>NC_068328.1:4242424-4545454 GCF_000147395.1 Oryza glaberrima
TCGTCGCCTCGCGAAAGTAGGGAGAGGAGAGCCCTCCCTCCTCCTCCTCCTCGTCGTCGTCGTCATTGTGGTCGCCGCCGTCGTCGCCCTCGAGCGGGGAAGGGCGGGAGAGGGACGCTGCCGTCGGATCCGGGCGGGGATGGCCGCGGGCCGCCCGTCATTGCCCGCCCTCCCGCCCACCGGATCCGCCGCCCGTGCGTTCCCATCGCCACCGGGGAGGGGAGGAGCCGCGGCCGCCGGTCGTCGCCCTCCCGTCCACCGGATCCACCGCCCGCGCGCTCCCGTCGCCGCCGGGGAGGGAAGAGGGAGGGGAGGAGCCGCGGCTCCTCGCCCGTCATCGCCCGCCAGCGCGCTGGAGTTGCTGCCGGGGAGGGAAGGGGAGGAGCCGCGAGCCGCCCATCCCGTCTACGCCAGCCGCCGCCTCCCCACGTCCGCCCGCCGCCGCCGAGCTCACCGCCGTCCCGCCTGTGGGCTGTGGAGAAGGAGGCAACTGAAGAAGAAGGTGAGAGAAAGAGGGAGGAAAATGAGTGGAGGAGAAGGAAGGTGAGAAGATAAGGGAGAGAGAGAGAGGAGAGAAGGAGCCGCGGGGAGAGAGACGAAAATTTTGAATAGGATGGGAGGGACGGCTATTTTTCCGTGCGGGTGGATTAGGAGGCCCGCACGCGAAAATAGGGTTATTTTCACGTGCGGGCCTGTTAAGTCACCTGCACACAAAAATTGATTTTTGTGTGCGGGCGACGCTCCCACCATTTTTCCGTGCAGTCTGACTTACGGACCGCATGGAAACAAAATGGGGTGGTGTCTAGGATAATCAATCCTGTAGTAGTGAGTTTCTTCTGAAATGTTTGGTCCTAAAAAATATAAGCTACCGAAAACTCCGTAATCTACAAAATGAGCTACTGAAGAATAAAAGTAACTCCCTTCGTCCTATAATAAAATTTAGGAGTAAGTTTCATTCATTTATCTTAAAATAAGTTTATTTTTAATAATCATTACATCAAAATTCATGAAAATTAAAAAAAATATCGGAAGCAGATAAAGTACTGGAAAATGACTGTATTAGGATTTAATAAATATGGTATTCTGTTTTAAGCTTTATGCTCCCTCCGTCCCAAAATATAACAATTTTTAGCCATCAGGATTTGTCTCAAAATATAACAACTTCTGCACCAATATTCTCTTTCCAACCAATCACAACCCTCAATCACTCACTTCTACTTACTTTCTTAATAACCGTGTCCAGCCCTAAAACTTCTTAGGACCTGTTTGGTTGGTGAAATGAAAATTTTTAGGTGTCACATCGGACATTTGACCGGATGTTGGAAGTGGTTTTCGGACACGAATAAAAAAACTAATTTCGTAACTCGTCTGAAAACCGCGAGACGAATCTTTTGAGCCTAATTAAGCCGTCATTAGTACACGTGGGTTACTGTAGCACTTTTATGCCTAATCATGGACTAATTAGTCTTAAAAGATTCGTCTCGCGATTTACATGCAAACTGTGCAATTAGTTTTTCTTTTTATCTATATTTAATGCTACATACATGTGTCTAAAGATTTGATGTGATGTTTTTGGGAACTCAATAGCCCCTTATATTCTAGGACGGAGGGAGTATTGATATATGTAGAAAATTAAATTTATTTTAGGATGGAGGGATTAAAAGAATCAACTCTTAGGCTGTGTTTAGTTCACACTGAAGTTTGAAAGTTTAGTTGAAATTGGTACGATGTGATAGAAAAGTTGTGTGTGTATGAAAGGTTTGATGTGATGGAAAGTTAGAAGTTTGGAAAAAGAAAACTTTGGAACTATTAGGCCCGTTTAGTTTCCCAAAAACATCACATCGAATCTTTGGACACATGCATAAAACATTAAATATAGATAAATGAAAAAACTAATTGCACAGTTAGGGAGGAATTCGTGAGATAAATCTTTTAAGTCTAATTAGTCCATAATTAGCCATAAGTGCTACAGTAACCTACAAGTGCTAATGACGGATTAATTAGGCTCAAAAGAGTCGTCTCGCGGTTTCCAGGCGAGTTATGAAATTAGTTTTTTCATTCGTGTCCAAAAACTCCTTCCGACATCCGGTCAAACGTCCTAAACATAGCCATGAGAGAGGAGAGAGGAGGGGAAGGGGGGGGGGGTGGAAGAGGGGTACGTTGGCATCAGTCGGTCCATCGTCCGTCCATTGATGAGCTTTTGTAGAGTAGCTAGGGGTAGGAGTATCCTATTTTGAGCTCTCGCCGAAGAAAACTGTTTTGGGTGGTTTTTCTCGGGAGGATGGAGGAAGGAATCGAGGAACAGGGAGGTCAGGAGGGACAACGTACTGACCGATGGATTGATGCGTGGACGATGCAGTAGCTAGGCGGTGTGATGAGGTGTTGCCGTGTTGGAGCCTTGGAAGACGGGTTGGTGGAGTGTTGCAAACAAATTTAGGAGTAGGTGGTTCGTTCAGGTCACCGTTTATCAATAAATATTATCGTCACGTTTATTTAAGTTGAAATGATTAAATTCTTAATCACATGTTAGCAAGGCTAACATGATCTTGATACACGTTTTATGTTACTAATAACGCGTGAGATCCAATTTACTACTAACTGCGACCACAACCAAACAACTGCTAATAAGATTAAACTCACCTAATTTTAGGGGTGGTAAATTGTGACCTGGTAACCAAACACCCACCTGTTATATAGCAGGCCAAATGGGTGGCTTAACCTAACACGCCACATCACCTATATTGGACCGTGCCATGTCGGCCCACATGTCAAGACCACAGTCTAAGGTGGTGCCGTATCGTGCTCGGGCGACGCGGTTACTGTTACGGTCAATGGACCGGTGAAAAATAAAAGAAAAATGTGGAGATGCAACCACACTATATAAGGAAGGAAGGATATATATGATTCAATTTTGCTATATATTTGTTGACAAATTTTCTTCTAAAAATTTAACAGATGTAATTACAGTACAATCACAGTGTAATTATATTGTAACTTGCATGTAATTACACTGTAACTATAATATAACTTGTATGTAACTTTCAAAAATCTCTCCGTAACATGTTATTTCGGTAAAATCGAGGTGTGGGAACAAATCCTTTCATATACGTGTGTACTGTGATCTTTTTATTCGTCACTAGAACAAATCTTGTAATAGATCTAACGATTCAAAATTATGTGAAAGTTGTATACAAGTTACACTGTAGTTACATGCAAGTTACAGTGTAATTACACTGTGATTGTACTATAATTAAATCTATTAATTTTTTAAAAGATAATTTATCGATAAATATATATGTGGTTCCTGTATGATTAACATGGATCAACACTAAAATTAGTATAGTTATAAGATTGCATAGCTTACGGTGGGTTGCGACTTACGAATGATACTCAGCATATACCAGAGAGAATCACACTAGAGAGCTGATAAAATTAATCTCGCGCTTTCGTTAACGATCGCCCCTTCGATCTGAGATTGTCTCCGGAGGAATTGATGCTCCTATCGTGTCCTTACAAGATCAAGGTCAATCGATCGAATATTGATCGGTCGTACGTGTGCCGCCGTGGTTTTATGGTGTTTAATCGACGGCGCCGTACTTAGCTTACTAGCTAGCTCTAATTACCTACGCTGTCTCCCTCACCGGGCACTACGACTCACTTCCCACTTCCCCCTCAGCCTTGATCTCGATATTTGATTGTGCCGTCAACTCCAACATCACCTTGATCGAACGATTTCCCACAACTCAACTTCTTCGAGATCACCATGATTGAACGATCTCCGAGCTGCTTCACAACTCCACTCGATTTAGACTATGCTCGTGAGATCAGATTGAGCTAAATCCCTGATAAACATGTCATAAACACACATCTAGTGATGATTGGACGACACTTTCTTAATAATGAAAACATTCGCTGAAATTCTCTACCGATCAAGCATCATTTTTCGTATAAATAATATATATGTTTTTGATTTTTTTAGTCAAATAGAAATTTTGTTTTTTCTATTCACTTTTAAACACCATATTTCTATCGTAATTCTCCCTCCGTTTCAAAATGTTTGACACTGTTAACTTTTTAGCACATGTTTGACCGTTCGTCTTATTCAAAAACTTCTGTCAGATATGTAAAATTATATGCCTACATAAAAATATATTTAACAATGAATCAAATGATAGGAAAAGAATTAATAATTACTTAAATTTTTTTGAATAAGATGAACGATCAAACATGTGATAAAAAGTCAACGGCGGCCAACATTTCGAAACGGAGGGAGTAATAAATTGCTAATATGATCAATTGTTCGACTGACCGAAAATCGTTTCGAACAAATGCTACCGTTCTCGACGTTTTGGACCACTTCTCCCTACACATTCTCCTATCCGGGCCCAGTGATGCAAACACAAACAAAACCCAAGTCGCAGAGGTTCACGGCCCAACAGAAAGCCCACCTATCCTCTCCCCACGGCCCAGTCCGCGTCCGACTCCGCGTCGCCTCTCGCCTCCTCTCTCTCTTCTTCTTCTCCCCCAAATCCCAATTGCTTATTCTCCTTCGACAAGCCGGCCACCGTCCATCGCTGCTTCGCTTGCTCCCACCCGAAGCAACGCGAACGCGACGCGCTCCCCTCCCCGCCACCTCGCGGCGGCGAGACCAGGCCTCCGCGACCCTCGCCGGCCGTCCCTGAGCGCCGCCCGCACCGGCAACTCGGTTTCGAGGCTGATCTCGGCAGGTTTGTGTCTGCCCTCGATCCAAAACCGGTGCTGTGGTTTGTTTCACGATCCCGTTAAAGTTGTCGAATCCGTTCGGCGATTGTGATTCAGGTAGAGGAATTAGTTTTGCAAGACAGGTTTTACAAGGAATTTTTTTTTTTGGGGGGGGGGGGGGGGGGGGGGGGAGTGGGGGACACGTTTTTATGCTGTTGTTCTGATGACTTCTTGAAAGTCACACCCAAGTTAGTTAGTTATCAGCAGCTCATGGTAATCTTCAGTGATGGATTAACCGCTCTACGGTATCTAGGCAATTTGAGAGTAGAAGCAAGCCGTAGCCTACAGAACATTTTGCCATCCAAATGCTTGGCATTTTGATTTGATTACGCAGGCAGTAATTTTGGAGTAGAAAACGCGTCCTACCGAACATGAGACTTATCACAAGTATATCGTTTTTTGACAATAGTCAATAGGAACTCTGCGTTGAGGGGTTTGATTTCAATTTGTTCTAGATTTGATCCATTCTTCTTCCTTTTATTTTTCTGATGCAACCAACAATTAGTCTGGCATTGGCGTTAGCGATTACCATCTACTAGTTATTTTCCGTTAGAATCTATATGCATGTACAGCTTATTGATTACCACCAACTGTTGGAACATATGTAACCTGCTTCTTTTTATGCAGATTGCTCTAGTACAATGAGCTGGAGATTTCCTCTTTTTGGGTATGTTATTTTTACTGAAAGCAATACTTTTTTCGTTTGTTCTTCTTATGTCTGTTCCTAACCTTTCCTCGCATAGCATTTGTATTCTATAAACTGAGGTTCCTCTTTTATTTGGTAGAAAGTATTGTATTTGTTGATCAGTGCCAGCCAGCAGGCTTGATGTGATTCGTAATCCTTAGTTTCTTTCTATACTAAAAAGCCTTCAGATATTGATGCTCAAAAAATTGCTTTGCTTTTGTTCCAAAAGTTTATTTTATCATCCGAACAGTGTCCACCACTCAGCTACTCTGTTATTTCTTATGGTTGGGTCTTCAGTTACGCTGAATTTAATTTTTAGCATAAGTAAATTAACGTGGCTATTTAATATGATTCACTTATTGCCTTAAGCTTTCCTGAAAAACGAGCTCCTCTGGCTTACTGTCTTTGTTTCTGCTGAATGCTTGCCAGCAGCAACTCGCAGCAGCAGCAACCTGATCCAAATTTCCAGGACAACCCTACGCAACCTTGGTACCCTCAGTCTGTAGTTGGTTCATCTTCACATCCATCCATGCCAAGCTCTTCCAATGTTGGTCCACATCAAAGAGCTTCTGATAATTCCCAGTCTTCATCGCGTGCTCAACCATCTCCAGCTGAGGCTGCAGGGATAATTGCTCGGTTAAAGGACAAAAGGTAAGCAGCTAACCTTTTTTTGATAAGTTGCTTGTAGCTTCCTGTATACGAAGTTTCATTGTATTATGCCTTATCTTATCTATACTGTGGGTTAAAATTGCAACAGCCTTGTTACTTTTTACCATGGTATTTTACATATTCTAGTGTTTATATTAGTACTAAAAGAGAGTCACTAGAATCTAACTAATAATATTAGAGTAATGAATTTTTAATTGCAATAATGATATCATGGCTGATATTCTATATTCTATCAATTGGTAATGAATGAAGAATCCCTAGCTTTTCAGAGGGCACGACAATTTGTGCAATTCAGAAGGGATGTATATAAATGCTAAAAGAAGTGATTATGTATGGTTGGGTTGCTTTTTATAATCGCCACCTTTACTACATGTGTTTTTCACACTATTCCTTGTGAGCATGCTTGGTTGGAATGCAAAACTGCTGTATATAATACTGTCCTTTTTTCTGCAGTGTTGATGAGTTGCAGAGGCTGTTGAAAGACAAAGAGGCATATAATGCTTTCTTCAATTCACTCGATCAAGTTAAAACCCAGAACAACGTAAGTTTTGTTGCTGAGTACACAGGTGTTTGAAATTTGTATTGTTGGCTCTACTTAGATGTTTCTGTATTTCCTCCAGTAGTTAAAGATACACAGGAAACTCCAAACTATATGCTCCAATTATTTTTCTTTTTCTTTTTCTGGCCTCA
This sequence comes from Oryza glaberrima, assembly GCF_000147395.1. Classification (NCBI taxonomy): domain Eukaryota; kingdom Viridiplantae; phylum Streptophyta; class Magnoliopsida; order Poales; family Poaceae; genus Oryza; species Oryza glaberrima. The sequence continues at coordinate 4,249,230 of NC_068328.1, forward strand.
TACTTGAGGCTTTGGGCTGTGGCACATCTCCTGTGATTTGGGCATTAATATGGGTGATTATTCTTTAATTTATATTCGGTGCTGCTTTTAACCTTAGATAGTTGACTTGTCTGAATGCTAGACCTCTTGTCAATTTGCTCACTTCTTGTTCTTTCTTAATGTTCAGTTACGCGATGAGCTTAGAAAGGAGACAGTGCAACTTGCAAGTGAGTTATTTGTGTTTCTGTTATCGGCATGCAATGCTTTTTTATTGGATTGTCTTAACTATGAAAAAGATATAAACAACTTGTTAGTTACTACTGTTTCTAAATCAAATATGGTTGGATCTTCTGAACTTACAGGAGAAAATTTGGAAAAAGAGCAACGGATCTTGGAGCTCAGGAATCAGGTTTAGTACTGTGACCTCCATCTCAGAAACTATAAGCTACTGTAGCCATGATGTTCATTGTTAAACGAACTTTAAATACAGTTAATGCTATAATAATGGATTTTGTCTGCGTTTCAAATTTTTTTCCTGAGATTCAAATCGCATTTATTATTGTGCAGTGCACCATTATAAGAACTACAGAACTAGCTGCTGCTCAAGATAGGTTGGCTGAGTTGGAAAGGCAAAAGGATGAGATTATGAGGTCATATTCTCCTGCTGCACTGCTCGACAAGCTCCAAAGTAAGGGTTCTGAACAGCTGCATCTGCATCATTTTTGTTGTGTATTTTAATAAGAGCCTGTGCTTTATTATTTGTAGTTGAATACATTATGTGAATTAGTGCACCGAATCATGGGCATGTTTTGTATGTATCTATTGTTTGCTATGAATGCACTACCCTTCTGTAACCGGCCAATGATCAGGCTAGGACTGGTACTAGCGTCATAGTGGCGTCTATGTTAGTTCCATTTCGTGAAACCTTGATTTATGCTTCTGTCATTGTTTGAAGTCCAACCATGTAATTTAATTTTTCAAACACCCAACCGCAACCGCTGACATTTTCATGAATTGCTTCGGTGCTTTCTCAGAATCGATGGCGAAGTTGGACGAGGAGTCGGAGGAGCTGCACCAGAAGTTCCTGGAGAAGGACATTGACCTCCCAACCTTTGTTCAGAAGTACAAGAAGCTCCGCGCCGCCTACCACAAGCAGGCGTTGCTCCATCTCGCCGGCAAGACCTCACTTCGCTGAAATCCATCGGCCGTCTGTAGGACGAACACCCTGTTGTATGAGTTTCCCATTTCTCCATCATTCTATTCTGTCGTGGTGTCTGTCCACTTGGCTGTTTATCAGTGCCGCTTAATATTGTAGGGCTTGTGAAAACGTCAGGGTTTGATTGCATTTGTAGATATACGATTGTATTCGCATCATGGAATTTTATGTATGATCATTTGGCTGGTGCCAACGCCAGTGAAGCATTTTGACCTGTCAGAGACACGGAAACAAATATAAATCTTGTGTTCAAATCTGAGCACGAACCAGGATTGTGCCTTGTGCAAATCTTGTACGTACAAAACTGCTCCATGCTCCATATAGTCATATCAGGCATTCCTTTTTGCTTATTTCAAAAAAAAAAAAAAGCTAGGATTGATTGAATTTGAGAGTTCCTGAATGAAAAAAAAAAAGAAGAAAACGATTGGCTTTTCCAACCCATTTGCCGCAAGCTCAAAGCATCATAACCTATGGGTTCAGAACCCATTTGCACTGCAGATGAAGTGGCAGGAAATTCAGATGAGCTGTACTACATCTGGATAAAACTGCATCCTCCCATGAGCTTTTGCACGGGATTGGATCTGATCCCTGCGACCGCATGGACGCATGCAAGCGAGGCTCGCACGTAGAACAAAACTGCATTATTAGCCGTGGATTAGAACGATCCAAGGCGAGCTTTGTCTGCAACTCTGCGTGCATCGCTAATTCGCCGCAACCCGCAAGGAACAAGGTGCCCGTGAACCTGCTCCCTTTGGAAGCATAGGGAACCAAGTGTACTCCCTCTGTTTCGTATTACAAGTCATTTAAATTTGTTCTAAATCAAACGTCTTTCAAATTAACTAAATTTTTAAAAATCGTATAAGCATTTTCAGCAAGAAACAAACTTACTTTAAAAATGTTATTCAATTATAGGTTTATAATTGATGAGATAATTTGGTACTATAGATATTCTACATTTTTTTCTACAAATATAGTTGATATTTAACATAGGACAAACCTGAAATAACTTGTAATATAAAATGGAGTAGCAAACTAACGTACAGTTGGCCTCCCGAAGATTAGCAGATATGTGTTAGATTAATATATGGAGTATAGATTTGTTCTGTTTGTGTTAGGAGGAAACAGGGGAGGGTTTTGGGCTTACTCTCACCGACAATTCGATCACGAGATAGATGCATTAATAGATGTAGGAAGATCTGTCTATGTTCCTTATCCTTGCTTCTCCTGCTAATTAATTTGCTGATAAGTGGCTAAACCTTGTACATAGCCATGGCCGGGAACGATGCTTGCCACGGATGGACGACGATCTTCGTGCTGAATTTCAGTAGCGTCCTGCACCGTTGACTGCTTGTTTGTTCGTTTGGCTGGCTGGCTTGTTGATGTTGCCTGCTTGCAAGGCACTTTTGAAGGTACAATTTGCGTTTGTCAGCTGTGCTCTCTTCTGCCAGGACGATAGGAGAGTTTTCGGACAACTGCTTGTTCTAGAATTTTAATTTCTCCTAAGCAGTTCTCACATAAATGCTAGTTACCACTGATTCGCCAAAAATAATTGTGGGTAGTTATATATATATATATATATGTTCTTAATAAATTTAAAGTCAACTTTGAAAAATAAACTACAACTACAATGAAAAAAGAAAATCAAAATGAACTCTAAGATTAATTTTTAGGTGGCAGCGGCTAATAAGTTATAGGACAAACGATGGAAGCCTCTAAGATACTTGAGTTGTAAAATCTAAAAAAAAAAAGTAAAGAAAAAAAAAGCTAAGTGTATTTTTAGATTCTCGCCAATTAGCAAGTCAATAATTCCTCTGTTCCAATATAAATACACCTAGTGCGATATGTGTTATATCTTACGACTATAAATTTGAACAAGCAACTATTTTATTTAGATTTATAGTTCTACGAATACAAATCTGGACAAATAACTATATGCGATTCGTAACATAGGATATCTCACGTTCTATCGTAGATGCATTTATATTGAGAAGAAGGTTACTTAAGCCATCTGCGCGCTGAGTACAGCAATGCACGGGCCATCCGCTCGCGGCTGTGTAGTACACTTTTTACGTGCGCACGCAATGCATGCCGAGCTGGATGGAAGGGATGGGACGTGATGCCGCTGGCTGCTCGTGAAGAAGGAACAGACGAGCAGTAGAATCCAACCCCCAAAGAAAGGAGGCCGCGGAATCACGTGTGGAGGAACGGGGATTTGTACACATTTGGATCTGTAGGCGTCACAGCACAATAGATTCACCGAGAAAATATTCATAGTCCACATCAATATTTCCCTAGCTAGTTAATAGTGAGGAAGCAAATACATGTACTGAAAGAAAATAAAAGGAGATTAATTGTGAGGAAGCAAATACATGTACTGAAAGAAAGAAAAAAAAAAGGAGATTAATTGTGAGGAAGCAAATACATGTACTGAAAGAGAGAAAAAAAAAGAGATTTAGAGGGATGTGAAATTGTGAGAGGGCTAGGGATTGAACATAAAACCTCAGAGTTGAAACCACACGCCGACTACTACTGCACTATATCAAGTGCATCTCAATTACATATACTACAGGATGAGAGTCAGAGAGTCGGACATGGCAGACATGCATATGTTACTTTGTAGGAGGAATAGGCATGTAGGTTACGTTTTATATCTTGAGAAGCAGCGGACGAGAATATGAAGAAATTGGAAAACCAACTTCTAATTTCTTATAAATTTTCTGAATTATACAAAGTTATCCTTTTAATTATGTAACTAATACAGCTATAAAAAATATGGATAAAAAAGCTAAAAGCTCCTCCTAAAAAAAAGCCTTAAATATCTTTCTAAGATACCCCTCTATAGGAAGTGTGGTTATCAACACGTACAAGCATGCGTTACTCACCAATGGATCGTGGTCCTTGAACACATCATTCGGATCACATGTTTCTGCAGACTGCAGATAATACCAGTATGCGAGCATCTACGTTGATGTTATTTGTACACATCCAAGTTAATAATTAAACAAGTTAACCTGATCGCCGGTCACAGCCAATGACCCAGAGAATAATGCAAATTAACAGTAATTATTAACAGACACTCAACGGTTGTTGATTGGTTGATAACTAAGCTAAGACACACCTGGTGATTCGTCGACAGGGTGTGATGATCCTTGTCCTTGTTGACCCGTGAAGAAGCTGTCTCAGGACGTGTCAGGAATCAAGGATTTCGTCAGGTTTTACCTGCAGTGGCCGGACAAAAACTTTGACAGGATGTGGTACAATATTCTTGCCCATCTTTGTGACTTTTGGTCGCACTCCTAGGCGTGTTTAACTTCCTTAATCTGTCTTCCTCGCTGTCTCAGCTTAACTAAGTAATTAAAAGGGTCAATTTGGTTCTGTGCATCTCACTCCACTACAATTTTGCATGTGATAAGCCAGTATTTTGCTTCTCCATAATTAATCATTGTTCTTGTGACGATTTTTGTCCAGTGAGAGATTCTTATCCCAAATAATCTTTCTACTCCAAGGGAGAAGCAGAACATTGTTCAAAAATCAAGACCTTATCATAATTTATTTACTACCACCATGAGATGATGGTTGAGGTAAATAGTAAAGCATCGAACTGTACGGCGGTGGAGTTGTGAGGGCATAATACCAACGACCAAAGTTCACATTCTTTGAGCATGTGTTAGGTTAGTCAAAAGATGCCAAGATGGTGTCCGTGTGTGCTTGGTCAAACGGTTAATTAAACTATAACCTTCGAAAAACAATTAAACTTAAGAAAACACTATATGTCTATAAGAGTATAAGCAAGTTAATCCTAAGAGCAATTCCACGGTCCTTGAGGAGGTACCATGAGGTACTAAAAATTTAGTGTAAAATTTAGTACCTCATAATACTTCATACTACCTAGGTACCAAGAGGTACCAAATTTACAATAGAAAAAGTGATACCTCATGGTACCTCCTCAAGGACCGTAAAATTGCTCTAATACTAAAGACTTATTTCTTTTTCAAATTAACGTGTTCTGTAGAAATCATCGGCGATACTATTAACTCAAATTAATATATAAATGGTCCTAAAAGCTTAAGGCCCCTTTAAATCGCAGGATTGAGAAAACGTAATAATAGAAAAAACACAAAATTTTGATATGAATGTAAGAGTAAAATAGATGATTGCAAAACATAAGAAAAACATAGCAATGACCGTTTGATTGGACTGCAGAAAAAACGCAGGAATTAGAGGAGAGATAAAAACTCAAAGGACAATTTCCATGAGGTAGAACCTCGTGTTAGATTTCCTCTAAAATTTACGTGGCATTAGACATTCTATAGGAATTTTATAGGATTCCAAAAAATTCACTCATTTGATTCAAATGGCTATATAGAAAAAATTTCTACAGGGATAAAATCCTCTAAAATTTTTATGAATTTTCTTTAAATCAAAGGAGACCTTAATAATGATGAACTTATTAGCTTATGGTATCTCTCTTTTTCGTGAGCACGTTTTTTCAAGCCAATAAATAATCTGTTTTTACAGAAACTATTTACGAAAGTTCATTTTCAAAAAATAAATATATTTCAAAATTTTTAAAATACCCATTCGTCTCTAAAAACAAGTCCAACCATAACTTACGAACCTAGATACTACTTAGATACTACTTATGTTAGAGATTTTATTTTTCTTTTGGACAGAGTACTAGAGTAGTACTTAATGATTTGAATGTGCGCTATTAGCCCGTCATGTTGTCCGTGCCGCCGTAATTAAGCTCAAACCATTCAATCGATCGGCGCCAAAGACTACAGGATCAACAGCCAGAAACCCTATATAAACCCAGCTCGCTCAGTCACAATCCTCACTCCCCTCAGTGACACTCTCTTAGCAAGCAAGCTAGCTTAGCCAGGAGAGCTCCATTGCCATGGCGGACACCACCACCATCCCTCTCCTCCTCCTCCTCCTGGCCGCCACCGTCGCCGCCGCCGCCGAGCTCTCCGTGTACCACAACGTGCACCCCTCGTCGCCGTCCCCGCTCGAGTCTATCATCGCGCTCGCCCGCGACGACGACGCCCGCCTCCTCTTCCTCTCCTCCAAGGCCGCCACCGCCGGCGTCTCCTCCGCCCCCGTCGCCTCCGGCCAGGCCCCCCCGTCCTACGTCGTCCGCGCCGGCCTCGGCTCGCCGTCGCAGCAGCTGCTGCTGGCGCTCGACACCAGCGCCGACGCGACGTGGGCGCACTGCTCGCCGTGCGGCACGTGCCCGAGCAGCAGCCTCTTCGCCCCGGCCAACTCCTCCTCCTACGCCTCCCTCCCGTGCTCCTCGTCGTGGTGCCCGCTGTTCCAGGGCCAGGCGTGCCCGGCGCCGCAGGGCGGCGGCGACGCGGCGCCGCCGCCGGCGATGCTGCCGACGTGCGCCTTCTCCAAGCCGTTCGCCGACGCGTCGTTCCAGGCGGCGCTCGCCAGCGACACGCTGAGGCTGGGCAAGGACGCCATCCCGAACTACACGTTCGGGTGCGTGAGCTCGGTGACGGGGCCGACGACGAACATGCCAAGGCAAGGGCTGCTCGGCCTCGGGCGTGGCCCCATGGCGCTGCTCTCCCAGGCCGGGAGCTTGTACAATGGCGTCTTCTCCTACTGCCTCCCGAGCTACAGGTCATACTACTTCTCCGGCTCGCTCCGGCTGGGCGCCGGCGGCGGGCAGCCGAGGAGCGTCCGGTACACGCCGATGCTGAGGAACCCGCACAGGTCGTCGCTCTACTACGTGAACGTGACGGGGCTCAGCGTGGGGCGCGCGTGGGTGAAGGTCCCCGCGGGATCGTTCGCGTTCGACGCCGCCACCGGCGCCGGCACGGTGGTGGACTCCGGCACGGTGATCACGCGGTGGACGGCGCCGGTGTACGCGGCGCTGCGGGAGGAGTTCCGGCGGCAGGTGGCGGCGCCGAGCGGGTACACGTCGCTGGGCGCGTTCGACACGTGCTTCAACACCGACGAGGTGGCCGCCGGCGGCGCCCCCGCGGTGACGGTGCACATGGACGGCGGCGTGGACCTGGCGCTGCCGATGGAGAACACGCTCATCCACAGCAGCGCCACGCCGCTGGCCTGCCTCGCCATGGCCGAGGCGCCGCAGAACGTCAACTCCGTCGTCAACGTCATCGCCAACCTGCAGCAGCAGAACATCCGGGTCGTCTTCGACGTCGCCAACTCCCGCGTCGGCTTCGCCAAGGAGTCCTGCAACTAATTCAGAATTAAGATTAATTAAGATGATCTACCGCTATCTCATCTAGAGCCAAGCTGCTGCTAGCAAATGCACGAGAACGGCTTGTGCAGTCTATGTATTCTCTTCTTTTCCCTTTCTGAAATCACGGTGTCCTCTTGTGGGTTTGTAGCTTTCCGATCTGTGCAATAAGGTATACGTGACATCAAAACTTGGTCACGGGCGCCTGTCTCATCTGTATGTGCCAATAGGGCTATATCTAGGTGATTACGTACGTACTCAGGGTTTTACCAGTGTGAATTGGTATGTTTACATCGATCTTAAAGATCTTCATCATTTGCATCGCTAGAAAAACTTCATATGAGAATACCAAATCAAGGGCAGCAATTCACAAGTATGAGTACTGAATCGATTTTTCATGTGAGCAGAATTATAGACCCAAGTTACTCATCAGAACTCACAAGATGGCAACCACACATATATTCCTTGCAGCAAATGTCACTGTGATACATAGGCCAAACAGAGAACATCCGATCAGTTACTTCATGTTGTTGGATATTTTTGAGCTGCGGGTCTGCAGCGCGCGTATACAACAGGGTGAATGCCAGATCAGTTTGCCTTGGTGCTGTTCTTGATCCACTCCAGGTACTTGGTGTTACCACCAGTTATGGGAAGAGCGATAACTTCAGGAACACTGCATGAACAAGTTACCAGTAAATCTGACAGGAACATTTTTCTCCCGGGCCGGCCGAAAGAATAGGCCAACCAAATTACATTAAGATTTCAGGGAGAAAAGTTACAAGTAAACTATAGTAAACAGACAGATTGTACAGCAAGATCAATAAACTGAATGAAGCTTACTCGTATTCATGGTTAGCTTTGACATGTTCAGTCAAGGCATCTAGAAGAGATTCTCTAGTCTTGATTATGAGTAACTCTTCAGCATCAGTTTGCACCTGCAAGAAGGCAGATTATTGATCACTAAATCCTAGGTCTGCTAAGGAGCAGGAAATACATCATCCGAAGGAATGATAAACCACTGAATTACAAAGATGAGAACTATTAATAATCTATTCAGTCTATAGGTAAATTTCCACAACGCACCTTTCCCTCCCACCAATAAACAGATTCAATGCCTGAAAAATGTACAGAACTTCAGTATAATTCAGTATAAACGATAATATGAAACAAGCTAATTGCGAATCTTGGCACAGCACCTGTTGCCTAACAGCATAAGGAAGGGCAGCGCAACAATCATTGGACAACCAAAGCACCATTATATTTCGTGATTCAACAGAGTTCTTGTTTCAGTCCAAAGTAAGGTAAGCAAAGCTTTAAAAGGGTTTGTTCCCACATATGATGGATTTTCTTGATCTAATTCGTTTACACTGCCACCTCTACTAAACCTTTTCAGTGTTTCCATTAAATTTTTTGAAGGTAATAAAGATGTTTTCTATGGAATACAGAGGGCCAATAACACTGACATATGATCTGGGTTCATAGGCATATAGTGTCAGAGAAACGGAAGTGATGAGCAAAGTGACAAACCAGGCACTATATTGACACAAGCAGCTAGTTTCTCACTGATGATGCTCTGTGACAGCTTCTTCCCTGCAGTAGATGTGAAACATGATGCTTTTAAAGACTGCTTAAACAAAAGGCAGAAATAGATGCTAAAATTAATTAACAAAAAAATAAACGCTAAACAACAATATTGAAAGGAGAAACATGATGCTCACAAGACAAATAGTGCAAGATCAATCTCAACTCTAACTGCTTTATCTTGGAGGAAATGAAATATATTGCCTAGCAAGTTCCACAAATGAAATGAGCACACAATATAACAAGAACAAAAACACAGTAAAGTACTACCTGCTTCCCTGTTTGGAACAGTCACATACACAACAATGGATGGCACGGTGGTGGAAGCGGACTCCATCCGAGCAGAGCTGAGACCTCTTACCCTGAGAAATTTTGCATTCAGATATCACTACAAGAAGATAGAATTCAAACTAGATAAAAGCGTAGCAATGTTAACCTCCAAAGTTCACACATCCATCAATGTCATAACATGGATAAACTACACTCTTGTACCATACTTCAGCGATTCAATTTTTTAGCAGCCGCATGTTCGGACGTGCCTAGCAATTTCGCGGGTTCCACACAAAATCTAAGAGCAAAGAGGAAAGAGAAGGTTACCCGAGGAAGGGGAAGCGGCGGCGGGAGAAGGCGCACCCCGTCCTGCAGGCGACGGCGGCGGCGCTGGCGGCGCCGATGCTTAGGAACAGAACGCCCCGGTGAGCGACGAGCGGCCCCCCTCTCCGGCGGTGGCGCGGCGCGGTGCGGCGGAGGCCGCGGCGGCGGCGGGAGCGAGAGGTCGGAACGGCGCGGGGAGGAGTGGCATTTTTCCCGACGAGCGGTTTATGTACACGTCAGCATTTTGCTTCCTTCCTTCCTCCCTCGCGAAGACGCGAACCCGATGCTTTGCTCTTGGGCCGGGCCTTCCTCTGTTGGGCCCACATGGGCTAGGCTCGCATCGAGTTCGCTTTTGTTCTCTCGCGTGATACTTAACCCTCTCGCTTCGCTTGGAACACCTCCAAAACCCTACTTCCGCCTCCGCCTCCGTCTCCGTGGATTCTTCGAGCTCCCGGCCATGGCTGAACCCGAGGTGGTGGTTGCCGCAGGTGGGGAGGCGATGGAAGCCGAGGCGGCGGAGCCGGCTGCGGCGAATCCGAGTCAGAAGAGGGAGAGGGAGGAGGGGGATGACTCCGCCGCCGGCGCTGCTGGCGAGGAGGCGGCGGAGGGAGCTGCGGCCAAGAAGCAGAAGGTGGAGGGGGAGGGGGAGGCGAAGGGAGCGGAGGATGAGGCCAAGGGGGAGGAAGAGGAGGGCGCGAAGGAAGAGGAGGCGAAGCCGGTGAAGCTGGGACCCAAGGAGTTCGCCACGGGCGTCGAGATGTTCGACTACTTTTTCGCCCTGCTCCACTCGTGGGCGCCGCAGCTCGAGATCAACAAGGTGAGGGTTGCGATTCGGTTGTCAATCGTGGCCGGCCTCTCGCTGTTTTTGGCCGCGAAAAAAAGTTTCTTGCTTTATTGATGACTCGCGAAGTCACGATGTTGTGTTGTTGTAGCTAAACTTTGGTATGATAAAAGTTTTATCCTTGTAGCTGTAGTGATAAGCTGGTAGGTTATTTAATTAGCTTTAGTGGTGTATAATGGTGCCCGTATTAGGTAGTACTTTGCCTTTGAAACCGGTGATCCAATCGGCTAAATAATTCGACATGATAATCTGAGTGTTCGCCTTGTATTTAGCCAAGTTTGCATGAAACTCCATAGAGCCCCCAGATTCGTTGAGTTGATCTGTCACTGTCAAGGATGTTTTTAAGCTTGGAGAGGCTGCTTTATGCATTTCGTATGTATGGTAGGTACTTCTAAACCAATGATCTTTGTTGGGTTGAGTTCGTTAGCACCAGTGATTGGCACTTAAACATTATCCTTCTTTCACCTAGCATTTCTTTAGGTTCTCATGGGCAAGTTTCATTTACAGAATAGCATATGGCGTTGAATACTCCGTAGAGCCCCCAGTTTCATTGGGTTGATCTGTCATGGTCAAGGATGTTATTAAGCATGGAGAGGTTGCTTTAGGCATTTCGTATGTATATTAGGTACTTCTAGACCAATGATTTTACTTCTAAACCAATGATCTTTGTGAATGGACATGTTGGGTTGAGTTCAGTAGTACCAATGATTTAGTGCTTAAACAGTATAATTCTTTCACTTAGCTTTTCTTTTAGGTTCTCATGGTAAGTTTCATTTACGGAATAGCATATGACGTTTAATACTCTTTCAGCTGCACTGCCTTCATATGTTGGGACTCCATATGAGTTCTTCCATGTAGTGTTTGACGAACTGGGACTGGGTTCTTTACTTAAGGATGGTTGTACCACAAGGAGAACAGACTCTATTTGGGGCTTCAGGCATGTTTGTTTAACTTGAAGTGTTATGTTATGACTTGCAATTTAAATCTGGTTAGCTTGCGACCTCCAAATGGTCCTTTGGTGTTTCGCAACATTTTCTGTTAAAATTGAGTTAGACCATAAGTAGCAATTTTTTTCTCTATCAAAGAAAATTGTTGGTTTATTCCTACCTGTTTTTAGCAAGTATGCAACAGTAGAGGTAAAAGAGATCACTTTGTTTTCTGTCATACATGAACAAGGTCTCTAGGTGGTTTGCTAATCACTCTTATAAGAAAATTGTATTGGATTAAGGCTGCAATTATGATATGTTGCACAAAAATTGAACTGTCTGACACATATATGAGTTACAAAGAAATACACTATGATTCTTCATCTACATGTGATCAAAATAATCGCATACTTGAGCCTTGCATCTTTTACTTCATCGTTGTTTGGAATTGGAAGATAAAACTATTTGTCAGTGGGATGTTTATGTTACCACAATAAGCTCATCTCTAGTTGCCCTTGAGAAAAATAAGCTCATTGCTGGAAGTGACTATAGTTTCACAGTAATCAATTGTGGTGACTTCCAGATGCCTATGTGCTTGTGTGCTGTACTTTGTCTGGTTCAAACTATCCAGATGTCACTTTACTTTTTGCATTGTCATTGCTACTGTCACACTTGAGTTTGCTGAATCGCTTAACTTTTGCAGTATGAGCATATGGTGTTGGAAGACCTGCTGAAGAAAGGCCATGCTGAGTCCGATAGGAAAATTGGAGCAGGAATTGAAGCATTTGAGATCCGCAACCACCCGGTGTTTCAGAGCCGCTGTTTCTTCGTTCGACGAGTTGATGGATCCTCTGATGATTTCAGCTTCCGTAAGTGCGTTGACAGCATACTTCCTCTCCCGGAGGACATGAAGATTGGCAATAAGTCCAATGGCAAGAAGGGTGGTGGCCACTTCAAGGGCGGTGGAGGTAGGGGAGGAGGACGAGGTGGTGGCCGAGGTGGCGGGCGTGGTTTCCGCGGTCGGGGTAGGAGAGGCAACTAAAGGACTCAATAAAACCCCGAAATTTTTTGCATGCCTAATACCAATCCTTAAGATTGAGGCATTCATGGCAACATGTGCTTGTTTGTCTGCCTTCTCCTAGAGGGACTGATGCTCCACTCACTTGTGTACTGTGAAAGTGCAACTATGATAAGATCTCGCCGATCTGTCTTCCCATATCTTCACCGCATTCTGTTTGAGCGATTTGTCTACTTGTCTTCACATGGCATATTTTGTTTTGTTTGGTTTTGACATCTCATTTTCTGTGTGATGATCATATTGATCCGGCTTTTGTGATAAAACCAGAACATAGTCTGTGACCGCTGACCGGTCACCGGTCAGTTACAGTATTTTCTGTGAAGATCGGGAATTCAGTTGTGGTCTGAAACCACGGGAACCGCATGCCCAGACCACCGGTGTAAAAACGATGTCAGTGTGCTCGAACAAACTTGTGAGTTGTGATGGTCATTTGGTCAACTTGCAAATCGCGAGATAAGTGCACACCAATGTTGTTTTTGGGCACTGCTGCTGGGCACAGACGAGGACCACGGCGAATTGGTCGTGTGAGTTCATGCGATCTGGCACGCTCCAATACGGCCAGGAAGTATACATGATACATTGATACTAGTAGTAGCAATGTAAGTGCAGCTCAGCTCGCTCCTGTAGGCTGTAGTCCTATGTGAGTTGTGACTGAACTGAACTCCACGGCAGGAAGCATATTCCCGCCATCATCTCCGGTGGTTGACGGCCTTTTTTGTCGATGATTACTCTATAATAAAGCCATCTCCCGGTTGGGCGAGCATCAATGGCGAAGTAGTGAGGGTCCAGTGACCACTTTCTCCTGTGGGATAGAGCTGAAACAAAGGAAACATCACTTTCTCCTCTGGGAGTAATACATATCCGGTCCAATGCACTAGCAGTCTAGCAGCAGCAGCACTACCGCTGTCCGGTTGTTGCTTGCTTGCTCGTCAGCTACTACTACTAGCTTAGCTAGTTGCAGTGCTGGATTCCTGACGGTAGCTTTACTACTACTACTTTACGGTATCAGCAATGGCCCATTTGAATCAAAAATCCTACGAAGGAATTTCGTAGGATTTAAATCTTATATAAATTTTCCTAATAATCATTTGATTTAAAGGATTGAGATTTTCCAAATCCTATGAAACTCCTATGGATTTTGGAGAAAACTTACTGGTTCATCGTATATAGATTTTAGAGGAAACTTACCAAGAGCTTCAATCTCTTGAAAAATTTTCTTTTGAGTCTACCTTTCTCATCTGATTCCAGTATTTTTTTGTGGTCCGATCAAACGGTCATTTATATATTTTTCCTACGTTTTGTAATTCTCTGTATACTTGTACTTCTGTCAGAACTATGTGTTTTTCCTGTCTCTTGTTTTTCTTAATCATGCTATTCAAACGAGCCTAAGTGAGTAGTATGGGGAGGAGGAGCTTTTTATCCGGGAGGCTGGAGCTGCTTTTCTGGGATGCAGCACGTTGCACGGGGCGCGCGGAGGCGAGAATATGCGTGTGCGGGATGATGTCTCCCGGACTTGTGTGCGGGTGCGTGGTGCGTGGATAAGGAAATTCACCATCTGCCTGCCTACCTGCACGCTGTGTTGGTCGCGTGTTCCGCCGGCCGAGAGCACCATCGGACGATGCCGGCTCGCTATCGCCGATTCGCTGGGAAGCGGTGCCGCTGCTCTGCTCTGGGGGCGCACGGCGGGTGCTGTTCTGTCGATCGTGTGTTTTTGTGGCTCTACCGTGTGTGTCTCTTGGGTCTTTTTTGGGCCCAGCGGCCTTATTTAGAGAGACATCAACTAATGAGACATGGAGAAAGGTCCAAAAATAAATAAATTGGCATGTGAGGTAGTATCAGATTTAAGATATATCACGTCTTATACGTGATTTGTTCATTTTAGAACCAAGAGAAATAAATTGAGTAGAGTTTTACTATTGGTCAAATTTGGAGTATGATTTTGGACTATATAAAAATGTAAGGCTTTATAAATGTAGCTTGTCTTGCTTATATTAGGACAGTTTTTTCTCCTCTTTCTCAATCTTTACTTACTTGTTTTTCGCATACACGATTTTTAAATTATTAAATGGTGTGTTTTTTTAAAAAATATATTAAAATATTACTTTAAATAATCATATTAATCAAAATTTAAGTAACTAATACTTAATAGCATAAGAAAAACTAATAATAAAAAAATTCAAATAAAATGGACGATCAAACGCTAAAAATAAAAATTCACAACAACACTTAACATGTAACGGATGAACTATGTTCTTATTCATGGCTCTGTTTTACGTGTAATGTAACGGGGAAAAGGTTCATAGCCCTTGATGTCCAATACAGCCCTAAAAACTTCTCCAAACAAAGTTACGTTTTAGTCATCCAACTGATCATCCATTAAGAATGGATAAAACATATATATGTGTCGTATGGTTTGTGTTCAAGGGGTGAAGAGTGTCGTGCAACCGTGATTTCTCTATGGTAATTTAACTTACTGCGAGTGATTTCCCTTTTGGTCCTGTCAAAGTTTACAATTGGTAATACTAGTTGGTACTGTTGTGCTTGAACTTATAAACGGAAAAGGGGATCCAACCCAAACAACAAAACACAAATAGAAAATAAAAAATACTCCAAAATCCAAACTAAAAACGGGAAAAATAGAAAAGGAAAACTTATACGATTTCTGCGCCCTCCTCTTCGGCGTCTTCGCTACTCTCCGCCTTCGAGCCCCAAAGGACCCACCCCCCCCCCCCCCCCCTCCCCGCCGGCGGCGCCGCTTGCCGCGGGGGACGATGTACAAGCTCGGCGGCCGTGGCGGCAGCCGCGGCGGCGGGGGCGGAGCCGCGAAGCGCCCGCCAGCCCCCCACGGCCGCGGCCGTGGGGCTGGCCCCTCTATCGGCGGCATGTCCGCGCCCCCCCGCGGTCGCGGCGCCGCTGCGGCCGCCGCCGCCGCCGCGGCGGCGGCGGCGGCGGCGCAGGCGGCGGGGCGGGAGGAGTCGTTCAGCCTGGAGTCCAGTGGCCTGCCGGCCTTCGCGGCAATCATAAGGCTGACCCCTGACCTCGTCGACGAGATCCGGCGTGCCGAGGAATCGGGCAGCGGCGCTCGCATCAAGTTCAACCCTAACATGTACAACTCCTCGGAGAACGTGAGCTTCCCTCCCCTCCCTCCCTCCATCTCACTCCGTCGTCAAGTTCTGTCCCCGCGAGTTTCTTCTTCTGAAGTTAAAACCTAACTGATTTCTAAATTTTGCTTGTTATGGCATATGTGTCTTAAGTTCATAACTCGAGATTATTTTCCTCTGGAATACCAGCTTTTGGTTTTCCTGTGACATCGTTCCTGAGTTTAGGTTAGTTCACTGTGTAATTTGCATTTATATTTGCTCAATTTTACTGCCTGGTGCTTGAGATGCTCTGAATCGTTTTGGCATGATGCTGTGTTATCCCAAATGTTGTTAGGATCGTTAAATACTTAAATTTCACTTGTGATGTTCTATGGTACTCTCTTGAGTGTGAGCTCGTCCATTGCTTATTCTGGTCCTGTCGATATGCCATTCATTTTACCTTCAAGTTTTGTATAGGATTGTTCAAATCCAGCCCCTGCCTGTTCATTATTGAGTGATTTTATAAATTGGCAGTTCATGTTTTAGTTTGGTTTTACTTGGGCACATGTCTCCTTGGTTTGATGGGAATAAACCGTATGATTTCTTTTGGTATATGCACCAATGGCAAGGAGTTTTGTTTGTGTATTTTGCATTTCTTTGGTCAGATCACTGTGAGCAAATCATTATTTGAGGCTTCCACTATTTGGCTAGGATGAATTTGGATATTTTATGCTGTTTATGGTTGCTCAAAGTTCTTTGGGAATGATGATCCATGCGGAAGTATTAATTTTGTGGAATTGCATTGTTGGGCCCTACTTTTGTAACCGTTAGCTGCTAGGAATGGCATATAAAGCTCATGTACATCTTTTATCTATGGTCTTTGATTGTTTTTTGGGTATATCAAATTATTATTTTTTGTTTAATTTCTAATGAGCAGTTATATATATTTCTTTTCTTCAAAACCATTTACTTGGTTTTGTACTAAAGAAGCGTAGAATCACCCAACTATGTATTTGGCTCCAGTAGGGTTCACTAATCTCAAATAGGAACTCCAAAACTCCAAATCTCCTTTCCTGTCAAGACCCTCTGTGTTCCTAACTTTCTTGTTCACATGACATGTTACTCCAGTGAAACTGTAGCTTTACGTCTCATCACTGACATTTATGGATCCTAGTTCAACTGTTTTGCTTTGTTTTCTAAAAAAAAAATCCAGCATGCTGCTTGGATACATCAATAATTTCTTTTGCTATCTTTGTCTTGTTTTGACAAGATAAGCTTATGGTTTTACATTTGTTAGCTATTTCTATTTCAAAATAGTTATACCCTTTTAGGCTTTGAAAGTTGGTTGAGAAGATACTGGTTCACTAATTTGGCACTAGCACAATGTGATTCATGTTTCATGAAATGGATGCATGTTTCTTTCCTGCATACAAAGGGAATACTAAGGTAATCGCTAGTGAGTTTTGCAACCGTGGTATGGTTTTTAACAATACTCCCTCAGGGTTGATAATACTTGTCGTTTTGGACAAGGACACGGTTTCTAAAAAAAACAACTTTGACCATTATTTTTCATTATAATATGTATAGAAGTGTTAACAAATATATGATCTTATTAAAGTACTTTTTAAGACTAATATATACATGTAGTCACCATATTTGAAAGACAAATATTTTAAAAATGATTCATAATCAAAGATTCTAAAGTTTTTCCTCACCGTTGTCTAAAACGACAAGTATTATCAGCCTGGAGGGAGTACTAGATTAGCCCAACTAAATTAATGTATCGAGTAAAATAGCTTCAATATGGCAAATAGTGTTGCCCATTTCATTTGTTGAGTTGAGTATTGACAGGTTCTTTTCCTACCAGATTATAGATGTTGGTGGCAAAGAATTTAAATTTACATGGGCTTCTGAACGTGGTGAATTATGTGATATTTATGAAGAACGTCAGAGTGGAGAGGATGGAAATGGATTGCTTCTTGAATGTGGCTCTGCGTGGCGCAAGGTGAATGTGCAGCGTATTTTGGATGAATCAGCAAAGAACCTTGTGAAAATGCGCTCAGAGGAGGCTGAGCGTCTCTCAAAATCTCGAAAGTTTGTCTGCTTTCCCTGTTCAATAACTCTCTTGGTCTACTGATTAATGATCACCCGATAAATAGATTTTTCCCTCAAAGTTTCTGTTTTATGATTTTATGTATGGTTTTAACATGTTGTGATTTTGCCTGTCATAGATCGATTGTGCTGGACCCTGCAAATCCATCTGTTAAGAGTCAGGCCAAGTCAATGGCTGCTGCTGCTGTTGAAGGTTTGTGCTTTGAACTATTATTTATTTCCTTTTCACCATGGATTATGATTTCATTTTCTACCTCTATTTTGCATATGTATTTGAAATATGTATATATAACTATTTTGTACACATCAGTATATAACTGAGCTCAATTACTTGCACTGTATCAGTATTCTGTATGGTGTAAATATCCTTTATATCTTTAGGTGCAACAGCTATGAGCCAACAATGGTTCTGAACTTGTTTTCTGTTCTTTGCCTAAAGTTAATTAGAGTCTGTAATGCCTAAACTTTTTGTTAGATCTTGCTTTGAACTATTATTTGTTTCCTTTTCACCATGGATTATGATTTCATTTTCTACCTCAATTTTGCATTTGTATTTGAAATATGTATATAATTATTTTGTACACATCAGTATATAACTGAGCTCAATTACTTGCACTGGATCAGTATTCTGTACGGTGTAAATATCCTTTATATCTTTAGGTGCAACAGCTATGAGCCTACAATGGTTCTGAACTTGTTTTCTGTTCTTTGCCTAAAGTTAATTAGAGTCTGTAATGCCTAAACTTTTTGTTAGATCTTGGGCTATATAATCTAATGTTATTATCTCTTTCAGGTAATATGCGGAGGATGAACTGGAAGCAGAAGAAAGAATTTTACAAGAAGAATCCAGGTTTGAGTCTTGTTTGACCCTCTCATTTGTATTGTTTTATTTCTTTTTACATCTACGCATGTTCTTCCGCTAAGAAAACCTTGCATTAGCAAATATTTAACGGCATATGTTTTCCATTGGCCTACTCCAGCTGCTGTTATTGCTCCAACCAAATCAGTTTCCAAAGTGAAGCTGTCTAACAGTGTACCAAAAGCAAATTTCTCCACTTCACCAGCGCTTTCTCCTGAGCAACCTGGACCGAGCATTCCTTCAGTTCCTACCGGATCAGATGTAAATAATGAAGTCATAACACCATTCGATTTGAATAAAGATGAAAATAGTAAAGTCGAGAAATCAACCCCAAATAGGGTGTCTCAAGGAACAAGTCGTCGAGCAAGTGTTGTTTCTGCAAGTACTGATGATAATACAAATGAGCTGCGAAGCCTCTTGATATCTGTACTTTCAGAAAATCCAAAAGGAATGAATTTAAAGGTACTCTCTCTCTCTCTCCCCCTGTGTGTGTGTGTGTGGTGCGTGCATAGTGTTATGCACAATTGTGGCTCTGTGGTGACTTGCTACATGCCACCGCTGCTACTGTTGTAGCACACAGATGCAGTTTTGTAGTGGGTAGCAGGGATGCTGTGAATAGCTCATGCTTCCATATGGTTCATTTGTTACATACTCATGCCATTTTTAATCGTTATTCCAAGTCTCCAATCACACACAGATGGCGATGGGATGTTCAAAGAGGTAATTTTGGTGGTGATCCTTGGGTAAGATGACACCATTGCTGGTGACCCCATCACTCAGTGCCATGGTGACTCCCTTTGGTCTATGAGGGTATTTTTCAAATGGTGTTGAGAATTGGAAGCGTGAAGATTAAATGGTTTTATACGTGGTTGAAAAATTGAGTCAAGCGGATTTTTCCAAACTTATATGGGTATCACTAGTAAAATAAAGCGCCCCCCTTCCCCCTATTAGTGATAGCTTCAGTTCTTTGAAGCTTTAAGTGGCATTTTAATTTATTGATCGATCTTTTTAAATTTCATAGTTCTTGGTCTCATTTCTGTACATCATATTCTTGAATATTCATAGTCAGATAGATGTCTTGGTTTTGTATACATGTTTACTTAATTAAGAAAGGTTTGCTCCATGAGCAATTATCATTTACAACATTTGTTGAAATATATGCAGGGCCTGGAGAAAGCTGTTGCAGATGTATTTCCGAATGCTTCAAAGAAAATAGATAGTATCATCAAGAATGTGAGTGGCAAACATTAGTACATTACTCACCACTACATCTTCTCCATTAACGAAACATCAGCTCTATGTTATGTTGCATACCTAATACACTATTATCCTTGCAGATTGCAATTTTCCAAGCGCCAGGGAGGTATTTGCTCAAACCTGGATTAGAGGCAGAAAGCTCTAAAAGGTATGCACCTTGCAGTGGAATGTAAATTTTTTTTCTCCTACAAATTCAATTCCTTGTTTTACTGTGACAAATGGGCATTGTTTTAATGAAGATTTCTCCTTAGTTTTGTTCAATTATTTTTCCTGTGTTTTTGTAATTATCTCTCCCAAGCACCTTAACAGTCATCTGTTGATGTATGTAACAGATCTATTGATGACAACACTGAGGAAGCTGGTCCAAGCTTAAAAATGGATGATCCTGATATATTTGAGAGGATTGACATTGGAGGCTCCCCAGTTTCTGCTGCCCGAGATGAAAAAGTCAATAATGACAGTGATGGTAAAGCTGGCTCATCTAGTGAGAGTGGAAGCGGTAGTGATAGTGACAGTGAAAGCAGTGACAGTGGAAGTGACAGTGGGAGCCAAAGCAGAAGCGCTGCAAGTGGCAGTGGGAGCAGTAGTGACAGTGACAGTGATGCTTCTTCAAGCAGCAAGGAAGGATCAGATGCATTTGTGGATATTACAAGTGATGATGATAAAGGAGGAGCACACAGAAAAGCAGCAGATGAACTTAAATTATCTTCATCGCCAAGAGATTTGACTGCACTAGATGGCGATGATGAGCTAATAGATATTGGAACAAATCTGGATTATAAGAGCGCATCCCCACACATTGATTTGAACAATTTTAATGACAACAATAATGAGTCAGCATACACAGCTGTACCAACTGATAGCTTCGATGCGAGCCACTTAGAGAAGCCACCAGAAATTCCTGGAAGCAAGAACATGGTAAATACCAGCATAGATCCTAGTAGAATTGATAGCAAGTACGCTGCAAATGAAATGTCTTATGAGGACCTTTTTGGTGACCCTTTAGCACCAAGTAGTGAAAACCTACCCAAGGAAGAAACCAGCCAATCTACAAAACATCATGGCAGTAGGAGAAAGTCAGTATCAAAGGATGGATCAAATCATGGTCAGGATAGGATCAACGAGAAAGGTGCCAAACCCAAGTTGAAAAGATGCTCTGCCAATGAGAACTCGAGTGTAATGTCTGGAAGTGCCAAAAGGGCCAAGGCTGATTATTTAGGAACTACTAGTTCATTATCAGAACAGAGACAAACTTTACCTCTTGACAAACATGTGAATGAGAAGCTGAGTAAGGAGACAGGGAATGTTAGCTGGGATGCACATAGTGATCTTCATGCACATGATAGCAGCCCTGCTGTGAAAGTAAGACATTTGGCTTCTGGAAATTTGCAAAAGATAAATCAAAGCCCAAATGTACTTAACCAAGCAATGCACTCTGAGAGAACACAAGATAAGGTTGAGAAGTCAATTTCTAAGAAAAAGGCAGATAAGGTTCAGAAGCCTTGGAATAGTTTGGATGGTAACCTTGGAAGAGTTTCGCACGCTGAAGACCCATATGCCAATTTTGATGACTCTGATGATTCTGCCACAAGAAAAAAAGCTAGATATGGGGGAACCCAAGTTGAGGATAAAATGCTCAGTCGTTCCAAAGATGCTAACATTGACGTGAATTCCATGGTTTCAGCTAAAAGTGCCAAAGGAAATGTTGGATATGATGGTGTTATGCCGTTTCCTGATTCCAATGAAAGTAATGGTCAGCCATCAAATTTGCAAAGAAATAATGCCGAGAGTTCACCTCATGGAAAAAAAGTGCTCCAGAGAGAGCTTTCAGATCTCGAGTTGGGTGAATTTCGTGAGGCTTCTCTGGAAAATGAGACTGGGAGGGCAAAGAAGCAATTTGAAAGAAATAGTTCTTCAAAATCACTTGATGGTAAATTAGCTAATGTGGATAACTCCATTCCCAGTATGGCAAACAGAAAGGGTTCTCTATCCTCTTCTCAAGATCAGAGGAAACCATCACCTCGAGAATTTGGTATTGGAGGTAATATAAATCAGGAAGGATTCCCCAAGAAGGCATCTGGATATGATTTTGATAATAATAGGCCTCAACAAAGAGGAAATGTTCCACAAAGTCAGCAATTGTCAAAACCTGATAATCCAGTTCCTGAGGTCATATTACATCCAGATCAGCCAGGAGAAAAACCCGGGAAAAGGGAAACAAGGGTTCAGGTTGGAATGCTAGATCAAGTAGGTCCAAAGAAGATAGGGAAAACTACCCCCAAGCTTCCTCAGAATGGTAGTAGGAATGCCATAGGCTCTAGAACACGGAAATCAATTTCCCCAGCAGAAAATGAGGAAAGAAGTAGGAACAACTCTTTGATTGAGAATGATGCAAGTAGAAAGAGAAGGGACAGTTCTTCAGATGAAGATAATTTATTCTTCTCAAAGTATGATAAAGAGGAACCAGAACTGAAAGGTCCAATAAAGGATTTCTCACAGTAAGTTACAATATCCTTCCCGCTGTTGTTTTTATTATAATTATTTTGCCAGTATTATTACTTGAATTTTGTTTAACAACCAAAAATGGATTGAAGCAGTTCCTCTATGCCTAGGATGTTAGAATGCCAAACCATGAAATTTCGTATTCAAATGATGGATTACCTGGTCTATAGCCCACATCCATTGTCCATTAAGTTTCCTTCTTTGAACTTTACTGGTGATATTTGAGGTCCATATGAATATTTTACTGACTGTTTCAGACTGCTTATGACCAGTGACCCATCATATCTGTTGTCTGGAATTGTACAGTTTTATAGGTGGTACGATTAATTTCGCATTTGAGCAGTGTTATTTTGTCGAATATGCATTCTAGAGATACTCCATGCCAATAAGTAATGGATAATTTTGTCTAAATCGCATACTGTAAACCGTTGTAGATACTCCATGCCAATAAGTAATGTGTGATTTTTGAAATTTTGTTTCTTTTGTTGTTTGTGAATAAAAAACTAACATATTATCTTCTTTTTCAGATACAAAGATTATGTTCAGGAGTACAATGAGAAATACAAAGTTTACTCCTACTTAAACATTCAGATTGAGAAAACTCGGTATGCAATAATTTTCTTATTTTAAAGTCCCGTAATATTATTTTCTTAGGTGTAAATTTTCTTATTTTAAGTACCCTCAGTACTCCATTGTTGTCTGTTCAATTGTTCATGTAATCTCCTTCTGTAACTGACATATTTTTTGTACAGATCTGAATTCCTAAAGGTTCAGGAGGATCTTAATGTCGCTAAAGAAAGAGATAAGGATCTGTATTATAACATTATGGAAAGAATCAGAGACATGTATCATGAATCGGGCACAGTATGTCTTCTTCCTGCCTTTCCCTATATAATCATTACAGCTCAATTATTGTTAGTACATGCCTAACTTCAATTTATTCTTCTCCACCAATTTGAAAGGGGTTAGCCCTTCCACTTCGCATATCCATGTTCAAATTTCTCCTTGCATCGCAGTTTGATATTAAACTTTTAGTTAGATTGGGGAGGCAATTGATCAAGAATGTATCATCTACTGAAATTTTATTTGATACTTTACTATTAATATAAAGTTTATCCTGGTTTGATTGTGGACTATATATCCTACAGAGGCATAAATTGATGAAGAAGGTCTTTTCACTGCTTCACGAAGAGTTGCAGGTGTGTGTCCTTCGGTAGTTAACTCTGCCATTTGCCTTTATGTTGATTTGTTTTTACTTGGGTTTCTGACGTATCCATGCTGATTTTGTTTCTATTTCCTTGTCCTCCCCCAGACTATCAAGAGAAGAATTAAAGACTTCGCCGACAGCTATTCAAATGAGTAACTGTTGTACTTATACCGTCATAACATGTAAGTTGAGTTCTAACTTCTAAGTGGTAATCTTTTTACCTAGAGTGCATTACCAAGAACCAACCGCAGACTTCATTACTGACTCTAATGGTCATACAGGGCATTTGCAACTGCTTTCCAGAGGCTGTCATACAGCATCGACTCTGAAGAAACTGAGACCTTGGCATTAAGCTTGCCTTTGTAGAAGCACGTGCATAGCTTGAGATATTCATTCAAAGGCATTTACTAGTGGAAAGAAAGCTGAGGAAATTGATAGTTCGGTAGACCCCTGTGCTGAATTTCAATCATGATGGTGGAACACGATCAAGATATCAAGAACATACCCTCACCACCTGACAGCCTGAGCTGGCGAAAACTTAAACTCATGGAACAGAGGTAATATTCGATTCGGCGTTACAACACAATTTTGCAGGTAGATTGGCAATGTGACCAGGTGGTTCCCTTTGTAGATGCTTTTGCTTCTCCCGTTGTAAAAAGGGCGAGGTGTCTCTCCCCTCATCTCGATGTTTCGTTGTGTACATTACCTTTGTATTAACTTATCAGTGTCGCAACTGAACTACTGAAAAAGCCCATTGCCCTGTACATATCTGCAGAACCAGAATCAAATAGAGAAGTTTTGAAGTGAGATAAATCAAGGGATAGTGTTCCTCATGCAGCTGTTTGCTTAATTTGTTTGCAATGAGTTGGTCTAATGCTTTTGATTGACCCAAGCCATTCTTCTCCCTTCTAGAGGTCGTCACCGTTTCTTTTACCAGGTTGCCTTCTGCCTTTTTTGTAGTTCTCCTGTCGGCTGTCGCTACCTCTGGAAGTACCACGAAGTCTGGATTAGTTATCATGAAAACAGAAGCAATAGAAGGGATGTAGAAAACCTTTAAGTTTACTTCTAAAATTCAAAATCAGTTTTGGATTATAATTTGCAGCAGAGCCAGACAGGTTTTAATAATTACAATTGATATCAGAACCTTACTACTGTAATCAATTAAGGAAAGACTATATTTGGTCTCTTATAATTATGACCTTGATCCGATTTCCGCCCCTTAACTATGACATGGTTCACTATTGGTCACCTTTTACATTTCGTTTCTGAACCCAAACCAAGGTGATTTTCGACTATGTGATGTCCCTACGTGGAGTACACATGGACAAAAATGGTGATGGCATCAATATATGATTAATAAATAATAAACAAAAGCACAAAGAAATTATTATAGCCTAGTATACCTACCTTGTCTCATTTTTCCTCTTCTCTCACGCACCCTATGATTTATTTTAAATTGCTAACTAAAATGCAAAAACACCATCCCGGCTTGGGATCAGAATAAAATATAAATATGAAATATGAAATATGAAGCAGTTTTAAAAGATGAAAAACTAATAATAATAAGCTAATAACCGATGGTTTAAAGTTGAGATACTAAGGATTCATTAGAAACGCATAAAGAAAAAAAAAGTAGGATTCAAGTGCGTTTTACTATAATAAATTCTATGATTAGAAAAATACCAGGAAACTGTAGAAACAATCGTCTGGATTAATCACATAATTCAGACATCAGAAAAGAGAGGCACAACGAAATTCGTCAAAACAGGTTAAATCCCATGTTAAAATTGTTTTAAATTCCCATATCTTGAGAAAATCCTAAAGAATTTCAAAAGAATTTGGCGAAAAGCCATTCCTCGGCTAGCTAATTTCACAATGAAAAAGAAGGATTAGCACTGGTGCGACCGTGCGATAGTCTGGCCCCACCTGACAGGCCACGTCTATCCATCCTCTCGCTCCACGCGTCAGTGGGCCCCACACCCCCACGCCAGCGAGGCAAAAGCAACACCTCCCTGGCTCCCTCCTTCCCCTCTCTCCATCTCTCTCTCTCTGGAACACTGACCCCGCACACCTCCACCCCCATTCCGTCCCTTGGAAGCTGAAAGGCGCAAAAAGCTTCCAGAAGCGTCCCCAAAACCGCCCACGGCGATCGGGGGCGCGCGCGCAGCCGGCGGCGGCGAAGAGGCTGCGAGGTCTGGCCTTCTTCCCCTGCTAGATCGCCGGCCGACGGAGATGGAGATGGACCACGCGGCGGCGGAGAAGGCGCGGTGGCGCTTCTCGGACGGCGGCGTCACCGACCTCCTGCAAGCCCGAAGTCTCCACGGCACCGCTGTAAGCACCCCCCCCCCCCCTCCTCACCCTCGGGATGGCCCGGGACGCCTCTCCCCCTCCCCTATCGCGTGCTAGGGTTCGTTGCATTTGTGGATAGCTTTTTGGTACGGGGCGAATTGGGGGTCGATTCGTTGGGGGGCGCTCTGTGCGGTGGAGGGGTTCGCGGGGGCGGACGAATCGGTCGAGTAGGAACGCGTGGCGAGGTGTTTTGTGGTATGTTCGCGAGGGCTGGAGGCTGGAGCTCTAGGTTCGCGTTTTTTTGGAGCTATGTTCCTCGACCCGTTTGAGAGTTTCAAGGGTTTATGGATTGGGGGTAATATCCGTGGCTGTTTGAGCCTTCTGTTGTTTTGGTAGCTTGTTGCGCGAATTGAATCCGTAGCGTCAGGGGAAGGGGTTTGGGCTATCAATTGCTCGAGTTGTTGTAATCTGCATCTGCTATGAGTGCACTTGATTGATTCTGCCGTTGGTTGAGAATTTAGGATAGATGAGAAGTTCTAAGGTGAATGACCTGCCAGTGAGTCGATGTATAATAGGGGTGAACAGAGGTGAAAAACATGGAGGCGACCCGGTGGAGAAGTTGAGGACCTTCAACCCAGCTTTTGGCACTTGGCCTCTTGCATTAATAATGTTTCTTCTTTGGTCTTGCATTTTGTGATGCGTGATGCATATGTTGATCATGGTATCACTATATGTGTTGTAGGCCTGTAGCTAAAATGTTTAGAAGCTAGTAACGACTTCTTTTCCAGGACATTAATAAGAGAGTGCAATTCCATTCTTCTCTAGTACAAAGGCTTGCTTTGGAGAAGGAAATGGAGGTACACGACTACTTTTTTCTTCTTGTTCTACTGATTTTCACACAAGGACATTTGGCACTTGGCCCTCTTGTTGTTCCTGTATTGGAAATTGTATAGCTGTTCAAAAGAAAAAGTGCTAGAGTTCTCTTGCTTTTTTTACATTGACCGTCTCTGTTTTCTCCATGCTATATAACAGGGTCACCTAGGTTGTGTCAATGCTATTGCATGGAATTCAAAGGGCTCACTTCTGCTATCAGGATCAGATGACACTAGAGTAAGTTTCTAAAATTAAGTATGGTTGGGTCTGACTTTGCTAGATTCTTTATTCTTGTGTCATGTTATCTTCAGTAGTTAGCACTTGAACTCTAATTCTCCCCAACACTATGTTAAACATTGTTTTGAGATATTTGCACCCCTTCTCTCTCTCTCTCTCTCTCTCTCTCTCTCTTTTTTGGCTTCTGAATGCCCTGTCGTGCCACTTTTATATGGCTAAATTGCTATGGTAATCATCATCTAGTAGACCTTTTCGGCTCAAAGAATATGGTAGCACATGAACTCTTTAGTTGTTTGTCAAACATAAGAGGTTTGCAATGATTTGTCTTCCTTTATTTCTATCAAGTTAAACTATTTGTTAAGCTGTAACTATAGGGAATTATTATATGAACTGTATTAGACAATTTTGTTGCAAAAGGGGTGTTGCTCAGCAGGCGACACGAGTTTGTAGTTAGTAACCTCTGTGGCTGGCTTTCTCTTTTCTTTGGCATATGCTTGGATTAGTAAAATCAGACACTTTTATGCTTGATTGAGTTAAGTGCTGTATGAACATCTACCTGCAGATCGGCATCTGGAGTTATGCTAATCGAGAGTTGTTGCATGACATTGATACGGGTCATTCAGCAAACATATTTTGCACAAAATTTGTCCCTGAAACATCTGATGAAGTAATAGTCTCAGGAGCAGGAGATGCAGAAGTATGATCTTTATAGAAGTTGTTCTCATCTTTCTGCTATTCTGGTACCAGTTATTTTTAGGATCCTTTTTGTGAGAGAGTTGCTGATTCTTTTGCAGGTTCGTGTTTTTAATTTGTCCCGTTTAAGTGGAAAAAGGCCTGTAGAAATTTCTATGGAACCATCAGCAGTTTACCAATGCCACTCAAGGAGGATCAAGAAATTAGCTGTAAGATTGCATGTTGAGATGACCTTTGGAATTTGAATCTCTAGAGCATGAAAGAAGTGTTATCTTTGCATTGCATCATCTTGACATAGGTCTTTTGTAATTTGTGAATGATGCTCTGCACTTAAGTGAGCATGAAAGAAGTTTATATTTGCATTGTATCATCTTGATTTAGAAGGTGAAAATGATGCTCTGCACTTAAGTCTTTACACAAATATAGATGTGCTCTAGTTTCTTGTGGATTGAGATTTCTAACCAATTATTATAAGCCTCTGCCTGGTCTTCAATTATTTAATTTTTTGTATTGTTTGCTATATGCAGGTTGAAATTGGTAACCCTAATATAGTCTGGAGTGCAAGTGAGGATGGAACTCTAAGACAGCATGATTTTCGGGAGTGCAGTTCCTGTCCTCGTGCAAGATCTACTAATCAGGAATGCCGTAATGTGCTTGTGAGTCATCCACCCTTTGACAAAATTTGGTTCAACTAATAACGTCTAACATTGCAACTTTGTCTAGGTTGATAAATTGTTTGGTCCTTAATAACCTAATATCATGATAAATTTTACCTTTGGGAGTATTTTTGTTATTTCGTTTAAATGTTATTCTGTTACAGATTTATTGGTTACCACTAGGAATAATCTAATAAGAGCCCAACTCAGTAGCCTTGTATGATTCCATATTGCAGTCTACCTGTAATCTTTAGCACTATAAATAATTACGTGGAGGGCCTTAATGACTAGAAGAAAATATTTACCAAAAATTATAAATGGTGTCTCATTATTGTTTCGTGAACTCTTGAGCCAGCATGCAATTGAGATTTACTTTTTAAGGATTCATCTGTACACCATTTCCTATTACCATGTGGATGAACCCATAATGCTGCCTTTTGTTGGACTATGATTGTACAATCATTTCAGCCTTATGATGATCATGTTGTGGCTCCCACTTTTACCTTCTAGGCTTGGTAACTGCACTGTACCTTTTGTTTTTGTGAATCCTGGAATTGTAAGGATAATTAACTAAATAGAGTATTAAGGTAAACACGGGCTATAAAATTGACTGGTATAGTTGCTAAGTTGCATGCTTGGTTCTATTTTTGTTTTCTGTGTGGCAGCTAGATCTACGATGGGGAGCAAAGAAATCTTTAGCTGATATTCCCAGACAGCCATTGGCACTGAAGTCTTGTGATATCAGCACTGTTCGTCCCCATCAGCTCCTTGTTGGTGGAAGGTGACCTAACTTACTCTTATACATTGATCCATTCTAAGCTTTCTAAACCTGAATAACATTACTTTACAACTTGATGTTTATGCAGTGATGCATTTGCACGACTGTATGATAGGAGAATGCTTCCACCATTGAGCACATGCCAAACAAAAAAGGAACCACCTCCATGTATTAAAATGTTCTGTCCAATGCACCTTGCTGATACTGTGAGTTCCCTGTTCTTGAGTGTATTGTTATTGTCCCAACTGTGTATGGTAAATATGGTAGCAGTTGTTGCTGGGTATACTCCCTCGTGTCATAAAATGAGTAGCATTTTGTACCATCAACGCAGTTTCCAAAACACACATTTGACAACTAGTTTCTGTTATATGGTTTTATGAAACATGGTAAAATTTAAGACAAATCAAGGATATCAATTTCATACTTCCAATCTACACAAGTGAATTTGATAGCTAAATTTTATAAAGTTCGACCACATGTTCCCCAAAACATTTATTTTTTTACTGGATGCAATACCATATATATGCGATTTGCTGTGCTGGCTATATACATTTTATATGCTGACTCAAAGTTGACCAAATTAAATGTAAATCTTGAATTTAAAGTTTAAAAATTCAGGGTAGGAGATTGATAGAACACATGAAGCTTTTTTGGCTGTTTTTCTTTAGCTTGAGAATTTTCATGTAATAGTCAGTGTTGATAATTCTGTTATTGCGAGCAGTTTTATGATTTGTTACATGTGCTTTATGGATAACCTTTGTATTGCACAGTCATGGATGAATTTTAAATGTGCTTTTCAACATAAACTACTACTTCTGGAATATTTGTATTTTTTCCCAGAAAAATTGGCCTATAAAGCTTAAAGCATTCAAGCTAGAGTAGGCAATTTTGTTCTAGTTTAAGAATTTTGTTATTTCTGAAGCAACTCGTTCCTTCAATATCAATTGACATTTGGCCTACGTTGTAACCAGAGGAAGTCAAATTTGCATCTAACTCATGTTGCGTTCAGCCCAAATGGTAAGGAGGTTCTGTTGAGCTACAGTGGTGAACATGTATAT
This sequence comes from Oryza glaberrima, assembly GCF_000147395.1. Taxonomy (NCBI): domain Eukaryota; kingdom Viridiplantae; phylum Streptophyta; class Magnoliopsida; order Poales; family Poaceae; genus Oryza; species Oryza glaberrima. The sequence continues at coordinate 4,279,254 of NC_068328.1, forward strand.
CTATTTGATGTTGACCTAGGTATGATCATTCAACTCTCTTTTTGGTCATGATACCTTTGTTACGTTTTAGCCTGTCAGTATTATCATATCTTTATATTATAATGATTGGGGTAATTTGTTTATTGGTTCAGAAAATACGAGTTCTGTGAGATACACAGCAGACGATGTACAGGAGCAATTATGTCTACCCCCTTTTAACAAAGAGCCAGCAAAGTTAATTTCAAAACAACAGAAGTTTCCTGTAAACAGAGCTTCAAGAAATGTGTGTAGGGTGAGTTGTGCTCTCTCTCTCTCTCTCTCTGCAATTCAGACCACACTGTTTGCTTGATCTGCTGGACATGTTGAACCGCTTTGCCTTTAATGGCACCCGTTTCAGGTAGATACGTTCAAGAAACTTATGCAAGTTGCAACAAAATCTCTTGAGATGGGCACTAACTTGATGCTTGGGGTTGAAGCATGCTCTACAATACTTCAGGCAGTGGACCATAATATTGATGATAACATGAAGCATGATTGCTTGTGTACTCGGGCAGGATTGTATCTAAAGGTTTGCCTGCTTTTGTTTATCTGTTGTTGAAAATCTGATCTGTGTAAAACGTACGGATCATTAAGTATTGATCTACAGAGGAGGTGGAAAAATGATGTATACATGGCTATAAGGGATTGCAACAGTGCAAGGTGTATAGATTCCAGATCATTTCAAGCGCATCTGTATATGGCAGAAGCACTATTACAGGTAAGCTGAGTAATTCATAGAAACATGGATTGACTAATGCCCTTTGAAATGAAGTGCTGAAATCAGTTGATTTTCATTTTTCTCTTACGAACATGTGTTGGGAATTTGTAGTTAGGAAGGCTGAAAGAGGCATCTGAATATGTGGATGCATTAAATACTATTGTTCCACCTTATTCTCAGTCAGTGAAGCAAGTGGAAAATATAAAGGAGCAGCTTTTTGCAGGTTAGCACATAGTATATCGGACACAGGCAATTTTTTTCCCACACACAACGTAATGTGAAATAGTTACGAAGAAATTGGTTCCCATGCCTGCACTGAGCTAAGTTACCCTCTATTAATCCCCCATGTTAGATAGTTGTTGTCATGAAGTCGCAACTCACAAAAAAACACATATACTAAAATTGACCTGTATTGCAGATTTAAGGCTTGGTGGTTGCATTGATGCACCAGATGCATTATTATGTTGGTTTACTGATTGTAACTTCCAAAATATATGATGGGTTTATTTTGTTCGAACAGCTGAACTTGAGAAGAATAAAAAGGATCAAGTAGGGAATACCAACACTGATGCACGACATGGGCGGTTACGCTCATTAAGTGATCTACTGTTTAGATCAGATGCCAGTGGCTCGTCATCACAGGAGGGTCGAGAAGATTCAGATTATGATGATGAAATGGAGTTGGACTTTGAAACATCAGCATCAGGTGATGAAAGCCGTGATAGTGATCCAGGTTTTGTCCGGGGTAGTTTAAGTTTAAGATTTCACAGAAGAGATAGTCAAACTGACGAACATTCTGGTGAAAATGGATCAGCTGAGTCCACTCAGAATGGTGATTCTGCCTATCAGGTTCGTTCTTTTCTGCCACCACTTTGTCTGAAGTTCCTAATATGGGATATTTTTCTGTTCATATATGTATTCCACTGATATTACATGGATTTAACATCATCTTCCCATTATATAATGCAGCCAGAAGTTGCCGTTGACATGAAGCAAAGATATGTTGCACACTGCAATGTGGGGACAGATATAAAGCAAGCTAGCTTTCTCGGTGAACAAGGTTAGGCTGTTCCTTCTTGCATTCCTGCTTAGTGGTACTTGAAGTACTTGTCCTTCCATGAGCCACTTGCATTTTTAATGACAAATTTTCTAGTAACAGAAATACACTGACCTTTAATTAAAACATACTACTTTGCATATTGACTTAACATTAGATTATCAGACACTTCATCTCCTCTCCCCTGTCCTGAAGGCTATATTTCCTTGTGGAGTTTGTTACATGGAATTATGAACCTTTTTAGTGCTTACTAAATTTTAGATTTTACGTAAAACTGACTAAAACTGTTACACAGAATCACTTGGGTTAATTTGAGTTCTAAAATCCATGGAATAAAATGGTTCATTTTAATAACGTAAACACATCTATGCTGCGTTTCTCTTACAACAGGGGAGTTTATTGCTAGCGGAAGTGATGATGGTAGATGGTTCATATGGGAGAAACGAACTGGAAGGTTGATTAAAATGCTTGCAGGGGATGGAGCCGGTAAGTGTACTTCCTTTTTTCACTGCTGCTGTCCCTTGAATACTGTTTCTCATGCATCATATTTTTCTTCAGTTGTGAACTGTATACAATCTCATCCATATGACTGTGCTGTTGCAACAAGTGGTATAGATAACACAATAAAGGTAAGTAATCTGATATTTTTAGAAATATTTTAATGATTTTACTTGAAGTACTTGAATGCAATTTGATTTTATCTGTTTCTTTATTAGTTATGGACACCGGATGCGAACGCTACATCTATGATTGCTGGACCTGAAATTGATGTATCAAGTGTCATAGAAAACAATCAGAGGAAGCTCTCCCGGAACCGTGAAATTTTGCTGTAAGCCATAACTAACATGACCAATTGCTTGGCATCAAACCATACTTTGCTGTTTAGGATCAAGTTATCACTAAAGGTGTTTGGCGTCATGCTATTAAAAAAAATATGGCTGTCAGATTATTCTTCGAATGAGTCTATTTGTGTTACCATAGTGTGTTGTCAATCTCTCACATGCAGTTAATAAATTGCTTTATTAGTTGCTTCCAGTTTACTCAAGCTTAGTGAATCTTGAAACAGTTCCACTTTATTTTTATTATACTAAGAGGTAATCCAATTAGAGAGAAACCAGTCCGGTTGCCTTAACATGCATGATATTTGCCCTTATTATTTTCTTTCCCTTATCATTCATAAACTGTTATATTCTCTGTGCAGACCTTTCGAATTTTTGGAACGATTTCGAATGCATGAGTTTGGTGAAGGAAGTTTACATCCTTTGGAGTGTGCACAGAGCTGATTTCCTATTGCTTAAGTTTTGCTGAGGTACCTGTGTTCACTGGATATTTTAGGGCATCCTAAATACTTTACAGCATAGGTGCTCAAACACAAGTTCTATATATGTTTGGATACAGTTAGGCAGTTATGTCAAACATTTGCCTTTTGTCTTGCTGCATAGTACATATGCTTCTATTGGTAGTTACCTGATTTTGGGATTTGGTTTACTTTTCCATCCCAGCTTACGGGAAAAAGAAGGAAATGCATGGAAGGTGACTTCATCCAAGAGATAAGCTGTTCATGTTTTGATAGGAGTGAAACAGCAAGGCCTTGCTGCAGTTTTAGGCTTGGATTATTAGATTAATGTTGGCACACCTCCTTATGCGGTGTCTAAGCAGGCGTGTTGTTGCTTGAGATGAGAATAAACAGCTAAATGCTGTTGCCTGCTGGTTGGGTATAATGATTGATCTCTGGTACGCAATGTATATCCATTCCCTTGTACAGATTGTAGGGAGGCAAACAATCGAAGAGCCATAACAGAGGCTTAAGCCATAATGTTCCTCTCTTTGGCCCGGAGGGCAACGCCATTTCAGGTCGGGAAGCTTTGGTTCCCGTATTATCCGGTATTGCGTATAGGATATATTTCCCTACACTAGCACAACTTTTTTACAGTGTAAATGTTTTGTGTGGCCGTGACCGGTTGTGTTCAGTTGCCCTTGCATGCGTCCGCTCCCAAATGGTTCAGCAATTGACTTGTAAAAACTGGACTTGGCCCTACGTGAATCTTCATATTGCCTTTCTTTGATTGTAATAATGTGGGTGTATGCTTGCGTCTATGTATTCCGTAATAAAAAAGATGCAGCTGGAGATATGGTACTCGCGGATGAATGGCATCGTTGTTCATCGAGCCGCCACTTGGTCCTTAATAATGCAACAGGTTCATCCCAGAAGCCAAGAGGCTCAACGAAACTACTATATATATTTTTTTTTTGAGAACACGAAACAGGCAAGTTGTCCGCTTCCTTCAGCAGACAGGCCAAAGAAGTGTCTCTGTCGTTGTGTGTGTGGAAAGCATGTGCTCGTTCCAGTTTCCAAAGGGCTGTACACGAGTGGGAGAGCGACGGAACCATCGACCATGTGCTGCCTTACGTCATCTGCACACGCCGCCTTCTTCCCGGAAGGTTAGCGGCAAGCAATTCGGTGATGAACATGAGCTCTTGCGTACGACGACGTCGCTGCCGGCAGCTGGCATGTCCTGTCGGCCTAGTACATGGTAAGGCTGTGCCAGCCTGCTGAATTGGTAGCACCAGCCATACTTTCTGGTTGCACGGAGAGTCTATCAACACTGTACTACTACGTTTCTCCAGCTGCAATGGCAATGGCACGCAGGGAAGATGCTTTCTCTGGTGTTGTACAACAGCGACCAAGCTGCAACCCCGGTCCATCATCATCCCAGGAACGCGCACGAGTGCCTGTGTTTACTGTACCTATCATAAATTTGTCGAGGCGTGATTACGTGAACTATATTATGATTCAACAAAGCAGACCCCACGCCCGAAGCTTCAATCTGATCCTGAAAAATCCATGCACCTTTTTCGTGACTAGCGCACACAATCCTGAAAAATTAATGTTTTATATAGACAAGTAAATGTATGAATCTTACTAAAATCATACTAAAAAATGCCCGTGTATATGTAAGTGAAAACCAAAATTAGTGTATTGAAACATATATATGCATATTATATATATAAACCATGCAGCAACAGGGCCATGCAAATATAAAAAAAAGTAGATCGATCTTTAGTCCTGGTTATTTCACCCGGGACTAAAGATAGCGATCTTTAGTTCCGGATTGGTAGTCTCGGTTTGAAAACCGGAAACTACAGGGGGTTACGAACCGGGACTAATAAGGTTTTCTCCACCAGTGATTTGAAGTCATATGCATATATATATATTTTTCGAAACAACCATCATCTAAGATAGTGCAAAGTTTCATGCTGATATAGCAAGGAGAAATACGAAGATTATTATCTGGGAGGCTACGATCAGGAAAGAAAGAAAGAAAAACACACCATTACACGTTGGCGACTCCAATAACGGAATTGAGGATAGGACTAATGCTAACCGATCATCGCTAAGCGTACCCGATCGTCGTCAGCCCTTCGAAGAGGAACATACCTATCGCCTCGCTCTTCTCCAGCATAATATTGCTTTCAAACAGCATAATATTGCTTTCAAACTTTTGGACGTTGTAGAGAGAAGGGCGAGAGAGAAGATCTACTCGCTTCTCATGTAACCCGACGAGAACATCTAAGAACGTCGCCACACACCACCCTGAATGGAGGCGAGCAAGGAAATCAACATGATCTCCTATACGACGTCTTCATAGATATCACAGGCCGCCGTCGCCCATCAAGTCTTAGGTAAGAACTTTTATCCGGAGAATCCCGTCCACCTGTAGATATAACTTTATTATCAATTTTTCTAATGTTGGGACATATGTACTTCACACTAATAAAATTATGTAGCTATCAGTAGCATACGAGCATATCTTAAGGCGCTAATTCAGAGACTACAAGCCGCGTTCTCGGCCAGCTACCTACCTAGGATAAGACCGGCCACCACCACCACCATCACCACGTCACGCACCCGATCTCTACAAAGTTCCACAGAGCCGATCAAATCCTAACCTCTCGAAACGCTAAACCCCATGCACGCACACGCTCGCACGCAGCCACGCAGCATGACGGCATCCTAATCCAAAAAATCGCTCTAATCAAAAAACAGAATCAACCACACGAGAGTGTACTTCAATTTAGCCGCGAAAACCACACGAGATTTCCGTTGCCTTGTCGGCTCGCTCGCAGGGCCCGATCCATCCATCGGCCTCCCCCGTCCACATGCGCCAAAGTACCTACCCGCCACGGCACGTGGGCCCCACGCCATCGCTGCCGGTCTCCCATTGGCCAGCGCGGCATGCAGGGTCAAACCGTCGACCAAGGCCCGCTTCCGGCCCAATCAACCCCCGCGCTTCCCGTGAATTTACGGCCCGATGCCACCGGCGGATTTGGTGGTCGCTTCCCCGCGAGGCCCTTGACTGATAGGTGGGCCTGGGGTTTATGTGGGCCCCTGCGTCCGCACGGCCGTCCAACGAAGTCCATCCACCCAGCTGCGCTATTATTCCTCGGGGGAAAGGGTTTGCCCCTTGATGTCTCACTATCTACAGTTTTGCCATGAAAGGGACCTGTTGGTGCCTCTCGAATTATTTTTTCACTCCAGTTATTTTTGCGTTCTGAACCCTGTCATATCTGGTATTTTGGTATGTAGCCTCTAGCCGACATGTCTATTGTCTTGCACGCTTTGTTTATTTTTTTTACCTAGAAGACGTCGAATCAAGATTCACTAAGACAGAGATAAAGCATTGGGTACACGGCTGCCACTTACACACGTCATGAATATATCTTTTAATATATATTCGAGTATATATTCAACAAATAAAGAGCTTAATCGGATCTGATTGTTGTGGTTGCAGCTGTAGCTATTGCAACGATACATACTTTCAATTAGCAATTGTGGTATTGGGCGGTAGCGGCAATTGTAGCAACAACAATCACTTCTCATCGGTCTCAAAGGCTACATATTAAATACGTGCGCATCATGAAAATCTTATTGAAATTGCACATGAGCGTGGGTGGTTATTTTGTTTCATTGTTGTGTTTCGACAATTAAAATTTGTGCATCTAATAAAAAAGACTAAAACTATAACACCTTTTCAAATAAACACGTGTGCATAATGATTAAGACTGAAAAGTTTATAGGTTAGAGCTATATACCCACCTTATATTATTTAAATACAATTTGTACACATAGGACCAAAGAAAAATACTTAAATTAGATTTAAACTTAAGACATTCATGAACTAAGGAATTTTTCTAATGCCTAGACATAAGCATGTGTGTGGCATGCCAGGCACCGCAAATATTCATAACGTTGTGGCTCACCGGTGAGCCTACTAGTACTAGGATTATCAAGTCTTAGGGTCTGTTTAGATTGTAGTTAAAATAAACCTTATCAAATTTTGGCAATGCTAAAATTTTGGCAAGTTAACAATACTGCTAAATTTTTGGCAGAATTTCTTATGTATTTATCAAATTTGGCAATAAACTAAACATAGACATTTTTTTGACAATTTTACTATAAAATGGTATGGTTGAAAATAACATCAATCTGAACAGCCAGTCCCTTAGGTTCATCACCTATTGTTAGCCATTCGATATTCATCGTACAAATAAACTACATGCCTCAATTGCTTCATAGTACAAGAGAAGATCTTTTTCTTGGGAGGCCAACAAAAGAACTTGTAACATAAATCCACAAACTTCAGGGTCCAAAACACAAAAGCCATCTCAGAAACTAAAAATATAAAAAAAAAACTGCAGCAAATCTTTACAGCCATGGCAGCAGCAGCAGCAGCAGCAGGAGGAGGAGGACAAAATTAAAGGAGGGCAGCTTCCTTCCTTCCTTCTACAAGATCTTGAGATGCGTGAAGACGGCAGGCGCCGCATTACCACCTCCAATTCCTCCTCTTCCCAAACCACATTCGACTTCGACTTCGCCATCAGCAACCAATCTGCTCCCTTTTGAAGTTTCGATCCGATCCATTCCCAATCCCATCCCATCCCATCGATCGATCGATCTCATGCGGCAGCTTTACCAATCGATGCGCTTGAGATAGCCGCGCGATTCATCGATCGATCTGCCGAGATATATATGGGGATTGACAAGTCAGCCGCCGGATCGTCGTCGTCGCCGCCGCGGCCGGTTGCCGCCGCCACGGCGGCCGTGTGCTGCATGTGCGGCGACCGTGGCCTCCTGCCGGAGCTGTTCCGCTGCGCCGCCTGCGCCGTCCGCTCCCAGCACACGTACGTATGTTTTGCTCTCTCGTCAAAATTCATTTGTTAATTTGTTCGTGTTCGTCCGCAACTGCAGATTTGGGTGTTTTTTTTCCTTAACGAAAATAATTTTTGACACCTCCCCCAACCCAATATGAGAGACATGCTAGATTGATTCATTTGGATTTCTGGGCACATACTCAGATCAGGATAGAATCAGTTTAATTTGGAATCAATATATTCTTCTATATAAATTAACTGTAAGATTTGCATGAACTGATACTCTTAATTGGATGAGTTCATAGGTTAATAGCCATCGTGGATTGTTTATCTGAGAAACTAACTATTCAGATCAATAGCAAACTGGCACACGATGCAGATTGTTTAATTTTTTCGCCATCGGAATAATCCACTGACGTACATATGCATGTGCACCACACAGTTCGAGCATGCAACCACTTCAATAGTTTCAATTGATCATGCATCGATCTCTGAACCACAACTGCTCAACACTGCTACACATGTAACACATTCCTCTCAACTAATGACTAATCCATCTACATGGATTGGCCCCAGACCGTAGCTAGTGATCGAATTAGCTGTGATTATAAGATTATTGACTGGCATGTAGCTGATCGATGACAAGCCACAGTTCGTGCGCTTTTGACGTGCGCGCGTGTCTCCGAGTAGTAATTTTTAGCGCGCCTTCCAGCTAATTTTGTCTGACTTTTCGCGCGATCCGCGCGAAATTGTCAAACAAATTGATTCAAAGTAGGGCGTTCGTGGCTGAAATATATAGTACATAACACGGTCACTGTCTGCAAATAGTTCGATCTTTGTTAATTAATTCTGCTTTCTTTCTCTTTCCCCTAGCGCTTGACAGTGGCTGCGCATGTCAGCTAGGCCATATGAATATTGTTGAAACATCTGCGTGATTAAAGAAAAATTATGGGCATAAATGTTGATTTAAAGCATTATTGTACTTGCTTGATCGCTAGCTCTAACTGTGTAGTATATGGATAACTATAAATATAATGAACGCATGCATCGATCTTATCTTGACAAATTGATGAAGAGTTCTTTTCTTTTTCTGAAAAAGACGCATAAATATTGATCGAGACATAAGTATAATTCAGGATTCGCCAGTTTTGTTGTGTTGATTCGTTTATCTCCGTGCATGGATGTACATATATATACTTGTGTTGCATGTCAGTGTCTATATCTGAAACGTACATGCATGCAATAACGTAGATCACGCAATCATTTTCCACGTATTTACAGCTAAACTGATCTGTATATACGCATGTATGATACTGCCAGATACTGCACGGAGCGATACCCCAAGGCAGAGTCGTACGGCACGTGCAACTGGTGCCTGAGGGCGGATCAAGGAGGCGGCGGCGGCGGCGGCGGCGCCGCCGCCGCCTCGAGCTCGATGGCGAGGCCGCCCACCGGCGCCAGAGCAGCGGCCGGCGGCGATCCAGCTGCCAGCAGCAGATCGACGGCGGCGGCGAAGGTCGTCGCCGCCCGCGGGCACTTCGCTGCCGACCTGAGCAAGCCCATCAAGAAGCCACCGCCGGCGCCGGCGCCGCTGCCGCCGCCGTCGCCGGCACAGCGGCGTATCCTGCTGCGGCGGTCGGCGTCGGACCTGGGCGGCCGCGTCCGCCGCGCCGACCACGACGCGCCGCCGCCGCTGTCGCCCGGCGTCGCGAGGGGCAGGCCGAGGGTTCGGAGGTACAAGCTCTTGGAAGAGGTGATCACTACTAGCTAGCCGTATATATATAGAGAGAGAGGAACAGCCATGCATATATAGATGCATGCACGGTATTATGTGTAGACAGCTAGTAGCATATTGCAGCAAGAGCTACCTGCACTGTGTTTAAGCTGTTAATATGCCCCTTAATTACTGTACAGGAGAACATCTTCAGTTCTTCACTTGATCATGGGTTAATCAAAGTAAGAGAGTTCAGACTTTCAGAGAGATGAGTACGTAGTATATGTGTGTGTATGTGCATCTCTTTGATTATTTCAGTGTGTGCGCGCGCAAGAATATATATATGCGTGAGAACAAAGTTTTTTTTCCCCTTAAATATAATGAACACTTGCGCTGTCTCGAGCTTAGTCAAAATTAAAGTAATTAAAGAGGATTTTCATTATTTCATGTGTAGACGTTTCCCTACTCTTTTCCCCTCGTGAATTTCTGTGTGATAGAACTAAATAATCCCTCCATCCCAAATTAAATGACTTTTTTTAAAAAAAATAAACTCGGCAACTTTTAAGTATTAATCATATTAATTATATCTATGCTAAATATTATGTATATTATATTATTAGATTTATATTTTAAATCATATGTGTTAGTTTCATATTCGTTGGGAACATAATGTGAAATGAATTAACGGTACAAATATATCGTTGAAAACCATATAAAATATATAGGTCTTATAATTTGGGACGGAGTAAGTATGAGCTATATATATGGTCAACAACATGGTTACACGTATTAATCAGAACAGTTCAGTTTGGGCAAATAATAAGTCCATGACAAATTGGATGCACAAGGCTAATAAGGAAATGACATGTCATTTAATACTGTGCTCAATACATAACCAATGAATTGAAAACATTTAATAAACAAATTAAGCCAAATTTTTGCGTGCATGCATATCATGTATAGCAATGAACACGCCATTGCCTGCTCATAGTTCACCATTAGTCTTTAAAAAAGGCAGAAGTTCAATATTATTTCCAGGACATGCTCCGTAGGTCTGCACTTTGGCTCGTCCGGGCCCTACTAGCTTATGTAACATAAGTCTACATAATGAACTATGTACATATCTGGCTTTTTTATTTTTTAAGACAACACAAATTAACTTTCTTTGACAAGGCTCTGATCAATGATGTCAGGAATTTCCTAGCCTTGTCAACGAAAGCAGACTAGTAATAATAAGTAAGTTTGCAATACATTATATACTAAGGCTGTGTTTAGATCTAAACTTTGGATTCAAACTTCCAACTTTTTTCATCACATCAACCTGTCATACACACACAACTTTTCAGTCACATCGTACCAATTTCAACCCAAACTTTTAACTTTAAAAGGAACTAAACACAGCCTAAGCTTACGTTTAATGTGATTCGCGGCCTTAATAATGCCGTATTACGTTGCATGCTGCTTGATCGATTAGATATTAGACGTCGGCACAAGTGAATAATCTGTATACGTCTTCATGCTATTATTGTAACGTTGTTGCTGTACTGCTATATATTGCAGCAGGCGGAATGTGTGTATAGAGGATCAATATATATATTCATGCCTGAATGCTGATCTATCAGCCGATATTTTAGTTATATATGGAGGAAATTGTATTCCTCTGAACATATTCCGCATGCTATGCTTGTTTCAACTCAGCAAACAGATCTCAGTTGTGAGCTATATACCTGCATATGAATGATCATATTGTGAACTATATACCTGCATATGAATGATCATATTGCTTCCTATATATCCATTTGGCACAAACTCACTCCCCATTTCTCTCCTGTTTTAGCTCCTGAACTATATATTATCATCTGTAGTGTAATTAATAAACATGCATGTTACTAGTAATTGAAGAATATGTTCAGAAGCTTCGAGAAGAACAATTGAAGAAAAGAGAAGAGAGAAACTTCTCACCTAGATTTTCTGTCAAGGAGGAAGTCAGCTAAGCTTTCTTCCAATACCTGCAGTGGCAGGTGCTGCGTGCACACAAATGAAACCAGCTACTACGAGCCAGCAGTTTTGTTCACTTTTTAGTGCATGATGAAGTAGACTTAATTATAGTTTAGTTCCGTAGTGCAAGCTTCCTAATTCCCATCCTGATGCTCGTTGGTCGACATGACTTTTTCACCACTATGCTTCTCTTCCATTGGAGCTAGCTTCTACTGATTGTTAATTAATTACTGTCAAATTAGCTATAGTTTACTTTGCAAATCCTACGCTGACTTCGAGAGATGCTGCCTTTATTAGTGGCAGATGGCAGTAGTTCAACTGCTATGCAATTGCCACTGTCCTTGTGAGAGGACATGAAAGCATATATGCAATCAGAAAGTAATAAGGTTGTGGAAGTCTCTGCAGTCTGTACCTAAGCTACTGTATAAAATTTCTTAATGAGGCTGAAGAGTAGAAGCTACATTCTCCTAGGTTCTTTCTGTATTGTCATTCTGCACTAACCAGCTTTGATGCATGGCATCTTTCAGAATATTAGTTAACATGTCTCTTAAGCATGCCGTGAAATATTTTCAGTTCCATTTTAATTGAGGCAGTGACAGATTGAAAGTTCCATGATCATTCATCACTCTTCTGCTTGACAACTGAATAATTAAGATTCTGTCAATCTTACTACTTAACCTCATTGCATCGTTTGATCCCTGCCTTTGCATGGATTCTTCACTAAAGCTTGGAATCAGTCGAGTTCTGCATAACTTCGTCGTGAGATTGTCAAGTGGATGGCATTCATTGAACCAACACGACAGAATCACAGAACCTTATCTTTGCCTATGTAATAGCTAGCTCGCCTTATTTTCTGGTCTCCTGATGGATACACAGCATGTCAGGATGTCACCCCAAGACTTTGCTGGAATTTTGGATAGATGTGTATCTGCTTGTCTGATTCCTGTGTCACCTTGGAAACAAACAGGGCATGTCCTACCATGTAGGACAAGCTTCATTTCATTGAGTGCATTGCATATTTGCATATCAGATGATGAACAAACTACAGAGCGTGGTGATTCTTTGTCCCTCCCTTGCTTGTTTGTGTGAGTGAGCGATTTGCTATGCAACTGGAGACCTGGTTGCATGAGCACACATTTTTCTCATCCTTAAAACGTGTGCTTGTGTTGTGGACTTGTGGTACCATGAGCTTCAGTTTCTCATTCACAGTCCTCTCCTATGAGCAATGCAAGGCAGAGACATGAACATCCCTGCTGCACCTGCAACAGTTAACATATTGCAGATGCAGGCACTTGCTCTCAGTGTATGTATTCGTGCAAATGTTGACCATATTAACATGATACATGTCCAAAACTTAATTAATCCATGCTAATGTTCCAAATCTGTTCAGAGTAAAGCCAGCCGGGCGGTAAAAAAGGATGAAAACTGAAATGCAGATAGGAGAAAAGGACACCTCTGCTCTGCCATTGCTATCATCTTTTTTACCATGGCGCGCACACACACATACAGAGAGAGCATCGCAATGATGGAAGGGAGGACGCCCAGATAGCAAATGTGCACACCCACCAATCCATGCACCCCATCACAGCCAGATTCACAGGTGATATGCAGCAAGAAGAGATGAGATGAGAGCCATCTCTCCCATTCTTTTGAGGCGAAATCAAGCGTGCCTCTTCATCACAACAATGACACAATCTACGAAGGAAGAGGCAAGCAGGGCCCCATCTTTTTCATGCTCTGTTCATCACTGTGCAGCATCTCAGCATCACTAGCTAAACTCTCTTCCTCCTCCTCTGCTGCCGCTGCTGCTGCCTTTTTTTGGTGAACACTTGAGCCTTTCCAAGACCACAGAAGCAAAATGGATCCATCCATCCATCCATCACCTTGAGCAATGCAAGTTGGGATCCATGCATTGGCCCCAGCAACACAATGAACTAATAATTGGATTAGGGCAGTAGTACAGTGGTACACACTGCCTTGCCTTTGCAATGAGGAGACCCCACAAATGGGGTTTGAATCAGGGGAGGATTTTGACCACCCTACAGTGCCACACAACCACAACACTAACATTTGACACAAACCACCTCAGAATGCAGCTGTTGTCACCAATGGCACTCTCCTATTCTACCTAATTCAGATGTAGCTTAACAGTTTATAAGCTCAAAAGATCATATGTGTACTTAGAAGATAGTGATACTAGTTCAGTAGTGGCATGTAGGAGGGCTCAGTAAAAGTGCGCAAAAAGATTCTGAGTCTGTACACCAGATGAAAAAAAATGTCAGGAGGATTGGTTTACCCTAGTAGAATGCACTGCAAGTTGCTAGTTTGGTGAGTTTGAGGCAGCTTTTTTTTCACTTCTTTTCCTCTCTACCTTGGCTGGATGTGTGTGTCACTGTCTCATTTCACAAATATCCTGAGATAAATTGGCTGTCACAATTTCATGTGGTTCTCTCCAGCCAAGAAGTCCATGGTTCTTGGGTACTGAAATGATGAGGAAGATTCCCTACACATCTTTCAGAGAGAAGAGAGAAAAAGAGAGTGAGAGAGAGAGAGAGAAAGAAAGCTCAAGCTTGGGATCAGGTAAAATAGAATACTCCCCACAAGATCAAATGCCTCTTGTGCAAAGATAATGCAAACAATCAAATTGCCAGAGTTTTTTTTCTTTTTGAAGTGAACTAAAGATGAGGGGGGGGGGGGGGGGGGCAAGAATTGATTCAATCTTGTCCTGTTGCGCTACTATCTTAACTAGACTCCTTGTTTTCTTCTCCTCATCACCTTTTGTGTGTTTGTGTTGTGGCTGTCACCTGTGTGTGCATGCATGCATAGCAATAGCATTACATTGCAATATTGCATTTGCACAAGATGGGAGCATGCAGTGCAGTGCAGCCCCCTCCTGCTGTAGATCTGTGCAAAACATTGATGCCTTTATTACTACATATCTTTCTGAGCTAGGAGGAGCCCCAATCATGTGCTTGTCCTAGCATGACAGCAACTTGGCCGGCCTTCTGCACAATCACATTGTGTAGTTGTAGTTCTGCAGGTTTGCAACGCATTAATAAACGGCGTTTGGCCCATTGTTTAACTCAAACCTAACCTGCCACTTTGCTGATAAATTGTTGTTCATCCATCATCCTAGTGCCTCGTGAGCACTGGATTGGTTCAGAGCAGCAGCTCCAGATCCAGAGATGCCGCCCATTTGAGTTGTCCTTCTCCTTTGTTTGGTCACTTGGGCAGCATCAACTTGTGGATTGTCTTGTCCCCGCAAGAACAGTGCTAATGCACAGATCACACACTTAACCCACTGCAAACACCACATGAGAAAGAGAGTGAGGAAAAAAAGAGGACAGATGAACAGGAGTCCATTGGTGTTGAGATTATGGCCCATAATTTTTTTGTGCAATGCTGAATACTCCTTTATTTGTTCTATATATAATTTGATGATCATTGCCTGAGGAGTGCTTGGTGTATGCAACTCTCTGCATCCAGCAGTTCACTGCACATTTTCTTTGGGTCATGCGTTTGGCATCTGTTGGCTAATGAGAATATTTAGAGTAGAAAAGCTTCAGTCAGGTATGAGTTTCCATCAAGCAGACAGAAATGTCAAGCTAATGAGATTAGATCTTGCCAACTTAAATGCTAGTCATGCCAGGGAAATGTAGTTGGGTAGAAGATGAATAATGGTCTTTTGCAGGAACTGAAAATCCCTTTCTTGTCCCAACAAGACATTTGATGTTTATTACGATCACCCATAAACTGTTTCAAGAATTGTCGGTGATTTTTTTAATTTAATTCATCTCAAGTTTTGGAAATGAACGAGCAAAATCAGTCACCAGTCACAACTGACAACTAGGTTCGATCTAATCAGCAAAGCCTAAGGACAAATCAAGAGTATAACTTCTTCCAGAACTATTTCATGATGTGTACGAGATAACGAGATATTTATTCTATTATCAAGAAAATCTAGTGATGTACGAGAAATCACTGACTAATTTACTGCGAGAGTAAATCCGGTATTTTCCAAAAGTATAAGTCATGGTTCAGATTACAGAATATGTTCTTGCAAACCATCTTTCACAAATACAAAGCCACTTTGCTTTTCCTTTTTCCTATAAAGCAATATACTTTGCTGATGTTTTGACAAAAGATGTGCTTACAGCGTTCCATCAAGAGCTTTGACATTTGCAGTAGATGATTCCCAGTACAAAACATCAGATAGAGAGAAGGCAATGAGGGTGAATAGCTTTTCTGGGATTTAGTGGAGCACTTCACTTTTATGAGGCCTTCATAGTTCATACAACATGTGGACACTCTGTTCATGTAATCTTGGATATTTAGGAACATGACACTACTACTACTTCAATCAGAAAAGTTGATGTGACAGAAAAAATAAATAAAACCAAGGTGTTGACACACCATAAAGTAAGCCTATAAATCCAATCTTATCACTGTTCACAAGCTTGTATGATTGCAAAGCCCTACTACTGCCATAGGCCCACATTGGAGGAAGTAGTTAGCAGTTAAACTTGTGCTTGATCGTTCTATAATCATCAGAGGAAAAAGGTTTCCTGACCAAACTAGTAGTGATTAAAAAGCTTCCCAAGTCCAGCAGCCATATGCAGTTGTATTGTACCTTATAACTGACAAGATCTGATTAAAAACTGCTCTAATGTTTCTGCACATATGGAAACGCACGCCTAACTTTCAGAAGAGATTTTACCTGATGCACACAGCAAAATGATCTGTTCCCATGCATGCAGTCTTGATGGCTATAGAAAAGGAGTATCTTCTTCACCTATTGCTAAGATTGGAGCCACTGAACTGGTAGAAATAGGGAAAAGTCATCAGTTAAAAAAAAAGAATCAACTTTGTGCCATCATTTCTCTCCTTTGCCAAGCATAATGCGTCTGAAAAAAGCTATAATTTACGTCGTGTTTGACAAGAGCTAAGACAGGATCATCATTGACAACCCTGAAAGAACACTGCAAGAGAAGATGTGTGGACCATGGATGCAGTTCCCAAATATGGCTCTCAACATAGAACCACAAATGCAGGTTTAGGTAAACACAATGCAAAAGCAAACGCAATGGAAATGGATTCAGAGGAGGGTGTAACCAGAAGAAGAACCCCCCAGGTTTTCAGTATTAAAGCCACAAGTAATCTTGAGTTCTTGACATGAACTGTCTCCTGATTACAAGTCTCTTGTCTGAACCTGAATTATTACCCAGTGGTAAACTGGTAATAGCTCTGTTCATGTAAATAGTAGTAGAGGCAGTAATAAAGCTTACACATATGAAAACGCTGTACCAAATGGCGTATAGCCCTTGCAGCTTTCTGCTTGGGTGAATCAATCACAGTCCCCCTCATTACTACTCCTGCGTTTGAAACAGCCCAAGCTTTGCGCTTTCTTCCACATCAGTCTCATTCAATCCTGT
Source organism: Oryza glaberrima (assembly GCF_000147395.1). Lineage (NCBI taxonomy): Eukaryota > Viridiplantae > Streptophyta > Magnoliopsida > Poales > Poaceae > Oryza > Oryza glaberrima. Next base: position 4,296,344 of record NC_068328.1, read on the forward strand.
GGCCGGATCGCAGCTTGTTGCGAGCATATGAGATATTGAGATCCGCATTCCTCCCAGATCTGAAGAAACTAAAATGTTCTTTCGTTTTCTTAAGCCGGAGTGGCAATAGTAGCCAATTATTTGACAAGATGTTTCAGAGATGGCAAAGGGCAAGAGGAGATCCATCTATAGCCTCAAATGTACCATCACCAAAAAAAGCTCAGTTCAGCCTCGGATGATCAGAAAGAAAAAAAAATATCAGTCGAGATCTCCTGATTTTAAGCACAAAAATTTCGAACATCTTGCTTTGACAATGAGTGGCTGCATCTCTCACTTTCAGAGAAACCTATCACCCTTTTTTTTTCTTTGGCCAAAGAATGGACAGACACCCCAAGAAACCGAAAGAGAAAGAACCAAAAAAAAAAAATCATCAGAATAACATTGCACAGCATCACATCTTCATCTTGAGATACACACAGGGAGAAATGGTCAAGGGAGCCAATGAGTTTGGTGAGGAAGGCTTTTCACCAGCTGCAGAGTTTTTTACTGGATGGATCCCCACTTGGGTTGGCATCTACTACTCCTACTACCTGTGGACTGCTCGTCGCAGCAGCAGCAGCTGCAGCTGGGGGGGGGGGGGGGGGGGGGGGGGTGAGGACAGTCAGGGACTCGTGGGGATCAGTCAAAACGATCGATCAATCCCCATCAGGGATGGATCGACCGGTCATCACTCCCTCATCATTTGCCACCCCTTCACTATCAATCTTTTTGAGCTCAGGCTTGGATGCACCCAGGCTTCCTTGTAGGATTGGTCACCATCCTACAAAGCTTTTCTTTCTTTCTCAGAAGAAGCTGTGAGTGACCAGCTGCAGCAGCAGAAGCAGATGCAGCCACAAGAGAACAAAGGAAAAAAAAGAAAAAAGAAAAGAAAAAGGCTGTGGCGACTATTTTCTCCAACAGTATCAGCATGAGATATGTTTCTGATGGGCAAAAAAAATGGTGGTGGATCACCGGAGACGGAGGCAGCTGCCGGCCGTCGTTTTCACTGGCGTGGAAGGAGAACACGTAGGCCGGAAACTGGGGGCTGTCAAGCAATAATCACTTGATGGACTAGGGCCTAACTTTTGCTGACCTCCCAATAAGGAACCCATGGATAGAGCTTTCAGGTTGTGAGGAGTAGGACCTCCAGGTAATGATATCAACAGACAAAGTGCAGGATTCAGAGGAGATAACGAAAAGACAAGTTCAAAGACTTTTTTTTCAAGCCTGAACCAGAGATCACCCAAAATTTGAGCACATAGTAGTAGGAATTTAAACATAAGCTCAATTCAGCAGGGTTTCTGTTTTTCTGAGTTCCAACATACGAATGCGAAAACAGAAGGAATTATAAAGGCAAGAAACAGGAAATGTGTTAATGAATTTAATCTGATGACAAGCTTCAGTTGGGAAAAAAATTAGAGGAACCATGGTGGTTGTGCCGGCATAGATAGATTGCCCCCCTCAAACAGAAGGCCATCAGAGCAGCAAACAAAACTGAGGGGATGAAGCCCCCTCGAAGAAGCCTGCTCTGATGCACTTATGATCTTGCGGTAGAAAATTTTGCATATACCGATGCCCCCCCTACTAGTAGTACAACAATTTAACCATTTGCAGCTCTGATAGATGGCTTTAGAACTCCTTCCAACTTCAAGCATACAAAAAATGATCATACGCCTGACTCCAGCTATCTTACCTTCCCTTGTTGCTTAGGCCGCATTCAGCGTATCAAGTGCCACTCTGCAGAAGCAGCTTATAGGATCTTCACGAATGGTGGTACATCCTCTCTTGGCCCTTCAAGCGACCGATACATGTATAAGATGTCCACGCCGTCGGTCCTTTCGTTCTCAGGCTGGCTATTTATCAGCTCCACCACCAATCTTGGTAGCCTCCGTGCGACCTCCTTGCAACCTTGCAGCGTAAGGTTGCAACCTGACATCCAGAGGAACCGCATGTTATAGAAATGGTGCATTCCGGAGAGGAGGCCAGCATCCCCAAATGGGCAATCCCTTATCTCCAGCTTCTCCAGCTTCGAGCACCCCTGGAGGATGTGTTGCAACGCCAGATTGCTGTCTCCAGCGAACGCAACAGAGAGCGTCCGGAGCGACTTGGCATACTTGCCAATGTACTCGAAAGCTCGATCAGTCAGGTGTCCAGATGTGGAGAGCCTAGTAAGCTTGCTGCAGTTCCTAACAATGGCACCAAACCCTTCATCCATGGGCTCCCCAGTCACATGGTCAGGCTGGTGACGTCCCATTATGCATAACCGGAATACCTTAAGGTCCACGCAATTTTGAGAAATGGCGATCACCGCAGCGTTGGTCATACTCTGGCAGAAGTAAAGCGTCGAACGGAGCCCTCGGCAGCCCTCAGCAATGGCAGTAAGCCCGACCTCCGACACCAGCTCATCGGCATCCTCAAGTGCGTTCAATGGAAGCACATGGAGAACCTGGAGCTTCTTGCAAGTCCTCGCCGTGGCCTGGAGCCCCTCGTCGCGCACCGAATCAAGCACCTGGCAAACAAATCATCGTCAGAAAAGCAGAATCGCGCAGTTCAGTCGAAACCAAGCTGATGAAGCAATCCAGGCATTACATATAGTCTCTCAAGGTTGTGGCATTGCCCGATGAAGGGCAGGAATTGATCGGGAGTGACCGGGCAATAGCTGAAGTCGAGGTTCGTTAGGTTGCCGGACACGGCGGCAATGGTGGGCAGGTACTCCGGCTCGAACTCGCGGAAGCCAGACAGCGAAACCAGCGTGTTCGTCCGGCCAGCGGACGCGAACGCGGACGCCATCTGCTCGATGTCGAGCCCCACATCCTCGGGGCCGTCCCCCGGCCGGAACGCTCCGGTGCCGAGGTGCGTCAGGCGAGGCGTGTTCGCCATGAGCCGGCGCAGCTGCCCCAGCGACACGTGCTCGTTGACGCCCAGGCGGGTGAGGCGCGGCGAGCGCGCCACGAGCGCCTCGAGCGCGGCGAAGGACACCGGCCGGACGTAGCACTCGAAGGAGAGCGATTCGAGGTCGGTCGTCCCCGGCGGGAACGCCGCCACCCAGTCCACCACCTCGTCGTCGTCGTCGTTCATCTCGCAGTCAACCACATCGAGCACTCGCAGCCCCCTGCAAGAAACAGAACGAGAGCAAACCGCATCGAATCCGCCATTACCACGGACGACTAGACAACAACAAGAACAACTACTACTACTAAGTAAGTTGGAAGTTGGAAAGTTCCATGGAGAGATGCATTACCTGCAATGGGAAGCGATGGATGCGAGGCCAGCGGAGGAGAAGCCGTCGCAGAGGAGGAGCGAGAGGTCGCGGAAGGAGGCGGGGAGGGAGCGGGAGACGAGGTCCAGGTCGTCGTCGGTGACGGTGATGCGCTTGAGGAAGAGGGAGGCGAGCGCGGGGAACGCGGCGGCGGCGACAGCGGCTGCCCAGGGGCGGAAGTCGGCGCCGGCCCAGCCTGGCGGGAGGAGGTTGAAGTCGGCGAAGCGCGGGCGGCCCTTGAGGAGGACGCGCCGCGCGGCCGGGAAGCGTCGCGCGACGCGCGCCGGGGACGCGGCGAGGAGGTTGCGGACGGCGACGGAGGCGCGGGTGGCGGACTCGGCCCGGCTCCACGAGCGGCACACCAGCGACGCCGCGCACCGGTCCCGCGCCGAGTCGAGGAACTGGAGCACCGTCTCGAGGACGTTGTCGAGCACCTGGTCCGGCGGTGGCGACGCGCGCGGCCGCTTCTGCGCCGGCAGCGGCGGCGGCTGGTCGTCGTCCTCCTCGGACATGTGGGCCCCACCCACCCCCCCCACCACTCGCCTGGTTGGTTGGTGGCCGGCGAGGAGTGGAGTGGAGTGGAGACGCGCCGCGGCGGAGGGGGGGGGAGGGGGGAGGTGGGTGTGCGTGAGTGAGATCGAGGGTGGAGGGGGGGTGGTGTGTGGGAGGGAGGCGTGTACTTCTTGTTGTGTTGTATGTTTGCTGCTGCTGCTGCGGTTGGGCCGGGAGCCGCAGTGCTCTACAGAACGGCACACACCACGACGGCACCACCACAGTGGCCGCCCCCCCGTGGGACTGGGAGGATTAGTCGCTGGATATAAGGCAAAGAGAGGGAAGCTGGGATAGATGTAAACATCTCTCATTATTTGCTTAGGTGTGTTTCGTTCACATCAAAGTTAAAAGTTTGGTTAAAATTAGAACGATGTGATAGAAAAGTTGGAAGTTTATGTGTGTAGAAAAGTTTTGATGTGATGGAAAAGTTGAAAGTTTGAAAAAAAAATTTGGAACTAAACTCGGTCTTTGTGCGTTTTTCAGATGGTGTGATGAAAGCGTGAAAGAGATTGTACGCACGGGGGGAGTTTTGGACATCTGAATTTCTCTCTTCCAGCACGGCATGTTTTGATTCGTTGAAAGCTATTTGAATGCTTTGTTCTGGTAGTGAAGATGGTTATTTCAATTACAGTTTATTATCGAAATCAAATTTTAGTGCCTTCGGTTGTCACATATATCCTATCATCTATATAGATTTGAGTAATATGTACTAAAAAGTGTCACTGATAGCTACTAGCTGAGGAGGAAGATACGTGTAAATACAAGTAGCAACGTAGAGACGGAAGAACGTGGAGTTATGCATTTTGAAAGAATGGACCAACCGCGATGGTGAAACAATTGTTCGATCACACTAGCCTTTGAGATCTATACATGAGATATGGGATGAGGCACGCAAACAGGATAGTATGGCTTGCGACTATGGCGAGAGAGAATGGATATGAACGGAGTGGTAGTGTGGAAGTGACATTAGCCATGAAAAGACGAAAAGTGGAGGACATATATATGTGTAGACATTAAAGCGATTCATAAGATCAAAATGTGTGATCTAACTTATGTAAAGAAAGAAATTGTTCAGTTTCTTGTTAGCACAAGATTTTACTCTTATAGTATTAACAACTCGGATATCTAGTTGTCTTCTCTATTGAAGCGATGATGGTATTTCAAGTTAAAACCCTCCTAAGGATGGCCTGGAGCTGAATAATGATTGGAAATAGCTTCTGAGGAATTGGTTAAATTATTCCAGATATGAAAGTGTTTTTCACACTCGCGTACATGACAAACAAAAGACTTTCTAGCTACAGAATAACTTCTGTCTAGTCTCAACTCTCAACTACTACTTCCTTATATATTGGATACAAAGAATAGCGACCAAAACCGTTCATCTGAATGGGAGAAAGTCCTTGAAAGGTCCTTAATTTCAATCAATCTAATTTAAACAAATATCGTGTTTGTTCTTTTAGGTGGTGATGTGGTGTAGGAGCATGGTGGTCATTACTAACCTTTGAACTTGTCATATGCTCACAGATGATGAGCCCCCTTGCCCATCCGGAAAGGCATTTGAAAATGATCCGAAAAAACAAATCCTTCACCCTTGCCCCAGTCCACATGCACAAGGGACTTTGTTTAGAAACGCAACAGTAAAGAGGCGAGAGATAGGCCAAGGAAAGGTTCTTTGTTTTTGTTTCCTTCCACATCTTTTATTGTGCTTGGTCGGCCTTTCAGGCAGGGATTGCTGTCAGTCAAGGCATTGGGATTCTTAGTGCAGACAGTAGTTTAAGCACACCCTTGTTTACCCCCCTCCCAGTTCTTTAATTCCAATGTATTTTTTTTTCGAAAGAATTATTTCTTTAGTTTTAGAAAACAAGAAACACAGCTCATACTGTCCCAATTTTTATATTCTCCGAATTTGATCGATCTATGCAGGCGCCTTGTATTCAAAATTTGGCCGGTTGGTTTATATGATAAGACCTTGGAGGAGGAGAGAACCCTAAGCCCAAGTACATGACATGGATTAACCATGCATGATACCATTGTGAGTGTGATTGAAGCTGGTTGGTTCTGTTACTGTGTCTGATCAGTTAATACCTTTCTAAGATCCAAATCGAGCTCCTCTTTTTTCCTTTTTGAACGGAATGCTGAGAACACACTTTGATGCTCCAGAAACTTGAGAAGTGTACAGAATGAGCATTCGGTGCTTGCAGTCATCTCAGATTCTCTCATCAAGGCCTCTTCTTCCTTTCTGTCAGTCTAGCGATTTGCTGCTGCTCTTTGAGGACTTCAGATGCCATGCAAATTCAGGCACAAGCTGTTCACAACACCACATAATAATTGGACATTCTTTCAGAGAACAGGCAACAGCCACGCATGCAAAACACAATCTTTTACAATGTTAACAAAACTGATTGGTATTTGGTGACCCTTTTTCCAATTAGTGTGACGTGGTACTACGACTTATTCAGATAACAGTTTTTCACAACATGCTTTTAATTTGTCACATCACGCTTGGCCGGTGGGGTGTTGGGTTAGTTTACTTGTAATAACATTTTTTTAACGATTAGTGCAGTTTTACTTTACGTGCTGCTAGCTCTCACATCCTTGCTTAATTAATTAGCACGAGATTTCAAAAAGGCCAGGTCGTTGATTGTGCTGTTACGACTTCAGAGTAACTGCGTTTTGTTTTTTGGTGATTTGCAGATGAGCTGTACATCTCCTAACACCAAAAGCCATGCACTATTATTTGACCTGCAATAACATAATCCATTTACCTGCACGGAGAAATAAAAACTAGAGGGAAAAGTGGCCAACTTTCTCAGTGGACTTCCTGCACATCTCGATTCTCCTTTTTCTTTGGTTGAACTGATCATTTACGACTCAAAAACTCTCAGAGGAAAGGACTTGTGGACCTTCACATACAACTGTGCATCTACACAACTACATTTTTCATCAATCCTCATCCATTGTATTTTTATCTAATAGTGACTTCTTGCTAAATCTTGAGCACTAGTTCTTACCTTGTTTCAAGGGCTGTATGCATGCAATGAAAACGTAAGTATTCTGCTTCCTCTCGATCTTTTGACAGGTACATGATGCAATATTCGTTTCTGATATTGATCCATCTGTACAAGCAGGAAAGTCAATTTCTTTCAAGAAAGATGGTACTAAAGTTTGTTTCAAAAAAAAGAAAGAAAGAAAGAAAGAGATGATGATGATAAAGACACAACTCAGATTGTCCACTCAAGCACTTACTGCACCCTGGCCTCACGATATTGCCAGTCATTTATCTTCTTTTACAAAAGAAAAAAAAATACAGTTGTCCATTCCTAATTTTGTCCAATAAATTCTCTTCTTCGTGTGATAGTTGCTGCAAATAATTGTTTTCAGGGAAAAAGAACTGGCTTGCACTGTGCCATGTGACTCCATATCAACTTCTGTTCAGCAAGGCATATTATTTTCTGAGTACTTCCTTATGATAAATTATTTTATTTCATGGTGGAATACATTTTGATCTGTCCCATGTTAATTGTTATTTATGTAGTGCTGACCAAACACTGTACTTTTCTATCATTTGTTTACAAGAGCTGGAATCAAACCATCTACCAGTTTGTCCAGAGATCCTTCATGCTAACTAACTAGGCATAATGATACCATCTTTACCTGTGTTCTTGTGATCCCCAAATTTACATGCTTCATCATGTGATTTACCGTTGTATGCATGTCAGCCACGTGTGTTTTAAGCTATATTTCTCCCATATTTACAGTCATTATATCCCCATAATAAGTACTTCCTCCGTCTCCGTCCCATAATATAAGGGATTTTAAATTTTTGCTTGTAACGTTTAACCACTCGTCTTATTCAAATTTTTTTAAAATTATTATTTATTTTATTTGTGACTTACTTTATTATCTATATTATTTTAAGTACAACTTTTCTTTTTTTATATTTAAAATTTTTTTGAATAAGACGAGTGGTCAAACGTTCCAAACAAAAACTTAAAATCCCTTACATTGTAGGACGGAGGTAGTATATAAAAACTAAGGAGATGGAGATAAGGGAGAAGCAAAAAGGTAAAGTCTTATCTATAAGGTTCAGCTTCCTCCCATTCAGGCCTCTGTCTATTATTATTCGACACAACAGGGGAGAGGATCAGAGGAGAGGAGCTACAATGACGTTTGATTTGATATCCGGGGCCAAGCACAAAACCTAAGAATAGTCTTCTTTAAGGTATCCGCTTCTTTTTAAGATTGTAAAGAGATAACTCCATATCCTGGTCCATGACTGGTTGTTGTTTTGTTCAGACCAAACTCAGAAGTGAATTTCCCAGTTTTGTGTTGAGCTAGATTCAATCTTGTACAGTAAATACTGTATTCGTGGGATCATTGATCAGGTCTAAGCTAACAAGAGTAACAACATTAGCTGAAAATCAATGATAAGGAAAATTCCCATTTGTTAAGGACAAAAGGGAAATCATTTCAATTCGTATGAGCAAAAATTAATGAAGAGAAAGGAGGTTCCTTTCCCTCTATTTCTCACACAAAGAGAAAGCACGGTGCCTTTTGAAAACCGAACAAGAGACCATGAAGCAAATAGATATATAGTAATGGTCATAAAAAGATCCACGGTTAGTCTAATAAAGCAGTGCTAAGCTAGTCGTTTATGAGAGGAAAAAAAAAGAACCCAATTAGTGGCCAACTTTTGGGCAATGCCCCTCGTGCATCTCCAAAGGTGGCCCCCCTGCTGGTCTTTCCCGCTAGTGGCAGGTTGCGAGTTCAGCCTGGGGCTCTCGGCTTTCAGGTGCAAAAAACGGTACTACTCCACTAGGCACTAGTAGTATGTAGGTATCCGTATCCCCGTATCTCCATTTCTTTTCCAATTTCCAGTATTCCCCAAGATTCCACAGTCTAATTTCCCCCCAAGTGCTTGGGCCGCCGTATACGTACGCGTCTACGCGAGGCGGGCGTGAGGATCGGCGGCCCATCGTGCCGCGCGCGCGCGGTGGTGTACGCGTTCGGATGGACGGCCCAGCACACGGGGGCGTTTTTTCCACCCGGGCCCCGTGGCCGTGGGCGCACGCACGGTGCGCTCCTCGTGCGCGCGTGAGATTCCCCGGATTCTCCCCGTAATCCGCCCAGTTTTTTTCGCTCGCAGCTCGCTGCCGAGTGCAACGCGCCGAGCGGAGAGACGCGGCTGCAGTGCTGCACCCGCGCGAGTCGAAACGCAGGCTGGGCCGTTCGTTGGGCGGTGGAGCGACAGGACTCACGTGAGGTGGGCCTTGGGAGAGTTTGGGGTCCGAAAGGCAGAAATGAACCGTTGCTGCTGTAGTACTACGCGAAGCAGCGGAATTAACGGGTTGGAAGGAGGAGGAGCAACACTTGGTTGGATCCGATCTCATTCTCACCTATACAGGACAGACATGTGGGCCGCTAAATATTAACGCGTCGCTGACCGAGAGACCTCGGGCGTTACACGACAGATCAGAGCGGGCAATGAAAGCACCTTCGTGGCTAAGCATTTGTTGGTACAAGTTCGCCGAAGACTCGAAATCCTTAGCGATGACCTCATCGTGTTATTTAAGTGTGGCATTTTTTTTTGAAGCAATGGAAAATTCAATATTTCGATTATGTATATATACCGCATCAGCTTCGGAGACAGGCAGTCACGAAATCCTCGAAAAGAAAAAAAGGGGAGAAAAGAAAAAAAAGGCAACCACCTGAAGCGTCCGTTGGGTCCAGGAATTACGTCGAGCACGACGCGGCGCCCAGCTGTACCGTCTGACCAGTAGGCCCCACCTCCCCGCCGTCGACATGCACCCGCCGGCCGCCGCCGCCGCCGGAGGAGACCACGCCACGGCGACGCCGGCCCCCGCGACCGGCGCAGCCGCAGCAACAGCGTCGGACTACGCGCACTACCCGAGGCTCTCGCCGGAGGACGTGGCCCCGCCTCCCCCTCCGCCCTACCACGCCGCCGCCTCCTCCGCGCCGCCCTACTCGGGCAACCCCTACGTCTCCTCACCCGCCGGCGGCGTCGCGCCCGCCTCCAAGAGTGCGTTCCTGCAGCCGAATCTGCCCTCCGTTGTTGGCAGGATAACTTGCGGGGTTTTTTTTTTTTTTAACTGTTTCGGATTTCCCCTTTTGCAGATACAATGGATACGGTGAAGGATGTTCTCGGCAAGATGGGGAAGAGGTTTGGAGAGGCGGCTCGCAAGACGGAGACCCTCACCGGCAACTTCTGGCAACACTGTAAGCTTCAATTCTGAAGTTATTGGTTTTTGTTCTGTATCAGTTTACCAATGCTTGGTTTTTCTGCATATTATCTTCGTTTTGGAGTTATGAGTAGCATGTAATTAAATTAAGTGGGGGAACTGGGGATTATATCGGTAGTTAGCGCTAATGGAATTTGACGATAATTCGTGTTGATGAGTTCGAAAAAAAAAAGGCGGCCTGGTGAGAATTGTGAATTACAGTAGTGCTTGATTGGGTATTTGTGCTGTCTGGTGAGATCTGTGTGTTATAGTAATGCTGAATGAAGAAGGTTCACTATCTATTGGCTTCTTTGGTCTGTTTGAAACTTTGAATTGGTCCAGCGCATATGGATTATGGGTGGTGCTGTTGCTATTAGGCTATGTAATTGGATTTATGTGGAGTTGGCGTTGTTGATGACAACGGAGAAATGCTGGGTATATTCTATCAGTCATAACACAATTTATTTGCAGTGAATAGCTCATGCATATTAATTTGTTAGGTAAACCATATGTCTTAACAATGTAGAGAGTAAAAAGATGTTTTAAATTCTTGCAGTGTTTTATAATGCTGATCATTCCAGATAGATGTCTCATTGTGCTACCTCTCCCTTATTTTCTAGTTGCACTGATTTGGTGTTGTATTCATGTATTGAGCCTTCTTTGTTCACATGCTCATTGTACTGTTGATCCCTTGAAATGATATGGTATAAGTTTCCTAAATTGAATTCGAGCAGCGTGAGATAATATAGTCATAACACGAATCTTAATTTGCCTTGAAACAGTGAAAACTGGACCAAGCATTACAGATGCAGCAATGGGCAGGGTTTCCCAGATCACCAAAGTCATAGCAGAAGGTGGATATGATAAAATCTTCCATCAAACATTTGATGTCCTCCCTGACGAGAAACTGAAGAAACCATATGCATGTTATCTGTCAACCTCTGCTGGTCCTGTCATGGGTGTGCTATATCTGTCCAATAAAAAGCTGGCATTCTGTAGCGATAATCCACTTGCTTACAAGGTTGGAGACAAAGATGAGTGGAGCTACTATAAGGTATTCTGATTACCTGTATGTGTTTTTCATCATATATTGAGATCATACCGAGTCTGCTTCACAATACAACCGCTGGTGATAATCAGTGTGACAAATTTCTCCTGAAGCAAGATATCTTACCATAATGTACTGTGTAGAAAGCAAAGTAGTGAATTGGTTTATGTGCTTTCCTTTTACTTTTCTTCATGAAACTAGTCGCAGATTTCTTTCTCTTCCATTAGCCTGCTGTTATTTCTCCATTTGCGTGAATCATTTTATAGAAGTGCATAACTTATCATTGTTCTGTCTGAAACAACAGGTTGTCATTCCCCACACCCAACTGAGATCAGTGAATCCTTCAACGAGCAGAACAAATGCATCTGAGAAATACATCCAGGTGGTTTCCGTTGATAATCATGAGTTCTGGTTCATGGGCTTCGTGTACTATGACAGCGCCGTAAAGAATCTGCAGGAAGCACTTCAGGAGGCTCAGAATCTACGAGCTTAGTGATGTCCATAGATTGGGGATAGCAAGCCCAACATATTACAGTTTGTGATATACTCTGTGTTTCATCAAATTGGCAGTCGTCTGTATTTTGTTGGATAGGTGTTGGCATTTCTTGCAATGTGTACCGACTTGAAACGGTTTTTGATATGTGACATCATGATCTCTCGATAGTTACTCTCTGTTGTTGTCCGACTGGATTTCATTTGGCTTCCTGCAATATCAAACGAGTGTCTGTTCTGACGTTCGATAATAGTGCCAGGCTGATAGAAAGAAATTCGCATTAAAAACCAATTTTGAAGTGTTTACAAAGTGACGCCTATGATGAAATAACTTTCTTCTACATGATTGAGTTGGTTGAACCATGAGTTTTGCTCATTTATATTCTCCCTTTACTGCTGCATTGTCTGACCATCCAGTAGCGGCACCTGAATAGATGAAGATTAAGATTAAGTAATTAAGTAAGGAAGGGTCAGTTTGAGGTAGATGAATATTAGGGCATGTACAATGATTGTCAACAGTGGTCCCTTAGCGTTGTTAATTAGGAATATTTGTCCACAGTGGTCCCTTAGCGTTGTTAATTAGGAATATTTGTTGATATGGAAGAAAGAGAAAGAGGAGAGACAAAACATCCTTGTTATGGATAACAACGACTCTTAATCACTATAATATGAAAATATGGTTGTATGAGGGTAGAAAAATGGAAGGAATGTTAACAAAATGAATATTTTTTTGAGTTAATGATTAGAGCCTTTGTCGTCTCAACTATTGTATATTGTAAAGACACGATCTCTAAATAATCTTTTATTGTTTAAGAGACTATACTCGTCTCTACCATTGAACATGCTCTTAAGATTAAATAAGGTACGTAGAGTGAGAAAGCTATTGACACATAATTAATTAAGTTCTAATTATTATAAACTTAAAAATAAATTTATTTAATATTTTAAAGTAACTTATAAAAGTTTTTATACGAAACACACTATTTAACAATTTATAAAAAAAAAAGCGTTAATAGGAAAATCCTGATGGAATGGAAAACCTATCCTCTTTGTGCTATACAAGTTTATAAAAAAGCATCATCATATGCACGAAGCAGCAGGTAAAACCATGTGGGCATGTTTGGGGAGCTTATGACATCCTAGAAGCTGTAGCTGTCAGAAACTTCCAAAACACTTAGATTTTTACCTAGATTTTAAGAATCTAGAAAATAAATTAGAAGTCTGAAGCTAAAAAAAAAACATAGTTTCTTCGAATTCTTATCGGCTAACTTCTCACCCGCTGTTTTTCAGAATTTTAAACTCCCAAAACAGTCACTAAATCAGGATTAACCTGATTTCCTGACAGAGAAGCAACCGCTGTTCGCTGCACGCTGGCACCGCTGCTTCGACAACGCGTCATCCGTGAACCGTGGGCCGTCCGATCTGCCACGTCCTCGGACTTTCCCCCCTCTACTCCGCTTCCCTTCCTCCTTCGTCCTCTCCTCTCCGTTCCAATCCAAGCCGCGTCGCTGGGAAATTTGCAGTCTCGATCTCCGCCCGGGAAGACGCGGATCCGGAGGAGGAAAGCAGCATCGGTCTCCATCTCCTCGGGCTCAATCTTTCGTGGTCTCCCTCTTCTGATCTCGCAATGGCGAGCGGCGCCTACGGTTCAAGGTTCGCCTCTTCTTCCCCCCCCCACCCCCCCCCCCCCCCCCTAGTTTTCCGTCCTAATCGTCGATTCCTTCGATTTTTTTTATTGCGGGATTAGATTCGCCAGGACGCGTCGTTCTTTTGATTTCGATTTCTCGTGGTTGACGAACACCTGGGGTCGTTTCCCCCGATTTGTGTTCTTGCGCTGCTTCCCCTGTTGGTACCCTATGAAATTTCGTTGTTGATTGAGCCCTCGACAAGTCCCTAATTTCGTGGCTTGATTCTGAATTTCTGATTAACCGTCGATTCGTGTGTGCAAATTATCGTTTTCCCTCTTGGACTTTCCAATTTTGTCTCGGTTATCCTGATCCTAATGTTCGGTTCTGCAGGGAAGGGCTGACGGCCAGGCCGGCTGCATCATCAAGCTCCAGCGAGATTTCGCTCCAGATCGACCCAATTACCGCTGATTTGGATGACCATATTGTCGGACTTCGTGGGCAAGTCCGTAAGCTAAGAGGGGTAAGTATTGTTATGAATATCTGTATGAGCAAACTCTGTTGTGGAAGGTAGTCAAAATTTGGTGTCTAAATGAAACCGGTGTGGCGAGCTAGAGTTGTTGTGAAATTGCGTGATGCTATGTGGGAGTAATTGAACCATGATCTACTTATGTTCATAAGCTTTTTTCATATTCTTTCAATCGATTCTAAACAAGCCATTAATTTGGTGCTGCAGGTTGCCCAAGAGATCCAAACAGAGGCCAAGTACCAAAATGATTTCATCTCTCAGCTGGTAAGTAACTTGTCTGCGAGACAGTTTGGGCCAAATCCTGAATAGCATTTAGATTGAGTTATCGGAATGTTGATATGGCACGCCTATTGTACCTCACATGGACATTTTTTAGCAGATAGATTATCACTGATCGCAAGGTTCCTAGTGTAATGTTTCTTCAAACACAATCTGCTGATCCTCAATCTCTTGTCACTTAACCAGTCATGTTCAGTCATCCCATCCCATGCACTGTAGTTGATTCATTATGCACTAACGCATGTCTAAAAGTTACCATGAATTCGGCCTTGTATGTTGGTATCCTGGGTATTACTTACATTGTGAGCTTTGTCTAGTCTATCTGTAGCGGCATCATGTTAAAATTTCATAAAATAGTAGTTTCTGGAAGTGAAGTGCTTGTAGAATCGTACATTTAATCATAATTGATTATTTGGAATTTGATGTCTGCTCATTTTAAAATCTGAAACCTTTGTACGAGAACTCTAAAAGTACACTATAACCATCATTCAGGCTTAGCAGGATGTTCGTGCCTAAATGGAATCACATTCTGATCTTCTCTCCATTGTCATCTTGTTGGTCGATAGTTTTTGGAAAAAGAAAAGGGGACTAGGCCACATATACATGAGAAGTTTCCATGTTAGCACACCTATAGGCCAGGAATTTGATGGACCCAGATTAAGGTCCATCGAAATGAGGCTTTACTCTATAAAATGCCCTAGATCATCCAAAATTACTTGTCTGGCATATTCCTTTCTCTGTTTGTCGAGAGCTTGTGTAGACTAGAATCTGCAATAAGATGTACACTAGTTTGTGTTGAAAACTTGAAATACGCTTTGTGCTCGGTCTCTAATGTGCATATTGCACTTGTTTGCAGCAAATGACTCTGACAAAGGCCCAGGCAGGCGTCAAGAATAACATGAGGAGAATAAACAAGAAAATCATACAGAATGGTTCGAACCATCTTTTTCATGTAATCCTCTTCGCTCTCGTCTGCTTCTTTCTAGTGTACCTCGTGTCCAAGTTCTCTAGGAGATGATGAAGCACCAAGACCTGACAAAAGGGAGAGATCGAGTAAAATGTTAGTTGGTACCTCCGTCAATGGCAGTTGGCAGACACTGTGTTTTGAGGTTCATGTTACAGTACTACGGCAGAATATGTTGATAGTTGGTGAAAAAAAGTGTCATTCCCCTGTATCTTGTACAAGAATTCCATATTCCATGACAATGTGAATATATTCCATGATGTTTGGGCCCATATTTGTTTTTCTTTTGGTGTGTTCGTTTTTGTCATCTATGCTCAGGGTGACTGGATGAGCGCACAGCCTCCAAAAATTGCCGTGGATTCGGATTCAACTTGGTGTTGGTGCAGGCGACGACAGCGATCACCTTGTTGGTCCATCATCCAGTGCCGTAGCATGCGTGCGTGACGGTCTTGTGGGCCCATGCCCTCTTTGGTCTTGTAAGTCATTGCTGGGCCGTTGGACCGGATGGCGGCCTGTCGGCCACCACGACGCCGGCGACCATCGCCACATGCCAAGATGCACTGCCCAGCATGCATGGAGACATGGAGTTGGAGGGATTAGTTTGTTTTGTTTTTTACTAGTTTTATACTATGAAACTATTTTATCCCTGTCGTTTCTTGCATGCATGCTTGTGCTTCCGTAGTCCCATCCCTCTTTTCTGCTCCAGGTGTGCATATCAGCACATGCTCCTTCTGCACAGGCATGCATGTTGCCAAGCAACTGTGTGCTCTATATGAAGTGAAATGTCATTTTAATATGCAACCCCTTCATGGCGGCTTACAATCTTCCCTTCTGTCTTGTTATCTTGTAGACTAGCTAGTAGTATAAAGGTTTTACCAGCACTGGGAAGAAGTCATGAAGTGAAGAACTTGTGAATGTATATGCTAGTATTCTCTTTGTTGATACAACTGTAGCACTTGCTTTTTCTGCGTGCTAGTACCATATAATGAAACAATGTCATACAGAATTTGAAAAAATCTCGTACAAAATTTATGCATGCCACTGTACTGTAAAACTACACTGAGAAACATGTTCACTACACCCGTAAATATGTATACGACCCACCCAAGTAGACACGTACAATCCCATTGTAAACTAAGGCGCCGCCGACTCCACGTCTGCGGTCTTCTGTGCCAGCGCCACCTCCTGCTCGCGCTCGCGCATCTTCTGCGCCTCCTCCTTCTTCTGCGCCTTCTCGCCGTAGAGGTAGGAGGCGAATCCCCAGAGCGAGAGCACGAGCGCGATGCCCTTCGTCCCGTCGAACTTCTCGTGGAGGAAGATGACGGCGAGGACCTGCGAGAGCGGCAGGAGCACGGCGATCATGATGCCGGCGAGCAGCGACGACGCGCAGGTGATGAGCCCCATGATGCCCAGGTTGAGCAGCTGCCACGACACGGCGTCCCAGGCGAGGACGAGGTAGTAGTTGGCCGCGCCGAGCCCGAACGCCGCCGCTTCCCGCGCCACCGCCTGGAAGTCGCCCTTGATCGCCATGCCGAGCACGCACACCGCCGTGCCCGCCGCGCCCATCACCGCCTGCATCTGCATCACCGTCGCGTAGGGGGGTGGCACCCTCGCCGCGGGCCCCGTGCGGCGCCCGTACCTCGCCGTGGCGACCTCGACGAGCGGGATCACCAGCCCGGCGAGCGCCGCCGCGCCGATGGCCTCGCAGAACCCCGTCCAGTACGCCCTGGAGGACTCCCCCGCCGGCTTCCCCGACGACGGCCCGACGCCCAGCACCGCCGGGCCGATGGTGAGCAGCACGACGGCGTTGGCCGAGAACGGCGTGAACCGGAGGCCCACGAAGAGGAACGCGAACACGGCGGTGAAGGCCAGCTGCGTCGCCAGCAGCAGCGACGACGTGGACAGCGGCAGCGCCTGCGACCCCAGCGCGTACACGAAGCACGACACGGCGTACAGCCCGCCGAGCACGGCGGCGGCGCCGACGAGGCGCCGCGGGAGGAGGAGGTTGCCGATCCCGTGCCTGCGGCCGCGGTAGAGCGACACGCACAGCGGCGGCAGCAGCAGCGGCCAGCCGGAGATCTGGAGCGTGGCGGACAGCCACAGCCGGGTCCCGCCGTGCACGAAGTAGACGCGGAGGAGGAGCGGCCCGCCGGCGCCGAGGAGGACGAGGCACGCGCTGAATATGACCAGCAGCGACGGCCGGGACCTCGCCGGCGGCGACGCATTGCCGCCGCTGGCGGCAGGCCACTCGCTAGTAGGCATCGCCTTGCTGGTCTCTTCCATGGCTGCAGGAGCAGCACTGGGTCTGGGACTAGCAGCAGTAATGGTGGCCATGATCAAATGAAGCAGTGCTAGACTGCTAGCTAGCTTACTGTTTCCTGCAAGCTTGGCACCTTTGGATTAGGGTGTGTTGATGGTAGTTAATTAGCTTAATCTGCTTGAGTGTTGGATGACATGGTGTGTTCTAGGGTTTATATAGATGTGTGAAGGATGTGAAGGTCTAGGAGAAGATGTTGGAGATTTGGAGTAACGTAGAGATTAACAGAGTAGGTGAGTCAACAAAAAGGAAGGAGACAAGAAGTACACAGGGATAACAGTAAAATAATCAACAGACATGTTGTTTGTTCTGAAGATACTTGAGAAATCGTCCCTTAGCTACCTCTACAGTGTAAATGGACTATTATTCCACTTGTTACACGCTACGGCTAGGGAGTAGCTAGGGACTCCACTTGTTGCATGCGTACAATGAATTAATACTGATTTTTCTACAAAATAAAAGGGTACCCCTACGTATATAGTAGTAGAAATTAATACAAAACCAACGTTGGTTTTTTTATTTGAAGCTAATCGTATTAGGATATGTCATGTTCAATCATATGTTGTTATATTTTTGAACTGATGGAGTAGCTAGCGTAGAGAAAGGCTAGCTAGTTCTGATAATGTGATATTTTCTAAAGAAAAAGGAAATGGTGTGATAATTCCATACATGATGACACGATGTACTCATGAAATTAGTTCAGACTAATTCAACTTGAAATGAATTTATTTTTCTTTTGGAACTTGATATATATATCTCAAAATCACTTTCGTATGAATACGCGCGTGACCATAAGGTGCATCAAAATGTCACAAATCTAAAACTTATCCGTTATCATTTCAGCAAATCATACGCTTAATGTATATATAAGTTTATGACCGAGTAAAGCCTATCGTACGTTGACCACAAGTACTCGTAATAGCAACCTGTTGTGAGCAAACATGTTCAACGTTCCATGTGCTTGGACTTGCTGCGTTTGACGACCCACCGTGTGTGCATGTACTAATCATTCGCATCCATAACCAACCACCATGCATCTCCGTAGGATTAGCTAAGCTGATGACCTGACGTGTCATGGGTCTAGTCCAAGTAGATAGTACTATAGTGAAATATAGTACTGAGCTGAAACAAATTAACGTCCTTTTTTCTTCCCAATAATCCACACACATCCGTGATGCGTCTACACGGAGACTAGCTAATTGATCATTGTTTAGTGAGACAAAACAAGCAGAAGCGCCTCCGTGGAAAGTGCCTGCTTGTTCCGTTTGGTTCAAGCGGCTGTTAAGACCGGGTAATTAACACATGTGCTATCTTGCTCTCCAACTATATATAGCGATCCTAAATATATCGATGATTTGGATTATTTTACCTAATAGAATTTTGCTTCGATCTTTTTCCCTGTTCAAACCGAAGAAACTACTAGTCGTTTGATTAGTTCCCCTCCGCTGTTTGGTGTAGCTTAATTTGTTGGTGCATGGAGTTAATTAAAGACTGGTTGGACTCTGCATGTGTTTAAACTGTATACATTGTGGTAATTTGTGGTGTACATACCGCCAGTCCGTTGTTCCAGTATTAATTTAAATTTTATCTGCCGCATATACAGCCAACAGCATATGCAATTAATTAATACTCTTGTGGATTGGCAATTTGGCATATGCAATATCCAGTACATGGAATTCCCCAGTACTTTACCTAGCTAGTGTCCTGACTGATCATGGATGGTGATGATATGTCTGCATGACACAGTAAAAAGTTGGTGGCAGTAAGTTCAGAAAATTGACAGTCACAGACAGGAACGACTCCGATATGGTGTGGAAAAGTATAATAGAGACTAAAAATACATGAAAACTCCTCGGTAGATAAGATGGAAAAGAGAAGAGAGCATGAGTCACCTATCTGGTAAGAGATCATCTCTACTCATTCCGTACGGAAAAAAACCAATCCTAAATTTAAATCTAGACAAATGATTATTTTTTTTTTCAGAGTGAGTGCACAAATTCTAATTTTCTTTTTAAAAAATAGATCAATAAATTAAGAGCAAACAAATAAAATAAAATAAAAATTATATATGATGGTGTATTAGGATATAAAAGTGCTATAAGCCTAGAAGTAATGTATAAATGTGTTGTATATATTGACTTTTAATTAATGAGTAGATGATGTGTTAAAACTTGAAGCTATCACACTATCTCATTCTCTTGTCTGAGAAAAGAGGTTCAGCTATGTTTCCATTCGTTTTAACTTTACGGCACCATGCATAATGCGTTAGTTGGTTTCTCAATGAAATCCCAGCAGGTGCTGAAAACGTATTCCATTTCCACCAACTGCGAGACATCGCCTAGCAGCTAGCTGATCCATCATTCAGTTATTCCATCAAAGTGTTCCGCTTTTGTGTGAACGTTATCTCTCGAGGTCGCCGATGGTGCAGGTAGTTAGGATTTGAGATTTGCAGGGGAAGGCACAGGCACGCGTGCTAAGTCTTGAAGGGGATTATTAGTAGGTGGTAAGTGTGTAGTAATTAACAGCGACTATCTCGTATGAATGTTATTAGCTCATAAGAAAGTCGATAGTCAATAGTCACCGTATGAATCATGAGATCTGCGCGCGGAGACATATAAGCTCTCTGTCAGTTTCATGGATCTTGTTTGTCAGAGTTGAAGTGCATTCACCTACCACGGGAAAAGACCAACGGACTGTGCATGTTGAGAGCTCGGATAACTGTTTTTTTTCTTTTTCTTTGTTTCAAGAAAAAAAAACCACAGGTTCCTTGGGTGCTTACTGCACGCAGTCGAGTAGACAACATACTTACTATATATGTTGATCAATCTAGTTAGCATCTACTCCGTAGTAGGTATAACTTGTTCAGGACAGCAAGCTGGAAATTGTCATACTAATATAATCAGATGTATTTCTCTCATAACATATAAATAATAAGCGAAAGTTCATATGGGTTTGACTTCAAGATGGATTTGCTAGCCCAGTCTTCGAAGATGCTCAAAGGGATTGGGTTTACGTGCGTGTGTTCATAGGGGTGAGTGTGTGTACGCTGTGAGTGTCTATGTTATACTGTGTAATTTAAATAAAATAAATAATCAGATGTGACGTACGTGCCACCTTGGTCGATCGATCAAATAAAGGTCAAACTGAAACCCAACTAATCCGTGAGACCGTGACCATTAATCTTCTGATCGCAGCCGCGCTTTGCAGGTCGCTTGGAACCTGCATGTTTAACAATCTGCATGCGTGTTCCGATTAACTAACTAACCCAACATTAATCCATCAGGCTAATCGAACGGGCGCACCTACTCCCAGCTTCCTAGTTGACACCGTGGAAAGGGTCAAGTTGACACACGACGGTGCAGAGAATACAGCCGAATGCTCCTTCTCTGTCTTAAAAGTCTTGGGGTTAGGGGACTGCTATTTAGCGTAGCTACGTTTTCATCCACGCATATTTTTCTTGAAACAATTATCTGAAAACTTTTATTTGTAAAACTTTCATCTGAAAAAAAATTACCTGAAAATTTTCATTCGAAAACTTTTCATCTGAAACTTTGACGTGAACTTTGTGGACCAAAAGTGTGAGACGCAGCTGCGCTAATTAGCCATCCTGTTCGGCCTTGTGATCGGCCTCGCTCAGACCGGAGGCCCACTTCTCCTTCGGCCGTGTGGCCTGGTAACCGAGAGATTGAGCCCACCAATCTCCCTCAGCTTGGACGAGGCCTTCCATCTGGCCCAGTACAAAAAAAACCGGGCCGGCCTCTTGTGTTGCACGTTTACTCTGGGCTGGCGTTTTCGTGTGAGGAGCAGATCACTTCAGTTCGGTTTTGAGTCGGCGAGAGAATCACAGGCCATACAGTGATAGTAATAACCAGTTAATCACTCAAACCTGTACGAAAATTCCAAAACCATTGCATACAGCTACGGGTTTGTCTGCCATCCATGGAGACAACAGGCACCGATCCAAAATTCCCCATCGATCGCCGCACCACGACGAGGGCATCTCACGTCCTGCCTGGGCTTCATGCGCGCAACATAAACAGATCCATGCATTATTAACATGATTACATCCACATATAATGTATGTATCCTGCGACACGACGAGAGGGGACACATGTCGCTACACATCGAGGCGTGAACCACGACTCGTTAAGTTTTGCCGTGACCATCGCGTCGCAACTCATAACCACATGCATCATGGTGCCAAGAGCTACGTCGCTATTAATTGTAGCCAAGAG
This sequence comes from Oryza glaberrima, assembly GCF_000147395.1. Classification (NCBI taxonomy): domain Eukaryota; kingdom Viridiplantae; phylum Streptophyta; class Magnoliopsida; order Poales; family Poaceae; genus Oryza; species Oryza glaberrima. The sequence continues at coordinate 4,317,901 of NC_068328.1, forward strand.
CTGTATCCTTTACTATGCCAGTATTATTGATTAACAACAGTTTAATCGATCAGCTGCATCCTTTACTACTTCGTCGGCCATGAACATGATCGGCAGACGAACGCAGCCACGGGCCCACGGATAAGATCGAACTGAATAGTACTACCTCCATCCTAAAATGTTTGACGCCGTTGATTTTTTTTAAAATATTTGACCGTTCATCTTATTTAAAAAATTTAAGTAATTGTTAATTCTTTTTCTATCATTTGATTTATTATTAAATATACTTTTATGTATACATATAGTTTTACACATATCATAAAAGTTTTTGAATAAAACGAACAGTCAAACATGTTTAAAAAAGTCAATGGTGTCAAACATTTAGGGAAGGAGGGAGTACTATACAATCATATGCATCATGCATCATCTCATCAGAAAGAAAATAAAAATAAAATGGCATGCATCTATCCATGTCGAACAGGCGAAGAGCTATAGCTTTGCTTGTTCCAAAGACGGGGTCCGGAAGACGTGGGCAATGACGAACGCAACGAGTGGTGTGATGCTACAATGTATGGGTGGGCGATGGAGAAGCAGCAACGCCAACGACCCGTTTGCTGTGCAAAATGGAAAACTGAACTTTGTGTTGTGGCTGTCCATCGCGTCCATACCTCAGAACGATAGTGACCCGTTGGAAATTAATTTGGACATTCTATCTACTGGAGTACTCCGTAGTAAACAATCCGGAGTTGCAATCAGTTTGACAGTTTGCTCTCGCTTTCTTAACCCTGATTACCTACCCATTCAAGGGCGTTTACTTGTGTTCTCTTTTCGGTTTTGCCTCCCTCATTGGCAAGCCAGTTTCGAGCTTTATATGGAGGTGGCCGCCCCCAACAAATTGGGTGCTTATATATGCGTGTGAATCTCTTGAAGATGTGAGCAAAAGTAGGCACCCATATGTCACCAGCGCGCTTGTGTGCCATCATGATACCAGTAACTCGTCTGATTTTTATTTTCTTTTTTTTTAATTTTGTGGTTAGTTGGCAATTTACACGAATCGATTTCTAGATACACATTGTCGTCAGCGATGGATTGGGAGTATCTGTGTCCTCTACGGCAGTACGCATGATCCACAGCGTAGCGCGCGTCAATATTCACTATAACTGATCGATGCCTCCTGGTATTATATACTCCGTATGTCCATTTTGTTTCGGTTCGGGTCAGGTTTTATTGTATACAGACTTGGCAGAAAACAAAGGGCTCGTGCTCAATTTTTTTTTTTTTTTGTAGTTAGTAGTCTTATTCATGGGCCCCATCCGACGTCATCATCACCCGAACTCCCAAAGCAAGTGATCCCCCCAACCCCAGTTTTTTGACGAGATTCATGAGAAGATAGCAAGCAACAAACGCGATTTTAAAGTGCAAGTTTAGAGAGCCAACGCATACGTTGATGCATATGCATGTATAGCCACAAATCTGCCGACGTGTACGGATACGGACTAGTAATCTCTCCGTGTGCCGCAACAGCTGCCTGCGGTATATCAAACCACTGCACAAGTGCAGAGACGACCGGTTTTGGGAGCCCGGGCAGGTAACGATCGATCGATCTGCGACATGCATTGCATGAGCCATGATGGACTCAAAGAGTGAGTTGGTAATTGGTTTGGTCAACAGCACAGCTAGCTTCTCCGTACGTAGTCCTCCCCAATATTCACAATCACGATCAACGTATAAGAATCTTGTGTTGACACGGCCGCAGATCTCACACGCGGTACAGGCGCCTAAAATATATACACCAACATCTCACTTAACAATCTCATTTAATATTCCCATCAGTCGTACGTGCACACCAGTTCCAACACACAGTGGATTCGCGCGTGTTCGGACTAGGAGGACTCGATCGCGAACTCGAGGGTTGTTCGCGCGCGATCTGTGCACGCGTCACGTACGCGCCAGATTTGATCGAGCCGATCGTTTCCGGAAAGGCAGGAGAGAACACGGGAAAGCCGTGCGCCGCAGCATGATCCGATCCGTCTCCACGGACACGGGAGCTAACGCGAGGTTAGTTGGCACCAAACACCACAGCGCGGCAGATTTGCCCAACAGCGACGTCGTCCCGTGCGCCGCCCTATACGTGCGCCACGAAACGCAAGGCAGACGTCCGCGCTTTCGTCGCCCTCTCGTGCGTGCCTAGCTGTAGCTTGGACTCGCCAACACCACCACGGAACTCCTCTCCTATTAAAAGGCGTTCCACCTGCCTCTGCTCGCTCGGTCGCTCGTTCCATTTGGGTTTGACACCTCATTGACATCGGGGGAAAACACAAGAGGAGGAATCGAAGAATTAATCGAAGCAGAGGAGGTTGGATTGTTCGTTCGTTCGGACGACACGGTCGGCGGCGATGGGTGACGGGCGAGGGGATGAGGAGGAGTGCAGGGTGGCGCTGCTGAATGGCGGCGGCGCGGCGAAGGAGGGCTGGCAGGTGGTGTCCGGCGGCGACGGCAAGCTGAGGAGGAGGGTGTGGGAGGAGTCGAGGAAGCTGTGGGTCATCGTGGCGCCGGCCATCTTCAGCCGCGTCGTCACCTACAGCATGAACGTCATCACGCAGGCGTTCGCCGGCCACCTCGGCGACCTCGAGCTCGCCGCCATCTCCATCGCCAACACCGTCGTCGTCGGCTTCAACTTCGGCCTCATGGTACGCAAATTACTACTACGCGTCCCGTACTCCATTAATTTACTCCTTACTAGCTTGATCTTTCTAGCTCCGGGCCTCCGGCCGATTGAACACGTCCTTTTTTGCTGGTTAATTAATTCGTCGTGCTAGCTCGTACGTGCTATCTTTGGGTGCTATCTCCCCAATATGGTTGGCAACTTAGGATTGGTTTTAATTACCCCAGCAAGGAAAAAAAACATAAACATTAAGCAGTAAATATTTCGAACAAAATGTGCTGTGAATTACTCCGTTTCAGGTTATAAGATGTTTTGACTTTAGTCACAATCAAACCGCTTCAAATTTAACTAGGTTTATAGATAAATATAGTAATATTTATATTACCAAATTAGTTTTATTAAATTCATAATTAAATATATTTTATAATAAATTTATCTTGGATCGAAAATATCACTATTTTTTCTATAAACTTGATAAAATTTAAAATAGTTTGATTTTGATCAAAGATAAAATATCTTATAACCTTTAACCGAGGGAGTAGACTGCAAGAGGAGCTAGCTAGCGCCAAGCATGCAAGAACGCTACGCTTCTTTTGAGCTGGAGTTCGATCACTGCAAAGCTGCCATGACCCATGATCGTAAAGTCCATTTATGCATGGTGCTAGTGTGGACAGGTGTGACGTGTTAATTGGCATGCATATCGCAGCATTTGTGGGGTATCCTTTTGTTACACTTGCTCCTATCCATGCACGCATGCCCAGTGTTTCTTTTTCCCTTTTTTGGAAAAAAATTGAAACGTAAATGTGGCTGGATTTGTTCAATTCAGCGGCCAAAATCCTCGTGCAACCCTGTACATATCGCAGACAGCCCACCTGAAGAGTTCAACTGGGAATTTGTGATGACAAGCCGAAGCGTGAGTAGTCAAGTGGATGTGTATTTCTTCGACTGCGATATGACTGTTTTTCCTCGCGTCAGAGTTACGACTTACGACATGAGAGCGGAATCTCTCTTGCCTTTTAGTGAAATCATGCGAAGTTGAAAGGCTGATCGTGAAATTTAAGGCCGCATTACTTCGTTTATGTTTATAAGCTAAAATTATTTAAAATCTAACTTTAAAGCTAATTTTACTATTCTTAAAAACTACTAGAATCGTCGTATTTTCTAATGTAAAACTTTAACTTATGTACTAGATATCTCGAGTCATTAAAATTTTTAGTGTAAAATTTAGGTAACTTAAAATTTTTTCTCACTGACAATAAAACTTCTCTAATTTTGAAGTTTGATTTTATGTTTTTCATTATATTTTATTTTATATATTTTTAAATTAATAAAAACACATATATAAACATTTTATCGGTAAATCATTTTATTTACTATTCGAGGGATCATTTTACGGTACATGATAAGCAACCATATATTTTTATTGTATAATTTATTGACTTTCGATACTTTCGATGTCAGAGGTACCAAAATTTTATTTTTAAAAAAAAACACTTCGGTACTTCTTGAGGCCAGTATAATTTCTGTTTGTTTTTATATAAAAAGATGCACGTGTCCGGAATAGTTTTTTTTTTAATTTCGTTTGTGAAAAATGGAAAATCATAAATGCAATAATCCAGAATGCAACGGCTGGCGCTTCTGTGCCCGCAAACACTTTGGTTCTATCTGGTGTCCACGTTTTCTTATCATCAGTATACAGAGAAGGCGGTGTCAAAAAAAAAAAAGTATACAGAGAAGGCACCGGAAGGAGCTGGGCCTCTTGAGTGAATTCTTCATTTCTTGTAGTACTTCTGAGAAGCTTCATCTCTTTTGTTCCTGAAACTTCGAATAAATTCCTCGCTTCTGCTGTTCCACCTGTCGATTTTTATCAACCAACGCACACATACATGTGGCATCTATTCATCTCCAGTATATATTCCGACTTATTTGCCGTGCTTGCAATTTCTTTTCAGCAAAATTGTTGTCACTTGTCACCTGCAACGTTAACCTTCTGTTATCCCCCGAAAAAAAAAAACTTCTCCGTTATTAAATAAATTCCGGTCGGCTTCTCTTTGCCGGTCAAAAAAATGTCACCGATCCCTTTCCAAATAGGAATACTTATCACTATTTATTATATTTGTTTTTAAATTTTGATTGCTCGTAGTAATGTAACGTTCTTTAATTATGAATCAATCATTTAAAAATTATTAATGATCAAAGTTGAAATACCGATAATTAATAGTGACAAGTAAATGAGTACGACGACATTAATAGACAGATGATGGGGCATTCTTGAAAGTCCCTCCTCCTTATTGTAGTTGAGAACATCCTTATAAAACATTATACACATGTTCATGTTATCTAGCAACCCCATCGTTGGCTTATTCCAGAAATAAGTCAAACAATATATTTGTAAACAAAAAATAATTTATAAATAAAATTTTTATATATATGTTTTTAACGATCTATAAGCAAAGACTGAAAAATAAACTACGATGAAAATACCCTAAAATCAACTCTAAATTTAAGGTTAAAAATTTAAATTTTAGCTAATAAGCATAAGCATAGGCGAAAAGATGAGACAGTTTGGTCGCGTGCATTTTTTTATTCATGTAGAGATTGGGCAGTTTTTGTTTGTTTAATGAAATCTTTCACTATACTTTAAACAAGTAAATGGGCGCAGAGGGATCATAGCATAAAACCGATTTGTCTTTCGTGATTTTCTCACCGTATGATAGTCCCTGACTACCTGAGCAGTGACTTCTTGCTGTAGTATGGTTTGTACGATAGGGGCTGTTCAGATTATAGACAAAATAAATCTTACCAAAATTTAGCATTTGTTAAAATTTTAGCAAGTTTACAATATTGTCAAGTTTTAACAGGATTTCTTATATAATTATCAAAGTTTGGTAATAAAACTAAATGTATGCATCGTTGGCAACTTTAAAAAAATGACATGATTTTAAATGGTATCAGTTTGAAAAACCACTGAATTATTATGGTGTACTGAATCAATTGGTACTACTGATTCTCTTACTGTATAATTGTACCTGGCTACCTGAGCAGTGATGACTTCTTTATACTACTGCTGTATACTAGTTTGTACGATTGCTGCTTCTGAAGTACACCCTCCGTTCTAAAAAAAAGGCAGACCCTAAATTTATGTGTCCAACTTTTGATTGTCTATTTTATATGAATTTTTTTTATAATTTGTATTTTTATTGTTGTTAGACGATAAAACATTATTAATATTTTATGTGTGACTTGTCTTTTTAATTTTTTTATAATTTTTTTAAATAAGACGGACGGTCAAAAGTTGGACACAGAAACCAGGGTTTGTCTTTTTTTTTTTTTGGGACGGAGGGAGTATTACTTATACTGTACTGAAATACTGAATAACCATTACTGATTCACTGTGCAATTAATTGGTCGTGTGGAACGCAGCTTGGCATGGCGAGCGCGCTGGAGACGCTGTGCGGGCAGGCGTTCGGCGCGAAGAAGTACCACATGATGGGGGTGTACATGCAGCGTTCGTGGATCGTGCTGCTGGCGTGCGCGGTGCTGCTGCTGCCCATGTACATCTACGCCGAGGACGTGCTGCTCCTGACGGGTCAGCCGCCGGAGCTGTCGGCGATGGCCGGCCGCGTCTCCGTCTGGTTCATCCCGCTGCACCTCTCCTTCGCCTTCCTCTTCCCGCTGCAGCGATTCCTGCAGTGCCAGATGAAGAACTTCGCCAGCGCCGCGGCGTCCGGCGTCGCGCTGTGCGTCCACGTCGCCATCAGCTGGCTCCTCGTCTCCCGCTTCCGGTTCGGCCTCGTCGGCATCGCGCTCACCCTCAACTTCTCGTGGTGGGCCACCGCCGCCATGCTCTTCGCCTACGTCGCCTGCGGCGGATGCCCGGAGACGTGGAACGGCCTCTCCCTCGAGGCGTTCGCTGGGCTGTGGGAATTCGTCAAGCTGTCCGCCGCCTCAGGTGTCATGCTATGGTACGCGACGTCAAACTGAGAACCGCGTGTTCACGTGTGATTTGGTTTCTGTTTGATTTCACATTTCGTTTTGCAGTTGCTGACAGAATTTGTGTGCTTAATTTGCAGCTTGGAGAACTGGTACTACAGAATCCTCATCTTGCTGACCGGTAACCTCAAGAACGCGGCTATTGCGGTCGACGCGCTCTCCATCTGGTAAGTTAGTACTACATGTTCCTGAATCAATCTGAGAATGTGTCTGATCGTGGCTAACCTAAAACTGGCAATTAATTTGTGTGTCTTCCCGCGGACAGCATGACGATCAACGCATGGGAGCTGATGATTCCTCTGGCATTCTTCGCTGGAACCGGGTACGTACGCACGCACGCACTGCCTTCTTCTCAGTTCTCACTCGATTTGCTTGCGGAACTTGAATAGCGAACTAAGCAGAGCACGTGTGGCGGCGGCGTACGTGTTTTTGTTGTGGTTTGCAGGGTGCGGGTGGCGAACGAGCTGGGCGCCGGCAACGGGAAGGGCGCGAGGTTCGCGACGATCGTGTCGTCGGTGACGTCGCTGGTGATCGGGCTCTTCTTCTGGGTGCTCATCGTGGGCCTCCACGACAAGTTCGCGCTCATCTTCACCTCCAGCGACGTCGTGCTCGACGCCGTCGACAACCTCTCCGTCCTCCTCGCCTTCACCATCCTCCTCAACAGCATCCAGCCCGTTCTCTCAGGTACTCGGCCCAACCTTTCTCTTCCTTTTCTGCATGGACCTTCAGTTCCCAGCTGAACTGGTCATAAATGGGCCGGCCATATACGTGCAGGTGTGGCTGTTGGGTCTGGGTGGCAATCCATGGTGGCCTACGTCAACATTGGCACCTACTACCTCATCGGCATCCCCATGGGCATTCTCCTCGGATGGCTCTTCAAACTTGGCGTCCTGGTACCTATGCCACTATGCTACTTGATTTCTGAGCAGTTCAAGTTAAACCGTGAAAATGTTAGCCATCTCCGGCCTGACCATTTCTTTCGTGAAACCTTTAATTTGCAGGGAATTTGGGCTGGCATGATCGGCGGAACCGCAGTGCAGACGCTGATTCTGGCCATCATAACCATCCGCTGCGACTGGGACAAGGAGGTGAACAAAACGATCAATCCCTCCACACAGCCCAAGAAAACGACCAAATGCCATAGCGACTTTGAATTTTTGACATTTTTTGGCTGTGTTATTTTGCAGGCCATGATCGCAAGCACGCGCATGGACAAGTGGTCGCAAGTCCGGTGATGGGAGAGGACGCACACGTTCCTGAGCTAATATGCTCGTCACCAGATTCTGCCATACGAGAGGACAAGATGGTCGCGACGAGTGAGCTGATTAACTGCATAGGTGAACAGTGGACAAGACGATTCTTCCTCACCTGCTCCTGTTGGTCGCTAGTATTGGCTTCGTTGCGTCCAATTTTATGGTATTGGTCTTCTGGCTACCGAAGAGAATTTACCATTTCGGCTGGCCGAGTGAAGTAACGTATGTATGGCAAATGGTGACATGTGAAGATTGAATCGATCTTATCTAAAGTGATTTCACCAACCGTATTCCTTCTACAATCTTCATCTTGGATTTTTACCCTGCATGCTCGCCGTATTGGTGGACGTAGCTGCACTGAAAGAAGAAAAATTTTTAACTACCGTTGGTATTCAAGACGAATTGCCATGTAGGACGCCATCATCCTACTGGTATCTCGCAGGATAATGTCAGCATAGAGTTGACATTGAAGAACGGGATAGAAAGGTGCATACGAACAATCGCGTGCGTACGTATTCTTTGACTGGATACATTCTCTGTCACTGACATTCACGGAGTGCATCGGCCGGTGTATCATATCACTTCTTCGTTTATTCCATTTTTGCAACTGGCAAGCCTAGCACACAGTGGAGCAGCATTTCTGGCAAGTGACCAGCATAATTAATCACTAATCAGTACTAATTATCCCCATTAATCTGAGAGGTACTGTTAAGGATATCCTAAAATGTTCATGATCTACCGGAATATTAAACCTTTGTACCCGATAAACTCAAACAAGAATCGACGATCTAGAGTAGTAGAGTACTTGTTTGCTAATAGAAAATTGTGCAAGGTAGTTTATCGTTAATTTGTATTACTACACCGCTGCACAATTAGAACGAAGCACAAGAAAAAAAAAAGAAGAGGAGAAAACAAAATTCAAACTCGGTTTAACGCGTCAGAATCGGAGTTCTCCTTGCTCCCATCGGAGCCGGACCCGCTGGGTGTCTCGTCCTGAGCTCCGGCGACCGGGTGAACCCTTTTGCTGCCGCCGTGCTCCTCTCCGGTGTCCCAGTCCGCCCGGCTCTGCCTCTGCCACGACACCGATCGCCAGAGCGACGTCAGCCACCTCGGCGTCCTCTCCACGCTGTCCGGGTACCCGGCGAGGCTCGCGGCGCGCCGGTGCCTGCGGTCGGCGGCGAGCTCCTTCATGACGTGCTCCGGTAGCCTCAGCGTGTGCCGGTCCGGCGCGGCGTCCATGGCCGACTGCGTCCTCCGGTAGTGAGGGTACCCTGCTCTGTCGAATTCATGGTCGTGCGTCGCGCCGAAGTCGATGACGGATTCCGGCGTGAAGGTGGCCATCAGGGACGCCTCGTCGAGCTCCTCCGACTCTTCCTCCTGCACCGCCTCCTCCGGCGCCGTCAGGTCGGAGCTCTCGGCGGCGGCGAGCGATACCGGTGGCGCCGTGAGGTTGGCGCGGCAGAGCGGGCACGTGACGGCGGCGGCGAGCCAGGGATCGATGCAGTCCGGGTGGAACACGTGACAGCACGCCGGGAGCACCCGTAGCTCGTCGCTGTCCGCGAACTCGGCGAGGCACACGGCGCACTCGAGCGGCCCCGACTTCGCCGCCATGCGCGCCTTCACGTCGCCGTAGACCGCCGTGGGGAACGCCTCCACGACCTCCTTGTCGAGGCCACGCGAGGCGCGGGACGCGGCGGCGGCGCCGCCGACGGGCTGATGGGACGCCGTGCTGCGGAACGCCCGGCGCGGGGGAGCGCGCGCCTGGGCGCAGCGGTTGATGAGGACGGAGAACACGGTGAGGAGGAAGAAGGCGGTGATGAGCGCCACGAGCACGACGACGGTGGTCGGCGTGAACCCGCCGGCCGTGGCGCTCCGGTGGTGTTTGCTCGTGTCGTCGTTGCTCTGTTGCGCCAGGCAAGGGCGGAACGCCGACAAGAGCAGCGTCACGAGGACGGCGAGCGCGATCCGGCGGTGAGCCATTGCCGCCGTCTCCGGCCAAGGTGGGGTGGATGGATGAGCCGCTCGCCGGCGGCCGGAGAGGGGGAGGTTTCGAGTTTTCTTTTGGAAGGAATGGAGTAATGGAGGTGTTAACTACGACGCGGATGGTGTAACGCGCGGACGTCAGGGATGGCTGCGTGGCGAGTGGGCCCCACCAGTCAGTGACTGCGGGGACGAGCGGGCGGTGCCGCTGACTCCCTCACTGGCTGTTGCCGGTGGAAATCAGCTGGAAGCATTTTTCGTGTCACCGTTTCACGCGTGCCTGGATTTTGGTCAGAGTTCCATCTGAACAAACAAACAACAAACCTCTTGGTTACAGAATCAACACGTCGTTAATGTACTAATCCATATGCACAACTTACATGTACGGTGATCATGAATGATCTGATGGCTCCGAAAATTCCTAGCCAACAAGAACTTACTGTGGGTTCAGTACATCGAGTAGCAATGCCGCTGTCTTTTGCACGCAACGTTTTGTGCCCCCGACCCATCACAAAGACGACGGGAAAGTGCCCAAAAGTCGCCAATATGCAGCGATTGGACGGCGCCTGGTGTGGCTGGGTATTTTTCACTTTCCGACCTATCCTGCCGCCCATGTCAAGCATGTAGCATGCACTCGCGTTACAATGCCTACATGTCAACTTCGGGATTACTGACGCCATGCTTGGATTTGGGATGCATTTAGTTAAAAAAAATAGATTAGGGATGCATTATTATGACCAGTTCATTCTACTTGTCGGTTCTAGGAATAAGGTATTAAGTCTATGTGTACAAGCTTTGAAACTGTATATTTTGTGAGTTTTGATCACTCATGTGGACTAACGACTTTGTATGTGTACGAACTCAAATTTTTTTTTTACAACTTGTACGAACTGAATCTAATTCCAATATTTGCAACCACCACTGAGGTCGTCGCCGAAAGTTTTCTTTTTATAATTTTATAAAGCTTGACGTGGTCATATGAAATTTGTAGCAGTCAACTTTTAACCGAACAATAATGCGCAGTTGTTTACTATTATGAATCATCAATCATGTGGACATGTGGTGGTTGCCTTGGATCAATTCTTTGTCTATATGTCACGTAAGTTACGTACGCTAGATTAATTAGAATAGCATCTTCGCGTTGTTTCGTCACTGCTGCTGCACAATTAGCAAAAGTAACAAATAGGCATGCTTGTAAAAAGAATGCTAGTCATTGACATTGAATCCTTGAGTTAATGTGAATATGGCTGGCATGAATCTGAAAAGAAAGAAAAGCAGACATAAGTTGGAACAATAGCGCACTGAATTTGTTACCTGTTTTATGGGCTTCATAATGGGCTGATTCTGTTTCAGTTAGGCTTGGAAATATGGAATAAGTACAGTTTGACTCCCTCAAATGAACACGGAATCTAAATCGTATCCCTTATCCGCAATAGCAGAAATCTTGACCTCTGAACTGTCAAAACCGGTGTAATTTGACTAGCTTGATGATTTTGGAGGGTGGTTTCGCTGACGTGGCACATACGTAGCAGTGTTGACCTGGTCTTTATCCCACGTGGCATTGATGTGGCGTTTATGTAGCATTAAAATTTTAAAAAATATGCGGGGGTCATTCACACAAAAAAATTTGTGGGACCCACTAACATGTGCGTCCCACATGTCATCCTCTCTTTATCCTTTCTTCTTCCTCCCTCTCCTCTCTTCTCTATCTCTCCCTCTTTCTCTTCGTGTGTGGGGAGCGGCGTCTGGATCGGCGTCGGCGACGGCGGCAGGCGATGGACAGAGTGGCATCAGCGAGCGGGCAGCCGCTGGAGTTGCGGACCCAAAGGCCGGATCCGCCCCTCGCTTCCTTCCTCCTCACAATAGACCGCGCCATGGCCAGCGCCATTGCGCCGCCGGCCGTTACCGGTGACCTCTTCGGCCGTGTGTGGCAAGCGGGTGCGAGAGTGGCGGCAGCGGCGGCGGTGGCTTGTCGTGGTAGACCATGATGGTGGTGGTGCCGTCGACGGCATCGTGCAGCCATGCACGAGGAGCTCAGGAGGGAAAGACGACTCCGCGGCGTAGCACCGAGCTCCACCAGCCCAGATCCAGAGCTCCAAATCGGCCACAACGGGCGGCTAGAGGATGAGTTGCGGCAGTAGGACGGCGGTGGCGGCATGACATGGTCACAGCGGCAGAGACGGTGATGGCTCGGTGGAAGGCATCGCTGGAGACTACTCCTCGCTTCGCGCCAACGCCTCAAGGCCGAGACGCGCCTACCGCCGCCGCAAAATCGGAGGTGGCTCGCAACCTTGAGCACCTGCTATGCATCTGCAAGGATTGCTCCTGCGCCCATTGCCCGAGGTCCACCATCCACCGCCACTCGAGCCCCGGCCTACCGCCGGCTCATGTCAAGGGAAGAGGGAGAGAGAGAGAGAAAGAGAGGAAGAAGAAGGGTAGTGAGAGAGAAGATGGCATGTGGGACCCACAATTTTTTGTGTGTGAATGACAAATGGGCCCACATATATTTTTTAATTTTAATGCCACAAAAGCGCAACATCAATACTACGTGGGACGAAGACCAAGTCAACACTGCCACGTGTGCGTCACGTTTGCGAAACCGCCCTACAAAACCACCAAGAGAGTCAAATTATACCGGTTTTGACAGTTTGGGGGTGTGGTATTGCGGATGAAGAATACAATTTGAATTTAGTTTCCGTGTTCATTTCAGGGTGTTAAAGTGAACTTATTCCTGGAAATATCGAGTGACCGGCCTGCTTTATACTATCAGGTTATAGAAGTAGGAGAAGTTTAGCAGTAATGGGCCTCTCTATTGACTGGCGCAAATATTTAGATGAAGTAAAGGCCCACGCATTCTGTGCACATTATGACAACTCCTTCGGCCTAAGCATAAAAATTGTTAACAAAAGAACAGGGAATAACCTATTTTTTGCCAAGTTTTTTTTTCTAAAAAAAACTATTTTGCCTCCCTCATATTTTGTTCTTGATTGAATCGTCTTCCTCATCTTAGCAAACCGTTGCAAATCAACGACTTCTTTGATGTTTGGGAAGCGGTTTTTAACGATGTGACACGTTGACCATCGTTGACCCGCTAAGTAAGCATGTAGACCCGCACGTCTAGGACTCTCAAGTCTCATCTCTCCTTGCTTCTCCTTCATAGCAGCTTGGGTTGCTCCGTCGCCGATCTGCTGCCATCACAGTAGCTCATAGCCAGATTGTCGGTGACCTCGGCCTGGGCCCTCGGCCGTAGGGACGATGCGGGATAGAGGATTTGTGCCACCAGCCTTAGGGGATAGATGGAAAAGAAAGAAGAGAAAGGAAGGATAGATAGAAGAGTCGCTAACATGTAGGCCCTACTTGCTGGTTCAGTGAAAAGCCAGTTCCTAAACTACTAAAGGAGTTAATTTACACCGGTTTTTGAAGATGACCCGATTTTGTAGTTAAGATAGACGATTAAATCAGGTGCAAGAGATAGAAGCAAAATAGATTTATTCCAAATAACAATTATTCCATTATCTAAAAAAAATTCCAAATAACAGTAGGGATATTGCCGCGTGTGAGTTGTGACAGCCATCTGTAACTGCTAGGTGGAAACCAATCGCTGCTAATAAATCTGATCAAGCTGATGCTTACTACGCAGAGTTCACCGGGCAAATGGGGCTAAACTTGTAACGCCATCACGCCGTGTACCTCCTTGAATGCCTAGCATTTCTAACCGGAGAACAAGCCGCTGCGTTCCAAATTGTGTCCAATGATCAAGTTCGTTTCCGACTTTATAGTGATAGAGATCTTGATGCATGTATATATGAAACATAGTGGAACACGCCACGAAATGCCGATTGGTTTCGTGCCATAACAGAATAACCTTACTGCGAGAAACCACGAATATGCAGTGTAAATGCGTTTCACGAGTCCACTGCACATAAGCACTTTCGCAGAACACAAGAAAGGGTCACCACAGTCGCGCTGTGTATGAGAGCAATATCCCTGCACGAATCATGTATGTATGTGCGACCTACTAGTTGCATTGCGTGCATAGCCATGGACCATGATGGGATCGATCACAATTCACACAGAGCTCAGCTAGCCATGCCGGGACGAACAATCATCGAACGACGCGGCTCTGTCGTGTCCTAGGTAGCACAAGTGGTGTGATATAAGGCCAATGCCTGATGTTTGAAGCGACGGGCACGACGACCTGCGTACTCCTACGTCGTACAGATTATGACACGAATCATTCCAAGGTGGAAACTGACCCGAAACGTTGGTGCGTTCCTTGTGTCTTTTTTACTACTCCATTGCACCCATCGCATGATTGACGACGGCGACCACGACATACGATCGATCGATCGCTTGCATGACGCGACGTACCGGTCGGCGCCTCACACACACACACCGGCTCGATCGCGTTCATTATTCAATTCAGTAACCCTCATGATTCGGCTGGCTCGAATAACCTGACGCTGCCAGTGCCACGCTGCATAACCTGCAACTCGATCTGCATCTGGCTCCATATCGGTGTGGAAGTTGTAGCGGACACTTCTCCGTCCAGACCAGAGGGTCCTTAATTGACACCGGCCACGCATCCACTCTCCTGTAGTAGTCTGTAGACCGATTCAAAACCAACTTTCCGATCGATGCTCTGCGCCCGGCACGCTGGGCCGCGCGCGCAGGAGCTGAGGCGCAGCTGCAAACCGCGGACACGAAACAGGAGATCGGGAAAGTGGTATTCGCGGCGTAATATAGCCCATGGCATGTGCGGAAGCCGCCCGCAGCAGCAGGACGATGCGATGAGCCAAGCCGCCGTATAAAACCGCGCGATCCCGCGTGTCGTGTGATGAGGCGCGCGCCTAGGCATAGCGACCGACCACGCACACGCCCACGCACACGCCCGCGCGGCCGCAGAGAGGCCAGGCCCCAAGGCCGCGTACGTAGGGGCCCCCGCGTGCGCGTGGCAGCGCGAGGACGTGTTGTGCGGTAACCAAATTACGGTCCATGCCGGAGAGCGATTCGTTTCTCGCGCGAGTCGCGAGCAGGGTTTCACTTATCGCAAGATAATCACACGATTATTGTGGTTATCACGCTATCGCGGGGTGGTGGTAATCTGGTCCAAACGATAAGGTAAACCTGGTCGCGAGTGCTCCACTGCTCCTTGTACGGCGGGGTCAGCGGAATTCTGTGGGCGTCACTGTTCGTCACGCTGGCTAGATTCCGGCAGAGAGGCAGGGTCCTTTTGCTCTGCCATTTTGTGACCGGTGTGTGTCCGAACGCTGCACGAAATTACACATCAGAAAGAGTAGTATATCTGTGACTCTGTTGTGACGACGCGAGTATCTGACGACCACGTACGTACTCCGTACACGAACCGAGCTTTAAATCACAGCCGTCGAGATTTGCACAAGGCATAAAAAAAAACACGGGCTCGCCAGTAGAAAAATACCACTGCCCGGTCAATTGGCGCCATGCTGACATAACGGAGACTGTACCATGCATTGCCAGCCACACATTGGAGGTAGCAGGAGACAAACATGCGCACACACATGCATGATCGAACACTATTGGTTCTATTTTAGTACCATACTTTACAAGGTTCGAAGTGTTAGGAGCTTGACTAGGGGTAAGAATAAGATAGATTCCCTGATGTACCAACTCAATCCTCCATGGCCAAGACAAATTCTCTAGTAGCATTTGGTTTTATGCATGCCTGCAGGCCGAGCTATAGATTATGGTATGATTCCCGTGCCGACATCGGTTGCAGTTAACAAACCAATCTTCTGTAGTTAGATGGCCTTAATAATCTGCTACTTCTGCTATATCTACTGGATTATCATTTAGTGAACTAGCTTAGTTAGCTTGTCTGTTGCATGACTTCTAATTAGATGATTCAGATTTGGTTGCTTAGCTGCAGCTGGCCTGTGATGGCAGCATTCCCAGCCTATAGCACTGCCTGATCCAAGCGAGAAGAGTCGTATTAACATCTTACAGCCTCTTCATTGTCACCGTAAACAACAGAATGCATGCAGACCCACCAGTAGATTAATTTATGTCCAGTTATATTTTTTAAATAAGGTGAGAGGATGTGTAACATACTACATGAATGGTTGAGGATTGTTCACTTGTTCTACCAACCACTTTGTGACACTATCTTGGTCAGTTTGTTGTATGTATATTTGTACTTTGTAACTGGGCATACCTTTTCAAGAATCCGGTGTCGATCTTGGAATTTGGCACAACACTATGCCCGGGGTCCTCCGGGCGAAAGCTATAGGAAGAATCTTTGAAATGTGCAAGTACATCGAAAGCATTTACCTGACCAAGTGACCAAGTTGCAAATAAACTTAAGTCTCTGAACGAAAAAGGTTGCAATTAACAAACTTGCTAGGGACTTCCCAAAGGAAGCGTTGCAAAATCCATTTATTTTAAGGGCAGAGAGGACCCCGGGAGTACGTAGGACGCTGACCCGAGACGGCAGCGGTTAGCAATGCTTCCAAACTTCGCAATTCACACTTGCAAAAAAGACCATCACCAAACCAAATCCTCGGTTACCTACTTGTCCGTCCAAATTAATCCCCCACACCGGATCTCTCCAAGATTTGCACTGATTAACAATATTGTTCGAGCATGTCGTCGTGCTGCGTCTGGTAATGCGGCGCATACTGCAGCAGGTATATGGTTTTCTTCCTCACCTTTGAACTGGAGAAATGATGCTATATGTCAAGAGAGCTCAGCTAACACAGCTGTTTTGCCTTTGTTTCGAGAGAACGGTATGGTTTGGTGCATAATAGGGCATGGGCAGAATGGAACAAGATTGCCGAGGATTACGTTAAGGATATAGTATTAATTAGCGCCTACCTATAACGTAGGAGCTGCACGACCGAATTGACATTTTGTACATGCTAAACAACAAACTAGGTGTCGCACGATTTCTGGAACATTGCATGAACAATTAGATACACAAAAAAGATTTGGGTATATCTTCGTTTCATTAGATAATTGGCAATAGTTAAGTATATCTGAGATCGTTTGTGTAAAGATAAGAATTCGTAAAACCATGTGTGTGCATAGAGGTTTTACGTACAGGTTCGTGCCTCCCGCAAGATAATATCCATATATTTTGTTTGTATGCATATACCTAAACTATATCCAAATTATATGAAGTACAATTTGTATATAGAAAACTCTAATCTAGATCTAGCCGATCATAACTTTTACGGTATGATATACTAGTACTGGTATATACTAGCAGTATAAATTAAGAAAGGCAATGTTGAAAATTTGATAGAAAATTTTATACGATAATTTTTGTAATTTGCGGTTCAGATTTAATCTAATTGTAAATGCCCAGTCCTAGTTCTCTCGTGTATTAATATAACCATATGAAAGTATTTTGTGACAACTGTATTAATTAATTCTATTTTCACATATTACATCCTTGAGATGCACTTGATAATTTACTAATCATTATATTAATAAATTATTATTTTACCACTCATAAAACTGGTGTATAATACCGGATAATCACTCTTCCAGATTTTGTCTATGGACTACTATACACATCAGAAAATTTTGAGAAGATATAGTATGTCAAGTCGAGTAGTACGATGGTGGTTTGTTTAATTTTAGCACCATTTATTTGATATGTTATCGTATAGTAGTAACACTCGATCAGTCAGAAATGGCTTCATTCTAGATGACTATGGGAAATATAATTTTGTACTACAGCCACTTGGACGCTCTGATTTATTGACACGGATTCGTATCTTTTCACCAATCATAATTTCTAGTTTTATACTACGTAAAAGGAGACCATTGATGTTACGTTCAGAACCAAAGACGACCAGGTAAATTACGCGTAGGAATGTTCTTATCACCAGCTGTAGTATGAGATTTTATCCGAGAAATGTTAAGCTGTCACTGAATAACATTTTGGGTCTTTATCCTACTCTGAAACTCTGATAGACATAGGAGAGTGCTTGCCAGTTATTGCTAGCCAGCCAGCTTTATCAGCATTGGCAGCAATCAAATTCATGCAAAAAGGACAAAGCATTGGCGTCATATAGTTTCATCAAGGAAAACTGAAGCAAAAGAAAATGCCTGGTTGCCGTACGGTTGCGTCATTGTAAGCATTTCAGTCTCGATCTGAGCAGATTCTCCCGGGGAAAGCATCCAGGCTAAGCTTTCAGCATCTCCAGGGCACACCACGTACACGAGAGATAATGGAGTTCTTTTAGCATCGCCACAACTGCATCCAGAAACTGATGTGAATTGAACAAATTGTTTTAGGTACTTACAATTAAGAAAGGTCTCATTACATTCCAAGCGTGACACAGCAGAAATAATAATGCTTCAGTGCAGTATACCTGAAGAACAGAACAAAATGCTTTCTTCAGGCCAATCCGGTGTTCTGCCCCTGGTTTGAACTAGCTTCCGGCAATATATTTGGAGAGCGGTTTCAGTTCTTTCATGGGCTTGATCTAACGTGTCCATGAGGTCAATAATTTACAAATTGCAAGGGAACATTTGTTCTTATTCTCCAGCATCTGTGATAAACAGTCTAAAGTACTTGTCGTCGTCCATAGACTGATCAACTATGTGATTAGTATATGCACTGCCAACTGTTCTTTTTCAATCTTGTTGGGGATTCCAATGGAACCTGTGTGCCGTACGTCTTTCTACTGTCTTTTGGAAACAGGTTAACACGTTCTTCCTGGAAAAACAAAAATACTACTTACAGAGAAGTACGTGTTACTGAATTTTTATATGCAAAACACCCGTCCCAAAAAGATGCCAACGGTTGTTCAGCTTTGTGCATGAAACTGTGGCATACCACAGAGGTTATGGTCCTCAAGTTCTCCCTGCCTAGCTGCCGTTAGACAAAAGTTAGAAACGAACAGATCGAAAATGATACCGAATAAGAAAAACTTTGTGCATGAATGCATCTTTCGCTTTCGTTTTTACTGTTGCTGATGCGGCTATTTTTGTTGGGGTTAGACATGATGGGGCGCAAGTTGAGCCATGCTTTGGCGAACACCATCACGAACTGTGCCTAGATCGATGAATGTGAGCTCCCTAGCGTACGTGGCATGGACCCCAACACTTCAACGAGAGTATATCTGTACATCACAAGCGTACATAGAAGTTGAAACTTATCGTGCCGAATCCTCATCCTCACGGCTAACTATCTAGTCATAATGTCTCATCTTTCAGTACAACCCTGATAATAATATATGATTATTAGGAAATTGTCTATACTATCGGTTAGAATACATGTTGAATATACTAATTATATTTAGTTACAGTTGGGCTTGAAGTTAGAATATGTGATAGGGGTAAATGTGAATAGTACGATCCTGAGTCATATATTTGTTATTTTTGTTCCCATTATATAGGTTGAATTTAAACCTATATGTTTAAGGTGTGACATGTCGCATATGATCTATCATACTCCCTCTGTTTCAAATTATAAGTCGTTTTGTTAAAGTCAAATTGCTTCAAGTTTGACTAAGTTTGTAAAAAAAAGTAACAACATTTTCTACCCAACACAAATATATTATGAAAATATATTCAATTATAGATTTAACAAAACTAATTTAGTGTTGTAAACATTAATATATTTATCTAAAAATTTGGTTGAATTTGAAGTAGTTTGACTTTGACTTAAATCAAAACAATTTATAATCTAAAATGGAGGGAGTATTAAATTCTTTTAATATTTCACGGCGTATAAAAACAAGAGGATGTTATCTTAAGGTATGAAAATCCTTGTCCTACTCCGTCTATGTAGGGGAACGGAAGGCAGCTATGGTATAAGAAATTTAATGTGCCAAGATTTAGCAATAGTGCCTTAATCTTTGTTACGTTGTGAAATTTCCTATACCGGACTCAGGATGATCCCATCTCACAGATTTTATGCGCCAATCAGCTGTAAAATAATCACACTACACAAATTTGTACTACTTGTAGTACACCTAAACATATTCCTTTAGAGAAGTGACATATCATAGCCGATTCTTTGCAAACTCAGTGAAGCTTCTTTCCAAGGAAAGCGACGGGTGATACAGACAAGTAGACATACTTGTACAAGAGGGTAATCGTAAATTTGGTGCCGATTGAAACATACAAGACAGTAGATCAAGCCAGATCACCTTTGTAGGCGGATGAAAGCCACATGCATGCAAACACGCTGTAGTGAAAGACGATCACAAGCAGAATTCTCCAATTACGAGTCCAACAATCAAGCAGAAATGTACGAAATATATGTGAACAGTAAAAATCAACGGACGCAGTGAGTAATCAGAAAATTCAGATCGACTCATGGCTGCACAAGATGACCTGTACGTGTCGCTTGTTTGCCACGCCCCCTCCGATCACCGTGCAGCGCAGAATGCCAGAATCTCTCGATCTGAACAACCGGCCCGCCGTTCCAATTCGCGCCTGTGCGACGTACGCCTCTCCCGACCGGGTGCGCGCGCCGCGCCGCGCGTTCTTCGCCAAGTTGCCACCCCTCTTGCAGGCCGCGTTACCGCATCAAACAAGCCGCGCCACCCGATCGATCGCCCGCGCGCCCGCGTGCCGAGCCCCGTCCCCACGGCTCCGCAGCAAGCAAGCAGATCGCGCCCCGCCCGCGTGCGTGCCCGTGCCCCCGCGCGCGCGCGTCATCTTGCTTTGCTTCCGCTCTCCGTGTAAATCATTGCGTTTTCCCTTCCCGTCCCCCTCGCGCAAAAGGCCGCCTCGCCCCTCGCGCGTAGCGTACGTGGCCCCCCTCCCCCCGCGCGCAATGCATGCGTGCACCACTGCAACTTGCCCCGCCCCGCGCGCGCGCGCGCCTCTCTCGGCCACACACCTCGCGCGTCCCCTTATAAAAACGGCGGCGCCCCTCGCGTCGCTGGGCAACTCACTCTTTAATTCGCCTCCCCCTGAATCGTGTGCGTATCGTATCGTGGCGTCGTCAGTTCGCGAAAAAAAACGGCCGTTCGTTTTGCCGGGTGCGTGCAGGATGGCGTTAGAGGCCGTGGTGTTTCCGCAGGGCCATTTCGGCTACGGGTGCGGAAGGGACTCGCCGGCGTACGGGATGCCGTGGTGCGACGTCCTGGCTGCTGCCGGCGGCGGCGGCGGCTTCGGTGAGTTTTACGGAGTGGACGAGTGGGATGACCAGCTGCAGGTCGCCTCCGTGGATGAGTGGGAGGTGGCATCCAAGGATAACTCGGATGCTTCCACGGAGGGCAAGGCGGCGGCGACGGAGCGGGCGGCGCCGGTGGCCGCCGGGAGGAGGAAACGGAGGCGGACGAAGGTCGTCAAGAACAAGGAGGAGATCGAGTGCCAGCGGATGACCCACATTGCCGTCGAGCGCAACCGCCGCCGCCAGATGAACGAGTACCTCGCCGTGCTCCGCTCCCTCATGCCGGCGTCCTACTCTCAGAGGGTACTACACTAACTATTCATGCTTCAACATTAATCGCTTTTACGCATATACTGTTATTATTGGTTAATTATCGTTAAATCGAATCCATTTTCTGCTTAGGGTGATCAAGCATCGATCGTCGGAGGAGCAATAAACTACGTGAAGGAGCTGGAGCAGCTACTGCAGTCACTGGAAGTCCAAAAGAGCCTCAAGAACCGCAGCGGCGCCATGGACGCCGCCGGCGATTCCCCTTTCGCCGGCTTCTTCAGCTTCCCACAGTACTCCACGTCGCCTCGCACTGGCTGCAGCGCCGCCGCCAGCGCCGGGAGCTCCGGCAGTGCGAGCAGCGTCGTCATGGACGACACGGCGGGCTCCGCGGAGAGCGGCCGGCAGGCGGCGGCCATCGCCGACATCGAGGTGACCATGGTGGAAGGGCACGCGAGCCTCAAGGTGCTCGCGCGGCGGCGGCCGAAGCAGCTGCTGAAGCTGGTCGTCGGGCTGCAGCAGCTGCGCATCCCGCCGCTGCATCTCAACGTGACCACCGTCGACGCCATGGTCCTCTACTCCTTCAGCCTCAAGGTAAAAACCAATCGACAATTTGCACCTATTTTACTACCACGACTGCATGCTTAGTTAGTTTAAGCTAGCAGCACAGACAAATTAAGCGATTGGAACGTCGCGGGTGAGCGAAGATTCGCTCCCATTTTTCTACAACGCCGATGATAATGTCATCGCTTTCGTTTGGATGTTAGGTGGAGGATGATTCCAAGCTGGGCTCTGTGGAAGACATTGCCACCGCTGTGCATCAGATCCTGGGCAGCATTCAGCAGCAGGAGGCCGTCCTCTCCATCAGCTGACGCCGCGATCGATGGAGACGACAACCGAGACGGCCGCCATGTGAAGCCTCTGCCCCGTCCGTCCTGGAAATGGAACCATGGCATGGCGCCTCGATCGATAGCTTGTTAGCTTGTAATGTGTGAATGTGATTGTACCCTAGCCAACAGAGTGCTGCATGCATGCAGTATCTCCGGCGACCTTAATGAGAAATCTATACCAACATTTTGAGCGCTTGTAAACGTACGTACGATGACCACTTTTGTCTTGAGGGAGTTGAGGGAGGTGTTGTGCACTAGTACCTCTTGCTTAACTGCTACCTTCTTTTTTAAAATATATAACGTCATTGATTTTTTTAACAAATATTTGATTACTTGTATTTTTTTTACAAATATAAAAAATCTAAGTTATGGTTAAAGAACATTTGATGATTATAAATCAAGTCACAATAAAATAAATGATAATTATATAATTTTTTTAAATAAGATGAATGGTTAAATGTATTTTAAAAAATCAACGACGTTATATATTAAAAAAGGGAGTACTACTTGCCATTTGCATGGAAGGAGGGTGACTATAAAACCTTACTCCTTTGAAATGGAGGGACTTCAAGGGTTTTTCATAGGCTATACACTAATGATATATCGAAATTTTTGTGTTCTGAAGGAGCCCTTGGGCGATGGTGTTCTTAACCGATGAGGGTAAACCATTAACACATGATTAATTGAGTTTTAATTATTATAAATTAAAAAATAGGTTTATTTGATATTTTAAAGGAACTATTATATAGAAAGTTTTGACACAAAACGTCTCGTTTAACGGTTTTGAAAATCATGCTAACAAAAACTAAGGTAGAATCTAGATCTTAAT
Organism: Oryza glaberrima; assembly: GCF_000147395.1. Classification (NCBI taxonomy): domain Eukaryota; kingdom Viridiplantae; phylum Streptophyta; class Magnoliopsida; order Poales; family Poaceae; genus Oryza; species Oryza glaberrima. The sequence goes on from NC_068328.1 coordinate 4,340,876, forward strand.
TAGAAACGAAAATATCATGAAAATAGTTATGAGAAATCCAGAAGGCAAAATTGACAGCATTAGTGCAATACCTAAAGTCATGAATTTTTCAAGTGTAAATCTTAATCTACTCATTCACAAAAGGGGAAAAAAATCACATACGCTACCAATAGCCGATTGCTTTATTCAACGTATAGATTGATTTTGGATTTAATTTCTTTGAGACATATCACGTACATTTTTTTTCTAAGTTTCTTGAAACTAACTGGTTACAAATCTTGAACTGTCCTTTATGATGTACCAAGAGATACTATATTTTCTAGCGTAGAGGTGCTATAAAATAACATCGAAAATTGTGATAACTCTTGATAAAAAAAGAACCGTGCAATCACTCATTTGATTAGCATTTGAGGTATACGGCTTTGTGTCCTAAAACGACCTGTGGCCCATTTGCATGCATCCATCTCTGTTTTGGTTCACATGAACTCTGCTTTCTCTGCTTTAGAGTGCATCTGTCAGGAGCTATATATGACTGGTCGAACAGCGTGGCATCCATGCAGTGCAGAGGCCGAATGATTGCCCGATGATGTGATGAGCTGCTTCTTTTCTCGTGATAAACAGTAAATAATCCTCATGTGTGTTTGGTTCTGCGGTTTGGTCGCAGGAGTACATAATGCTCTTCAGACAATCTTGCTCTCAGGGTGCACTAGCCTACAGAGACAACATGAGTGATCTGCGGCAGAGACTAGAGATTCCATTGACCCGAAGGACATAAGTTCTGTTACTACCGTATAATCTAGGACTCTATGAATTCTTGATGTCCAATGGGCGTTTGATCGGACTTGTTACTAACTGGCTGTTCCCATGTACGTGGATTTCAGAAAAGGAATGGACCATTTTTTCTTCCTCTCGTAATACTTGAGTAAGTTTCAGACTGTCAGTGAGCCTCCTACTATGCACCCCACGTTTCTCCTCACAATATAAGTACTGCTACGTACTCTCTCCGTCCCACGTAATGTAAATGTAAAATGAAATAAGACACATCCTAATACTAATTAACTAATACTATGAACCTGGATAAATATCTATCCAAATTTGTTTTTAGATAGAGGGAGTACATCTTATTTCTCCGGTACACCAATCGGACAAAATTCTGAGCAAAATTCTTCGACTGGTAATTCATATCAACCTTCTATTGACGATATAGATCTACCGAAATATACTGTCTATTAACAATGCAATGACTGGTTCTGCTCAAGTACGTTGGAAAACTCGGATACAGTATATTCAGAGTAGCTTCAATAAGGCACTCGAGAAGGATGAGGATTAAGTAGTCGTATACAAACTTGACTGCGAGGTGCTAGCTGTACGTGGCCACGTCAGTGTCGTGTGTAAGCTGTTGAGAAAGATGAGGATTAAGCCGTGCGATGCCCCGTTTTAGCCAGCAGGTCGTTGCCGGAACCTGGGGCCTAACAGCTGATGTGAGTACTCAGACAAGTGGCCCGGCAGCTTACCGATGATTGGCTTTGTAGTTTATGTAGATCAGCTCTTGCGCACCTGTACAACTATGTCTTGATCTAGCCAAGTAGCAGCAAAACGGCATCAAGCTGTTCATGCACAGGTGCACTGCATCACACGGCCAAGTTGTGGTTGTTTCCACATCAGATTAGTAAGCAGCTCACTTTCACCGCGGAGAAGCGAGGCCAGGAAACAGTTTGATTCACCTGGAAATTAAACTTTCCAGCTATTTTCACATCACAGTAATACAGTGTACCGGCTAGCTTAATTGGCACCCACAACTTGTGAGAACTTTCGTGCTGAGCTGATGCATCGATGCCTTGAAAGCTAACCCTGCTTTGTTTCTATCGATCAGTCTGAAGGGGAGGAGGTTCCTTGCGAACATTATATGTGCTCCCCCTGTCAAGCAAATTGCTGGGATGGAGTGGAAGAAGTGGCTGGCAAAGTTCCAAATTTTACACTGTGCTATAATGACGGCATGTGAACCATCTGGAGTAGACAAGTTGATTGATTGATTGTGTGCGTCAGTGTTCTTAAAAAAGAAAAAAAAAGAATGAATGATTTCGCTTGTTAAGGGGAGCAAATCTTTTGCGTATACTAAGAGTTGGAAGTTTACGTTTTGACTACATTTATTCTACGATGATAGTTACCATATTTGAGAACGAAGGGTGTATTGTTCAGGTAATATTCCATGCATCAGCGCTAATTTGCTGATATTGACATGTTGCAAGTTACTCGTATGTCAAACCTCAAACCAAACCAAAAGAAAAAAAATAAATAAAAAGTGAAACAAGCGGTTTACTTCTAGGCCTGGATTGAACTTGAATTGGATCTTCCGTCCTGGCCCATACAAACTCCTCGTGTTCTACCCTCATCTTTTCCCGGCCCAGTACTACTTAGTTGGGCCTCTTTAAACTCAAACGAACTTTAGACTGTCCACACTCAACCACCCGTTTCCCCCAACTCTCTCTTTTTGACGCAGTGACGTTCTCCGACTCTCTGAGTGTCTCACACGGCACCATCTCGTCTGGTGTTCAACTTGCAGCGTTTCCGTATAGCGAGCCATCCAAATTTGGTTAAGGTAATTAGTGTACCGTATTTTCTAGGTAAAATTTGCTACTGGACACTCAAATATTGCGGTCTTTGCTATAAAACACCCAAAAATCATGTATTTGCTCGTGGACACTGTAAAAAAGTGATAATTAGCTGCTGGACACTCCTCACATTATTTTATTATTTCCGGTTAAAATGAAGAGAGAAAGAGTTGTGTAAGTACCAAAATACCCACTTACACTTCCTCTCACTTCTTTTCCTTTCCCCTTCTTCTTCTTTGGGGCGACGACGGCTGGCCTGAGCCGGGACGGCTGGGCCACGGCGGGGCGGCGGCGGTGGTGCATCGCCGGGGGCGGGGGCGGCGGCGGCGGCGGCGCATCACCGGGACAGCTGGGCCACGGCGGGGCGGTGGTGGCGGCGCATCGCTAGGACGGTTGGGCGGCGGCGGCGGCGGCGCATCGCCGGGACGGCTCGGCCACGGTGGGGCGGCGCTCGACGACCACAGTTGAGAGGCTCTCCACGACGGCCTTCCCCGCCACGCGCGCCCTTGGCAGGGGGATCGTGCTCCGCCGCACGCTGCTCCACCTCGAGCAGCAGGTCGTCACCCACGGCGCCGCCGGCGACGCCCTCCGCATTGGCGCGGTGCGCGGTGGCGGCGGGCTTGACTTCTTCGCATCGCGCTCCCACGCCGCTCGCCTCGTCGACCTCGTCACCTCACCGTGGCCCGCCCGCGTCGTCGCCGCCTCGTCGTCCTCGCTGGCACACCTTCGCCGTGGAGCTCTGCCCGGTGTGCCGCGACAGAGAAAGAGAGGAACTGAGTAAGAGATGAACAGAGAGAAAGAGATGAAGAAGAACAACAGAGAAAGAGAGATTGACAAGTGGGCCCATAGGCAAATTTGTTTTTAACCAAAGTTTCTCTCTCCATATTAACTGGAAATAATAAAATAATAGGATTAGTGTTCATAACCAAATACACGATCTTTGAGTGTCTCACAGCAAAAACCGCAATCTCGCAATCTTTCGATGTTCTGTAGCAAATTTTGCCTATTTTCTAACGGTGCCTACGGATTTTATCCAACTTTACATGAAAGAAAAAGCGCGTTCAAGATTTAGGCTGTGTTTAGTTCCAAACTTTTTCTTTAAACTTCCAATATTTTCATCACATTAAAACTTTTCTCACATTAAAACTTTTCTACACATACAAATTTTTAGCTTTTTCGTCACATCATTTTAATTTCAACCAAACTTTTTCGTCACATCATTTTAATTTCAACCAAACTTACAATTTTAGCGTGAAGTAAACACACCCTTACTACGCTGCAACAAAGCCGCTTCACGTGCATTCTGAACAAGCGAAAGCTGTGTCTCACTCACATGTCACGGCATCGGACATCGGTAAAGCAAAGGGAAAAAAAGCTATCTAGACTATCATGCATGTGACAGCCACTCTTGTAGGTTGGCCTGATCAGATCGGCAGTAATAGTTTACGCGTGAGCGATACAGATAATATAAGAAAATGGAAAAAAAATTGCACAATACTCCATGTATGGTAATAATAAATGAAAGAATATATTCCATCAATAATCATCTCATCAAACATGACAAGTGTAAACATCTGAATATCAGTGTCTCGCTGTCTGTAAATAGAACAGAATCACAAAAAAGAATCTCGCCGTATAAACAACGCGTCGATCAAATCATCCATCCATCCATCTAGAACACGATGGCGGCGGCGACCGCGCCGGCGACGGCAACGAAGCTGGCGGTGGCGGTGTACGTGGAGGAGGCAGCGGGGGCGCCGGTGGGGGCGCCGGTCGGGGCGGAGACGGAGGAGGGGGTGACCGCGGACGGGGTGACGGCGGAGGGGGCATTGGCGGCGGGGGCGTCAGTGGGCGGGGCCGGTGGAGACGCCATGGGGGACGGCGACGCGGCTGTGGGCGGGGTGGCGACCGGCGCGGGGGCGGTGGCCGGGGACCTCGCCGGGGGAGCGGGCAGCGGGGCCATCTTGGGCGCCGGGACGGGGGCCGCTCCCGGGGCCTGCGCGGCGGCCGTGACCGCGAGGAGGGCGACGATGGCGGCGACTACGGCGAAGCGAGCCATGGTTTTCCGGCTTGGAAACGTGAGTTTTCAAGTGCGTGGAAACCGCGAAGCTGTGAGGTAGAGTGTGAGAAGATGCCGATGAACTGTGTGGCGAAAACAATGGGAGGGTCCAGGTTTTTATAGCCGAAAGGCTAGTATACCACCATGTCGGTTAAGCAACAGCTGTAGCCTATTGAAGTCATGACGAAGTCGCAACGGCAACGGTCGCCGACACGTGGGGGCCACGTCGAGTGGGACCAACACGTCAGTGGGTTGGGTCCGGCTGGCACCGACCACCTTCGTCGCGAGAGCGGCGCCGGCTATGTGTGACCCTTCGTGCAGCGGCACCGCGTCGCCGGGAGGGAGAAGCGGTTGTTTTACCAGGTAATCATCCAACGACTAGTTCCAAGATGGACAGGTGGACGAGTGCCTCGCCGTCGGATTGTCCATGGACGTGTGTGATGGATCACGATAAAATGCGGCCCTCGGGCGACGTGCTGGGCCGTCCGGCTACTAGCCGTTGCGGAGGTCGGTTTTTGGAGTGGTTTACAACGGGCGAGACGTGGGCTGATCATTTTGATGCCATTTTTAATCTTATCAAAATGGTAAAGTTATAAAAGTAAAGTTATAAAAAAAACTACATTTAGTTTACTGTCAAATTTTACTAACTATAAAAGAAATCCTACCAAAAATTTTAGCAAGTTACCAAAATTTGATAAGTTTTTTTTTTCATCAAAGTGAACAGTCCCGTGCTGTGCTGACAGATGGCCCGCGTTGCGAGCCGTGACGGCCGGGCCGGCGAACATGTGTTGTGCCGTACTCCCGCCATCCGCCATGTGATCGATCCTTCAAACCCGCGTACGAGTAGAAAAATCTGCAGGCTCTCTTTCAATGCAGGAGAAACATAAATGCGTTTTGTTGAAAGAATTACTCGGTGCAGGTATTGGAACAGTGCCATTTTGCTTCTATCGCCGTACTCTTCTCGCATTGGTGTTGCGCAGAAGAAACCGGAATTACGGATGGCGAAGAAAAAGTATGGTCGGTGTGGTCGGAGATTTTTCTACTTCCTTATATTAAAGTTTTGCGTTTTACTAGTAAAGATAGGGCCTGTTCATTTTGATGTCATTTTCAACCTTAATAAATTTTAGTAAAGTTGCCAAAAAAGTGGCTACATTTAGTTTGCTGCTAAATTTTGGTAACTATATAAGAAATCCTACCAAAATTTTGGCAAGTTGCCAAAAAGCCAAAATTTGGTGAGGTTTTTTTCATCAAAGTAAACAGGCCTATAGAGAGAGCATGGCTCCCAGTATATTTTTTGGCAAAATTTGCTACTTTAGACTTCAAAATGACAAATGTCAAATTACCAATTTTTGCTACTAGTGTTTAGTTCCATTTTGACGAAAAGTGCTAAAAAAACAAAACTTTCGTTATTTTAGAGCAACTAAACAGAGCCTAAATCACATTTAGTAGATGAACTTATTATTAAAAAATGAACCGGGGAAAACGGTCTGGCTTGGTTGGCTACCAGCTTGCCTGGAAAGCAGGACATGTGACGCTGTGAGGTTGGCATGAGCTGTGCCTGCGCGAGGATGGAGTGTGGACACTTGGATCCGGCTGGTTGACAGTACACAAAGAAGAACGGACTGGCGCGCATCTCAATTAAAGAGAAAAGAAAGCAGCTGTCTCCTGGTAACGCGCTATTTTGCGCGTCTGTTTGTTTACTCTAATCCGTCTGGATGCCCTGGAGGAGTACGCGCGTCGATGGATGCCATTATCAGCTTCCGGGAAATGCAAAAACTAGCTGGCTGGCACGGCACGACAATACAAATGAAATGAACAGATAGATCAACGAAGTACAGGCAGATGCAAACGCACAAGCTAAGCAGGTGCCAAAAGCTGAAAACGGTAAGCTCTCTTAGCACAGCCCAGCGCAAATTCCGAAATCGAGCACAGGAAACTCACTATTAAGGTCCAGTGAGTCCATGTTAAGGCCTACTCATGACAAAAGGCCCATTGGTAAACTCGCTACTGAGGCCGAGCCAATGAGGTAAATAAGGCCCAATTACAGACTCCTTTTCAGTCCATCTTATAATATAGGCCCACTGTGGCGATGGCCTCTTTTTTTTTTTCCTTTCTGTGTGTGCGTGCCTAAATAGCACCGAATTTTACCATGAGGTCGTCTGAGATCGGCAAGAGGCAACCAAAACTACTGTTGCGAGTTCACAATGCCAGAAAAAAGTGAATACTCCTGGCCAAGCGCAGAAAATCTACGGCTACACCGAAGTCGGCATTGATCTAGTTCATCACCCTGTACTCCTACAATAAAACCGTTTGTTTTCTGAACTCCAGTAGCCCTGTCCTAAAAACTTTTCACAAAAACATTACATCAAATCTTTCAACACATGTATGTAATATTAAATATAAATAAAAGGAAAAATCAATTGCCCAGATTGCATGTAAATCGCGAGATGGATCTTTTGAGTCTAATTAGTCCATGATTAACCATAAGTGCTACAGTAACTAACATGTGCTAATGATGGCTTAATTAGACTAAGAATATTCGTCTCGCGGTTTCCAGACAAGTTATGAAATTAGTTTTTTTATTCGCGTCCGAAAACCCCTTGCAACATCCAGTCAAACGTCCAATGTAATACTCAAAAATTTTTATTTCACCAACTAAACAGAGCCTAAAAGGCATCTGCAATCTGTAGATAAAGGAACTCATTGATTGTCATCTTAAAAAAAGAAACATTTTGATTGCACTATCGGGGCACTGTATCATGAGGACCACACTTGACGAACAGGACACACCCGTAGCACCTACGGCCTACACTAGCCTCCAAAGTTTCCATCGATTTGAAAAGTCTGAACCCTTCTTTAAACTCGTCTAATAGGGTTGTTAGCCTACGACGTTATTGCCAGCTACAGGGATTTTGAACTCGTCGTACCCTCAATTAAAAGCAGAGAAGAGAAGAAAAAAACATGGGAGTAGCAGTTGTTCAGCGGTGCAACCGAAACCCAATCCGACGTTGGGGTTGCGGCGATAGCGACGAGATCACGAGACATTGCAACGAGACCTCGCTTATCAGCAAGGAAAAGACGTGGCCGTGGGTGCCGTGAGCCCGTGATCGACGAGGTTCATTCGCTCTGGTCGATCGATCGGAAAGTGCGAGCTGTACTACTACAAGTATAGTAACTCTATGGTTCGCCGATGCCGGCAGCACGAGCTGTTCAGTCGTTTTCGGCACGTGAAAAATTACGCCTTAGATTCATCTTACTACATACTGGCACGATCGCACGAGTGCATGCGTTGCATGCCAGTGCATCTGGTCGTCGGCTCGTCCTGACCAGTGTGGATTTTCATGTGTATGCCATGCTGCTGCACTGCCCATCTCGCATCTCTGAATGCGTCACACTATCAAAGAATAGCGTCACGTGGGCTGATGGTAGGACGACGCTGGTGCATACTCCGTCTCAAAATATAATAACTTTCAGTTAAATATAACATATCATAGCACTACGAATCTGAATAGAATGGGAGATCTTCTATTTAAATTCGTAGTATTAGAATTTGAATAGAACGGGAGATCTTCTATTTAAATTTGTAGTATTATGATATGTTCTATTTATCTAAAAATTATAATATTTTAGAACGGAGGAGGTTTGAAGAGCATATCGATGTTTGGTCACACTGACGAGCCAGCACACCGCCAGTACTACTGTGGCACTAGAGCTCGGCCAAACAAAGCTGAGGTTGTACCGCTGTATCTATCGACTAGGAGTATCGCTCGTGGACTCGCACAGTCGACGCTTTGTTGAGTTGTTGTGACTTGAGCTGTCCTTGCTCTGTTTGCTCGATAAAGGTGGAGCCGGGACCAGATTTGACGCTTAACATTGTGCAGAACAGTGCACCGCGGCCCAACCATCGCAGCACAGTGCACAGTGCATAGTGCACCTACCGCTAGACTCCAACATTTATAATCGTCGACCGGATACAATAGATGTGAGAAGACTTGAGTTCGCTCCTACTCCCTCCATTAATAAAACAAGAGTAAATTTCATAAAATTACATGTATTTTACACAATTTATCATAAAACTACAGATTTAAAATCCTGTTTTACAAAGCTACAGATTTAGTGTCTTCGTTTATCACAAAACTACATGTACTTTATACAATCTATCACAAAACTACAGATTTAAGAACTTGTTTCACAAAAATATAGATTTAGTGCATTCGTTTATCATAGTGCTACACATTTAGTATTTTCATTTATCACAAAAGTACAGATTTAGTGTCTCCATTCTCACAAAACTACATGTTTTAGCATTGTTAAAATGTATAGTTTTGTGAGAATGGAGACACTAAATATGTAGTTTTGTGATAAATGAAGATATTAAACATGTAGTTTTGTGAAATAAGTTATTAAATATGTAGTTTTGTGATATATTGTACAAAGTACATGTAGTTTTGTGATAAACAAAGACATTAAATCTATAGTTTTGTGAAACTAGTTCTAAAATCTATAGTTTTGTGATAGATTATGCAAAGTATCTGTAGTTTTATGAAATTTACTCATAAAACAAACTTAAGACTAAATGTGATATACTAAAACAAATATAGAATTAGATGTGAAATATCCTAGTTCTTATTTTATTCATATTCATTGTACTAGGATTTTATCCGAATTCGTTGGGATTTTGTCTAGATTTATTGTACTAGTCTACTAGAATATGTTTACATCTAATCTTAGTTATTTTTTTCACGGAGGAAGTACTTTCTTCGTTGCGAGTTAAATTAATCTATTGTAGGATATAATATACCTTACTAGTACACATATGTCTTTTAGATTTATAGTAATACAATACGTGACATCACTTAGTAGATTAACTTAATGTGGAACATAATGTACTATATGTTAGTACTATATATATGAATAGATGTTTGTTTAGATTTATAACACTATTATATGGAGTTTGTTTTCTCTCGTATTAGATTAATTTAATTTAGGACGGACCAAGTCCTAGTAGGCTCCTGTCAGTACCACAGAGTACCACTCCTGCACTTCAGACCGCCTTGATTTCACTGCACTTCCAATACACTCGACAAAAACAAAACACGTTGTAGAGGACAATTCTTGCGAGTTTTTAGCCCAGCAGACTGTTGATAAGGAGTACTACTATACTCATGTTTTTTTTTTAATTGACACTACTATACTCATGTTGATACAACAAAGAACAAAACTGTTCGTGAAGTCACCGGTCACCCGTCACCCCCTGCCTGTTTTCTCTGTGGGAACAGAAGCTGGGATCAATTTGGCCGTATTTTTCCTGGCGCGCTGCCTCGCTTTCCGCTATTTCTCTTACTCCCGTCCTGGGTGGACGGAATCGGATGATCAATGGTGTGATGGACTGATGGGTCCGGATGGAAACAGATCCTGTTAGCTACTTTCTCCGTCCTAAAATATTACTCAACTATCCTAGATAGCAATATTTTAAGACAAAAAAAAGTAGATGACTTCACATATCAAAATATAACGTATATTACATATAATATATTTATAGGTAGATGACTTCAACTATTAGAACATATCATAACACTATAATTTAAATGTGTGCTCCTATATGTTTAGATATATAATATTAGAATATATCATATCTGATTATCGGTTAATTTTGTATGGGACCAATGAAGTACTCCCTCCGTCCCACAATATAAGGGATTTTGAGTTTTTCTTGTAACGTTTGACCCCTCATCTTATTCAGTTTTTTTTGCAAATATAAAAAACGAAAAGTTGTGCTTAAAATTATGTAGATAATAAAGTAAGTCACAAATAAAATAAATAATAATTTCAAAAATTTTAAATAAGAAGATTGGTCAAACATTGCAAACATTGCAAGTAAAAATGACGGAGGGAGTACTAACTCGTAAGACGTGGAAGAAACGCGGGGCCGAGCCGGACCGGACGTCGGCGTCGTCTTCCGGCGACCCGTACTACAGTAGTATGGTCCATGCGCTAGTGCGTGCGTGTGGCAGGCGACCGCTTTATTGGTTGGGTTGGATTGTTGATGCGGCCATCAATCAATCAATCGGGCTGTGCGGCCCGCGACTTTCTGGGCAAAGGAAGGTTGCTTATCTGGGGGCTGCTTTTCAGGCCACCGGAGAACAGATTCCCGGCTGGAAAAAAAATGTGGTTAGGTCGCGCCTGACTTTTTTTGCTTGCGCGACTTGTGGTCTTGTATACGTGTAAGGTTTGGAAGATGGATTCTAATATCTCGGATGGACGTACAATCGTTTTTTTCATGTCAAGTAAATAATTATAAAAAATTTTCAAAAAAATACAAGAAAATAGATTAATGTGTAATATATCACCTCACAAATATGTAAGTTTAAATCCGGCTTCTATAAATTATAACAAAAACAACAAATTAAACTCTAATATTCACAGTTAAATTTGTTATTTTTGTTACAACTTGTAGAAATCGAATTTGAACTTGCATGTTTTTGAAGTGATATTTTACATATTAATCTATCATGTCAATTTTTTTATAACCATTTAGATGACATACAAGCAACAGGTGGACGCCCACTTGAGTATTTAAAACAGTTTCCCGTAAGGTTTGGCTCAATTTATACTATACAGTACTACATCCTACCATAGCTGCGTAGTACCAGTACTATTAGCATAGTGCTTGGGCGCGCGACCTGTGCTCGCTAGGGGTGAAAATGGTACGGAAACGGACGGAAACTATCTTTATCGTTTTCGTTTTCATATTTTTTCGGATTCAGAATTGGAAACCTCAGATACGAAAACAGAATCGAATATTATCGAAACCGGAAATGGAGCGAAAACGAACCGGCGCGAATACGGTAACGAAAATTTATCGGAATAAAAAATCCCTCAAACTGATAAATCCAATTGAATAAATTTTCTATATTTAAAAGATTAATGTTATTGATAAATCCCAATGCATGACAAAAAAAATATTCTTATGTAATTTTAGATTTACATAACAAATATTATTTTTTTAAAATAACAGATAAACACCATGGTATTTACTATTCAGTGCTTAAAAAAAGAATGCAGGGTATTTCCGTCACAAAATTTCTGGTAATTCCGAGAAAATTTTCGGAAAGTTTCCGACCGATTTCGAGCTCCGACGGAAACTGCCCTTATCATTTCCGATTCCGTTTCCGAGAAAATATTTCCGAATTTGATTCCGTTTCTGAAAAATTCCGACCTACATATTCCGTTTTCGAAAATAGGTCCGGAATTCAGAAAGTTTACGTACCATTTCCACCCCTAGTGCTCGCCGTGTTTTGGCGTTTATACATCCATAGCTGATAGCATGATTGGATATTTCGGTAAATCGATAGGTTCTGCGGAACTTGAGCAAACTAGCACAAGTGTTGAAAAAAAAAAGGAAACTAGCAGATGTACGACACCCATTATCGACCCTCATTAATCTAGAACGTATTAACACTCTCATCAAGCGATGGGGCTCTGCAATTCTGCATTGTCGTTATCTTCTAATAGTACTCTTTTTTTTATATAGGATACATTGCCTACGTGGTATAGGCTAATAGCAGCATACGGCACGTTTGTGATTGTCCAAGTGAACAATATCCTAGACCCTTAACACGACACGTCGGCATTTATAATAGCTTGGCATATACTCCCTCCTTCCTGAAATAAGTGTAGTTTTGTACTATTCACGTTCAACGTTTAACCGTTCGTCTTATTTGAAATTTTTTATGATTAGTATTTTTATTGCTATCAGATGATAAAACATAAATAGTATTTTATGTGTGACTAAATATTTTTAAATTTTTTACAAATTTTTTAAATAAGATGGACGGTCAAACGTTGGGCACGGATATCCACGGCTATACTTATTTTGGGACGGAGGTAGTACCATTTGTGCGTGAGGACGAAGGCTACAAAAGATGCAAAGCAGAGCTCCGTTGGTGCCCGTAAAACAGGGTCCTTGTCGTGATTCATGCGTGCAGACACGGTCGTCTCGCCCGAGCCCGATTTAATTTACACGGACAATGGACATATCCCTAAATCCGTAAGATGACATGGTCGATCCTTCGCAGGTTCATATAGAAGTCACATACGTCCTGTTTAGATTTTAACTTTTTTTTAACTTTTAACTTTTCTATCACATTAAATTTTCCTACACACATAAATTTTTTACTTTTCCGTTACATCGTTCTAATTGCTTTAAACTTTTAATTTTAACGTGGAACTAAAAACAGCCTACGTACATCAACGCGTCAACGCCAGCAGCGTTGCGTATGAAGCTGATTTATCTATAATAGCTGCTGCTAGTAGTTTCAGCACGCCGCACATGCGTCGTGATGTTGATCTCACTGGTGGTGGAACAGAGATCGTTTTTGTAGTTCTGTGCTGCATGCACAAGCAAATAATGGCCATGACCAGAGAAGATTTTAGGCGAAATGGAATCAGATCAAAAGATGACCTGTCACCGTTCACCTCTTTCATGATATATCTTTGGCTTGGCTCTGTTCCAGCAAACATCACAGCACGTCGAGAGAAAGGGGATAATATATCGTTTTTGGACCGGGTGACACATGCTGCTGTTGCACGAATCTGGCCTTTCAAACTGGGTGCTGCTAGCCTTTTGGCGAGCTACGGCGTCCGCTAGCCACACTTTGCGACCTCGCGTATGGTTTTTTTTTTCCTGACTTTTTGTCATGTGTTTAGATACTGTATCAGCTTCGCTGCTGTTTCCTCAACACATTTGCTGCCACGTTTGGCCACCCAAGGAAATGGTAAACAAATGCAGCAAAACCTCACGTTCTATAGTTTAGTGCTAATTAAAGAGGTTGCGTAGATGTACTTACAGAGAGGTGAATAAGGCCTCTCACAGTCCGGTGACGTGGAGCGTTACTTCGCGTTGCCGGCTCGGCTTTGCGCTTGCATGGAGCAAGGTCGCGTGCCCCAATTGAGCTCCTCGCCCCTTAGCAGAGCCGCGCGATTCTTACTCGCAGCGAGTCCACGCGTGGCAAGGTTCCGTGCGCTATGGAGCGCGTGACCTAGACACGTCGTGCCCTCGCCGGCGAACGGGACGAGGAATTCCGGATTCGTCATCCAAAATTGCCCTCCTGCGGCTCTGTCGTTCGCGCCCTCCCGACCACCACCTTGGTAGGGTCGACGTCGAGCTCCGCCGCCAACACCGCCGCGCCAAGCCTGTCCACCACTCTCTCGGTCTTGGCCAGCGGAGAGGGGTGGGCTGCGACGGTGGAACGAGACGGGCGGCGAGGCAGCTCTCCTAGGACAGGCCCGCTTACATCTGATAGCTTTCATAGGTCATAGACTGCCCTCACAGACCAACACATGTCTTTTCTGCACACTTTATCCTCACTCGTACGCACCCGGGAAGAATTTCCCGATCGGTCACCCATCCCGAAATTGCTCCAGGCCAAGCACGCTTAACCTCAGAGTTCTTTCGAGATCGGCTTCCGGAAAAAAGTTCCAACTTGTTGATATGAGTATTCTATTAATCCTATTAAGCCCTGGGTCGGGATGCTACATCCTCACCCCCTTAAGAGAGATCAACATCCTCGTCGATCAACCTCAGGCCAGGAACGTCCCCTCTTGGCCACGTCCGTGTGTCTAGTGCCAGCGCATGTGCCATGCTGTGTGACCACTCCAGGTCCACACCAGCCATGCGCACCATGCCTGCGCAACTGCGACACACGTGCCCGTGAAACCGCGAGAGTCAGCTCTGATACCACTTTGTAACGTCCCGCCTCTGCTAGGCCGGGCCCGCTTACATCTAATAGCTTTCATAGGTCATAGACTGCCCTCACAGACCAACACATGTCTTTTCTGCACACTTTATCCTCACTCGTGCGCACCCGGGAAATTCACCAAGGACGCTTAACCTCAGAATTCTTTCGAGACCGGCTTCCGGAAAAGAAGTTGCAACTTGTTGATATGAGTATTCTATTAATCCTATTAAGCCCTGGGCCGGGATGCCACAGCTGTGGCCGAGCAGCAATCTTCTCGGCGAGATTCAGGGAAAAAGAAGGGAGGTCGGAGAGGCGGCCGTGGCCGAGCAGCGCTTGCGCCTGCTTCTGCTCCGATTGGGGAGGAGGGAGGTCGGAGAGGGTCAAGGCGGCGATCTTCTCGGCGAAGGCCGCGACGCTGTTCGGTGTGTGCACGTGCTCCCGTGGAGACGACAAGGATAGGGGTGGGCTGCGGCGGTGGAGCGGGATGGCGGCGGGATGGAGGAGCAAGGGAGTAGACGATAAGGACGACGACGACCTCCTCGGTTTTTCCTTCGTTCGCTTGTGGCGAGGTGCGGCGGAGTGGGTGGGAGGAGAAAAACCGAAGGGTAGGTGAGGAATTGATTTTCCTCCGCTCCCCCGTGCGTTGTGGGCCTTCAACAGTATCTCCATCCATTTATCTATTTAGATCACCCAAATTAGGTTCCTTGCACTGTGGGATTGAGTGTCCTTGTGCCAACTTTTTAGGCTAACAAGTAACACCCCTCTACCGGTGCATGCACTGTGATTGCCCTAACAGTACCGCATCATGAACCATATAAAATTATAAGTACGTACTCTTACTACTCAACACCCCACAAGTATTCCTAACATAACACCGTATGATTACAACAATTTCAGAGAGGTTTGGGTGTTCCACTATAATGCTTGTTCAAAAACTTGAATACATTTGTTTATTATTATAAATCGTTTTAACATTCTTCTTAGTCAAATTCTTTTTAAGGTTGAGTTTATAGAAATATATAACAATATTTTTAACACAAAACAAACACATTATCAAACTATATCAAATAGGAGTGTTAATTTTAGTGAAACTAATTCGTATCGTAGATGTTACTAAATTTTTTCTATAAACGATATCAGAGAAGTATAACTATAAAATCAAAATGACTTATAATCAATGTTTAACTATATCGAGTAACATAGAATTCATGTGGACTATGGGAGTTAGAATTCACACTCTCATTATTGTGAATGGTAATCTATTATATCTTGAGTTTACTTTTTTTTATCTTTTTTAGATATCTAACTCTACATATTTCTTACATTATGTCCCAGTTGATATGATTGACATGCATTTGTGCCACACAGCCCACACTGCTTGCTTGAAATGGTAACGCCACAATCGCTATTAAACGATATGAATATTACTATTGTGTACGTACAAGACAGCAAGGTCTTCTTTTCACAACTCTGAGTTCGATCGATCTCGAATTTAAATTGTTAGCGGCAGCGACAGAATCACAGAATACTAAAACAATTGCACATTTGTCATTACTATATGCTCCAATTGTCTATGCCATCGAAAATTCTGAAAATTGCTAGAATGCCATCAAAAGGGAGATTACCTTGTAAAAATTTTGCCACTATCGTTAGGTTTTTTTAACACCGTAGTAGTTTTTATTTCTCAAGAAAATGGAAGATGAGAAAATACTTTGAAAGAAAATGGCTCAAATGCTACCAGCAGATGAATTTGACGATGAGCACAACATTTTATTTAAGTTTTTTTTTAAAAAAAATCTAATGTACAGTCCAAACATGTTGACTTGGTAGCGTTAGTCAAATTTAACGGCAGGGTGGTATATTCGCAACTTTCGGATGAAACCACTAGCATTTTAGTAATTGATAATTGAAAAGGTGGTGGCAGATTTACAATTATAGCAAATCGTAGTGGCGTATGTGCAGTTCTCCCATTACTGTTTGTTTTTTTCTTCTGGTATTTACTTGGTTTATAACTAGGCCATCGCCGCCATCCGATTCTGTGTTTAGTTTCACGTTAAAATTAAAAGTTTGACTAAAATTGAAAGTTTGAAGAAAAAAGTTAGAAGTTTACGTGTGTAGGAAAATTTTGATGCGATGAAAAAGTTAAAAGTTTAAAGAAAAAGTTGGGAACTATACAAGCACTAAGCTGGATTGATTTACCATGCATCCCTGATACTTTGTGGTTGATTGCAGTGCATGCAGCTGTGTGCTTAAACTTAAGACTTACGAAATGAAATATTTCGTTGGCACACAAACACGTCATAATTTCTAGAGGAAGGCAATCGAAATTTACATATTCCATTGATAGTTTTTATGGTGTTTTCTATTGATTGTAGTTGTAGAGTCGATTTAAACCGTTCGTCTTTTCTCATTTAATGGAACACATCTATTTATAATGCATCTCAGTTGGCTGATAGCAAAATTAAGGAGTGTATACGTAAGTTTGATTACGATAAATATTCAGATTATGATATTATATCATGCTAAAAATATATTGTTTGTTAAATAGTTGTTGATGTTTAGTTTCGAAGATTATACATTGTCAAATGACTACATTGCCCAAAAAATTGGATGGATTAAACTTATAATCACTGTGTGCCTTGAACATAGGAGAAAAATGTTCGAACAAGGTTACCCATATTGTTTTGAGATGCTAAAGTGAAAGAGCGTCGTAGACTAATAACAATGGAAAATAATTCGGTAGCAATCTGAGTAGCACTTGAAGATATACACCATGCACTAACATTCAAGAACCTTAAGAAAAAGTTAAACAACACCATGCATGCAAATATAACTAATTAAGGGTATGTTTGGTTTGTTACTAAAATAAACTTACTAAATTTTGGCTAGACAGCAAAATAAAATATATGAAGCAATCACAACCATACCTTGATTTGGCAACTTTGGAAGTTTCTACTCTTAAAGGTCCATCAAAATCTAATCGGGGTTTGTAAATTCGACTATAACTACCCGACAATTATCATTATTTCAATTGATATGGTCTGAATCCGTAGAACTTTATTCGATGAACGTTGATAGATTCTGATGAAATTCAAGTCATAACCAGGCAATTGTCAAAAAGATCGGGGATGGATCTCGCACCTCCTTCTAGCATGGCAAATGGCTGATGGATGAACCTTTGGCTCACAAATTTCAAGCTCCGTTTACACACTCAAGGAAACCTGAAGGATGAAACGAAGTCATCTTCTAAACCTGCCACCCTCAGTTTCCCGCTTACTGCGCAGCTGCTCGGAAACGGCTGGATTATGGTCACGTCGCTTCAAACAGACCCATTGGCACGTTGCCTCCACTTGAAAGGCGCTATTCGCTTCCCCTGTACATTTGTTCTAATCTTCATGTGTTTCTCCTCGATGTTTTCTTCCTCTTCTTTATGGTTCGGCTGATTTAGTTTTAAACTTTTGTGGAGTTTTTTAAAATTTTAATTAATTCAGGTGAGAAGACTCTGCCTGGAAATGGCTAGATTATAGTCACATCGCTTCAAACAGATCTACTGGCACGTTGCCTCCACCTGAAAGGCGCTATTCGCCTTCCCTCTACGTTTGTTCTAATCTTCATGTGTTTCTCCTTGATGTTTTCTTCATCTTCTTCTTGGTTCGGCTGATCTAGTTTTAAACTTTTGTGCAGTTATTTTAAATTTCAATTAATTCAGGTGAGGAGCCTCTGCCCCGGTGTCCCTTAAAAAAAGATTCATGCAGTCAAACTTGATTGGAGATATTAGCGGTCATTTTATTAGTCCAGTGTTTGTTTTAATAATGAATTAAAACTCAACATCTATATATTCAAAGGATGTACACAACCAAATGCATGAGATTTCTCATGTGTTTAACTTATAAAATTTTGTTAATATCATTTTTTTTGCATTACAAAAAATTGATATGTTCATCTTCAACAAATCAAACATGCCTTGAAGACACATGAATCATACAAAGATTTCTGCCACAGGACATCTTGGAAACCGTCCAAAACCAGAGTTCCCGGCCCACCTCAGCTCCTCCTGCGTCCTTTTATTAATACGCGATCCATGGCTTCTTGCATCAGCTGTTTGCCCCGTCCACTGACCTCTCTCTCTCTCTCTCTGCTCTCCGCCTCTCACCTCCGTCCTCCAAAGGACGAATCGGCACTCTGCCCAGTTCATCTCCACAATCACTGCTCGATTCTCGAAGCAGGGGAGGCCATTGCCACCGACCAACAAAAGTTGAAGGGGTACACACATCTGCATGCAATTTCTGTCCTCTGGTTGCTAGCTGCCGCTTCTTTCAAGTTTCAACACTCCTTGCAACCCTCCACTCGTAGGATCATCTCCATTTCCAATCCTCCTTCAATTTTGTAAATAATGAAGAGGCCCACCAGCAGCAGCCGAAAATCCAAAAAACAAGGTGTGTTTGCTGCGAGATCTTTTTCGTTTGTGTAGACTACTTGTGGAGTGCGTCATGGATGTAACTGAGCTGCAAATCTGTTTGAAGCTTAAATACAAGTGCAAACTGTACAATTCATCTGCATTTGCGGTAGTAATATGTTTCGATCCAGTGTAATTGAAGCAAGAATAATACAAACACAAAGTTAAAAGTGTACGCATATTTTTATGCAGGAGAGGACCTGGCGTTCTCTGAGGGCAGCTTGCCCGCGGTGACCATGGAGCAGAAAGACGAAGCCGAGATGGAGGAGGTGGACGACGAGGAGGAGGAGGAGGTCGACGAAGACATAGCCGGCGGGCACGCGGCGCAGTCGCCGTCGCCGTCGTGCGGACTGGGCGAGAAGAAGCGGCGGCTGGCGCTGGAGCAGGTGCGCGCTCTGGAGCGGAGCTTCGACACGGACAACAAGCTGGACCCGGACCGCAAGGCCCGCATCGCGCGCGACCTCGGCCTGCAGCCGCGCCAGGTCGCCGTCTGGTTCCAGAACCGCCGCGCCCGGTGGAAGACGAAGCAGCTCGAGCGCGACTTCGCCGCCCTCCGCGCCCGCCACGACGCCCTCCGCGCCGACTGCGACGCCCTGCGCCGCGACAAGGACGCCCTCGCCGCCGAGGTACGCGCCCACCGCTGTGTTTTGCCCGACGCGCGCGAGAGCTTGTCACCCACCTTCAATTCGTGCTCGATCGATCAGATTCGGGAGCTGAGGGAGAAGCTGCCCACCAAGCCGGCGGACACGGCGGCGTCAGTGAAGGTAGAAGCCGGCAATGACGCGGCGGCCGGCGCCGCGGCCGCCACGGTGTGCAAGGACGGCTCGTCGGACGACAGCGACTCCAGCGTGGTGTTCAACGACGAGGCGTCGCCGTACTCCGGCGCGGCCTTCATTGGATTCGGCCCGTCGTTCTTGGTCGACGACGCGTCGGCGGCAATCGTGGGCTGCTCGTCGTCGCTCCCCGCGCTCGAGTCCAAATGGCACGGTCCGTACTCCGACGACTCGTGCAAAGGCGGCGTCTATGGCTTCACGGAGGAATGGCTCGCTGCCTGCTCCGGCGAGATGGCCGGCAACGACGCCGCCGGCTTCTTCTCCGACGAGCACGCCTCCAACCTCAACTTCGGTTGGTGCGCGAGTGGTAACGAGGGTTGGGAATGAGATTTTGATCTCCACGGTTAGTGTAAAAAATGGCAGGGTTAGTAGCACTGTGCATAACCGCATTGGCGCATTGCATGCTTGGATGGAGCACGTACTTTTAGTTTTTTTACTGTACTCATTTACTACCGCCTTTGGCTACCTGGCGTGCTTACTGCTAGTACTGTAGCAAAGTAGCAAGAAGTGGAACGAGCCTAGAGGACGAAATTGATATAGGGTAATTAACGAAGGATCAAGGATGTAAATTTTAAGCCGCCAAGGGGTCGAAGAAGGATAGCACAGGACAGCAAAGCATAGCTGTCTGCGTTTTACTACCTGTGGTATATATATCATACTAGTATATTATAAAGCATTACATAATAGAAAAAAAAAGACATAATGCCACATGATGTCTATGCGAACGTAACCAAAGTATCATGTGGCATCCCTGAACGCAGCCTAAGTATCGAGATTTGTTACTCCGTACCTCGAATGATGATAGCCCAAAAGTAAATAGCGAGTCAAAATAACTAAATCATTTAGTTCAGTAACCAAATCTTCATAGCAGAATTAGTGAAAACAGAGGTGCACAGGAGCCCCAAGCAGTAAGCAGCAACAGCACTCACAGCAATACAACATGTCTGAGTCAAGGTCTCAACTCCCTACTGACCCTCCAAGCTGCTACATGCAATCGCACACTGGCAAGGTCCAATATCATCTTCAAAAGTCTCTCCATCCCATTTTTCAAGTTAAAATTTAATAATTGTGAACAAAAATCACACCTAACAGTCTCTCCATCTGGTTGGCCAAACTCATTCCCTCACTTGCCAAACAGGCACCACCACAGCATAGGCATCGCACCTGTCCACCGCGCCCATCGACGGCCTTTCTTTAGCTGGCGTCGGCCACCACGCCTCATGCGCTCACGGATCCAACTGTCGCTGTCGCACGGACATTATCACCGTAGAGAGGGAGAGTGCTATGGAGGAGCTTGAGGATGGCCCCAACGGGAGAAGAGGAAGAGAGGAAAAAAGAGAAAGAAGAAATGGTAGTAGAGGCTGACATATGGGTCTCAGTGTTGGCTGTATGGATGTTTGGAGAGTTTGATTTGGTAGACCGTTAGAAATACTCTAAAGAACATAGTACAATTCGGGAGCTTCTCACAGCTACGACTAATTGTAAAATCTCCTCCTCAAAGTATTCAGATTTTAATCTAA
Organism: Oryza glaberrima; assembly: GCF_000147395.1. Classification (NCBI taxonomy): domain Eukaryota; kingdom Viridiplantae; phylum Streptophyta; class Magnoliopsida; order Poales; family Poaceae; genus Oryza; species Oryza glaberrima. Next base: position 4,362,075 of record NC_068328.1, read on the forward strand.
ATTTTGAGAATATGTGACTACATGATAAAAAATAAACTACTAACCAAATATTGTGTTTCACCTTACGAAAATACCTTATCGTTTTTTTTACCTCTGAACACAACTAGTATGCTTTCGATCATGTTTGGCACATACGTGGCAGCATTTTGGCGATGTGGCAATCTATAGTGGGTAAGATTATCGATCAATTTTGCTTATACCTTTCATCCAAAATTTATCGAATTAAATTTAGAAATTTGGCCGAACCTATAAGTCTCAGCCTCCTCTAAACATCTTTTGTGCACTCCGGTTTGTCTGGTACATAAGTTGAGGGTACATCGGATAGGACATTTTACAGGCTAAATCAAACATTTCCCCCAAAATACTATCTGTAGCGTTTTTACAGAAAGCTACGGAGGATCCATCGCATGTTTTGGCAGCTGATAAATTTTGAAAGATAACGCAAGCCAGCTAAAGCACCAAACACTACTGACTGGCCAGCATGATGGCTTGTTCCCCTGCCACCAAACAAATGAAGGGATGAAGACATGAAGCACATCGTCTTAAAAAAACATAGAGAAAAGGAAAGATGTTATGGGTGTATAAAAGCAGGTCCTCCAAAGTGATGTAAAAAAGTAGCCATCAAAGATAAGTAGATGACTCTCCTTCAAGGACATTTTATAAAGCCATGTTAATTGGCTTACACACAAGGGTTAAGCCCATATTCTTTTTAGCTTATTGATTCATGAAACAGATCGTTTTACTTCACGCTTTGGAAAAATATATTTTCCTAGATTTTTTTACTGTTCAAATAACTCGTTTTAAACTATATATTAAGTTTTTCTTAAAAAATTACTCTAAATCACACAGAGTTTAAACCATGTTGGGTCAAGTAGGTACGTAATCAAGTCCACGGAAGTACCCCTGTATCATGCAACCATGTTGGGTCATCGTCTAAACTCTTGTGTGTAAGCCAAGGTACAGAGTGACAGCCGCAGTCGAGATTGCAGATGTGATCAGATACCATCAAGAATTGTTTGGCATCAAGAGGGAGCTTGGAAAGTGTTCAGTGCTCTTCCAAAAATAACTGACAGTATTGTCCTAGTAGTAGATTGCAAAGCTGAGCCTGCAAAGGATGCATGCTTTTACCATTTTGGGAAAACATGAGAAGAAAATCCTCTTATCTACAGACAGGTTCCGTCCGCAAGAAAGAAAAACGCTGCAGTCCCAATTAACACAAAGTGGTATAGTGGTTTTCAATCGTGTCAACACGTCTCCAAGATGGCCATCAATTTTATTCCAATGTTTGGTAAGCGTCCTTTTCGCTTGTAGGGCACAGGCATCGCAAGTAAGTAAAGAATCATATTAAGTACCAGTGGTGATATGTCACACAAGGTGAGACGTCATGAAATAAAGAAGAAAGAGACAGATATAATACACCCCGAGCCATGTGGCTAATTTTATACGGAGTAATCTTTCTTTGTCTTAATAATAAAACCTGGTGCAGTATGATCGGAAAGAAAAAAAAAAAAGAAGAGGAAGAGCATCTTTGGTCTTGGTAGTGCTCTCAAACCACAGGCCTGGACATCGCAAGAACCTTGCAAAGGCTGAAAGTTCGCTGAAATTTGGAGTAGAAGATCGATTTTGCCATGAAAATCCTGTGCAACGCGCAGTATGGTGCACAGGATCTTGCCATGCATGCGCAACCACGACAAAATTGTACGTGTAGCTATCGCTGAGGAGTACGTACGTCTCGATTGAATGGATGTGTCGTGTTGACCGCACTGAAGATGCGGACGCGTGACATCTTCTTGTCCCGGGGTACCTATGTCCTATCTCCGGCCGCTAAGCTCCAAACGTACTCCAGCGGACACGTTCGTCCGGCCTCGGCTGACGTCTCCGGCGACCGCGACCGTGTCGGCCGCTGGATCGGGCCCTTTGTTACCGCTGGTCGACGACGGCGAGAAGCCCATTAATTACAACACTTAACGGCGGACCGTCAAGTGACATATGCTTCGACATTTCGGTTGTGTTGGGCTATCGGCCCGTCAGTGAAAATTCTTTTTCAGCCTTTACTGCTTAACCTAACCGAAATAGGTACATTTTAGGTCCCTTAAAAATATAAGTGCAATCTAATTCGTATCCCTCAACCGCAATATCAGATATCTTGACTCTCCAACTATTGAAACCGGTGTGATCTCCCTAAATGGTTTCGAGAGCGGTTTGCTAGTGTTAGGGATCGCCTCATCTCCTTCAGCTTTGGCTCAACGACGCCCAGGATCCACCTCGGCATGGATGGATACCGCTACGCCAAGTCTGAGCTCTCCCATGATCATGGTGACATAAGAGAGGAGGGGGATGTAGTGGTGGCGGCAGCCGGCAATGCTTGGTTTGGTACTGCCTAGATGACTACAGCGTGGATCTTTCAGTGACCTCCGTGATGGGACTCCACCCAGCGAGCTTCGTGAGCTCACGCAGCAGGCCCATCCCTTGGTGTGCTTTGTGAGCGAGGAAAAGCGGCGGCCTTGATGTGCTGCGATGGCGAGCCTCGAGACGAAGTGGCGATGAAGCGTCCTTGAGGCGGATATATGGCTCATCGTCCTCAAGGTGAAGAGAGGTCGCAACCTCGAGGTAGAATGGCGTGGTCTCGAGGCGGAGTGGTAGAGGAACTCATCAAAGCCCCACCAAGTGTGGACTAGATCCACTCACCTACCAGTAGGACGGCGAAAGGCTGAGAAAGGGTAGTACTAGGACGATGGCGGCGGTGGTGGCTCGGCATAGCCAGCCATGCAAGGGGCCGCTTCCCTTCTTTCTACCATACCTTCTCCTCCACACTAGCTGCTGCTCCACCCTCCTCCCGCTCTAGCTCGACAGTGTCATCGTTGTGTGCCGTGTGGGAAAAGAGAGGGGACAAAGGAATAGAAAAGAAGATGAGAAGAAAGAGGAGGTAACACTGATATATGGGACCCGCATGCTGACTCAATTGGTTGAACCAGGTCAACGAGCCATGTCAACGAAAACCGCTGTGGAAGTTAAATTACACTAGTTTCAATAGTTAGACGACCAAAATATTTGATATTGTGGTTGAGAGATATGAATTAGCTTGGAGCTATATTTGAGGGAGTAAGGGTATACTTATTCCTAACCTAATCTCTTGACAGGGCTTTCAAATCTCGGCCCATGTATTTCTCAGCTCAGAATCTGGACCGATCCAATCCTCTAGATGGTGAATGTTTTGTCTGACGTATCGATGCCTTCCTACGTTTGAGAAGCTAGGAGTAGGAGGCGGATCAGCGGATGGAGGACAGCCTCCACTTCTGCACTGCATCATCGGCAAGCAGGTTTGCTCTGCGAGGCAACGCGGATCAGCAGAGCTCACACCTCACCGTCACCGACGGCCGACGCGACGGGAGAAGATCATCATCAGCTGCACATGCAAGAAAACGGCGAGAGCTAACGAGCGCGTCCCACACGGCCACAGCGACGCCCCCATCCCGACGTCGCGGCCGGAGTCTGATAGTCTGAACCCATGCGTGGCACGAGGACGATCGACCGGGCTCAGCTCACGTCCTGAAAACGTACGAAGCACGCGCGAAAACGAACGCCCGCGTGCGAGAGCCACACGCGGTGCGACACGCGTGCGCGCGGACGTGGACGCCCCACGCCCCGGCGTAATGGAGGCACACGTAGGAGTACGTAGCACATCGTTGACTGCTCCTCCCACCCGCGACGCGCACCACCCGTTCACTCTCGCCGTCGTCGTCGTCGTCGTCGTCGTCAATCGTCTACCAGCATCTCCTGTCCACTGCGCGTGGGCCCGCCCGTCATCGCTGTCGCGGGCCATCGCCACTAGTGCCTCCCACAAGAGGCCGACGCGGCGTGGCACTAATCCTTTTCACCTTTTCTTTCTACTGACTTTTTTTTTTACTTCTTTTCGATGTGGGGGAAATAATATAATTACACTTGGGGTCCACAAAGTCTGAAGGCAGTCACGACCAAATCCCACTCTAGCAGATGTGGAGTTAAAGAAATCAGGCTTCTTTTGACCACCTTGGATCAGTGAATGCGTTGGCAGCTCTAATCTAATCTATCGTTGTATGGAAACATTCTTTTTTTTGTTTCTGTCGCCATTGTTGTAGGTTGGAATTATTAGAATCTGTGTTTCAGAGGCTGGTGTGGTGGTGAAAAGAAATAAATAATGGGCACCTTGAAACTGATAGTCTGATACGAAACAGTAGCGCCCAGGCCGAGAGACTCAGAGACAGAGTACCTGATCCTGATCCATGACAGTATGACCCTGTAACAGAGTTCACTGTTGGTGTTTACTTTCATCATTTTCGCATGAAATGCTTTTATACTGTGTTTAATTTGTGTACCAAATTTTTTTTAAGTATACGGACACACATTTGAAGTATTTAACGTAGACTAATAACAAAACAAATTACAGATTCCGCCTGTAAACTGCGAGACGAATCTATTAAGTCTAATTAATCCATAATTAGCAAATGTTTACTGTAGCATCACATTGTTAAATCATGGCGTAATTAGGCTTAAAAGATTCGTCTCATAATTTACATGTAAACTGTACAACTGTTTTATTTTTTTCGTTCACATTTAATGCTTCATGCATGTGTCCAAATATTTATTGCGATAGAAAAGTTAAAAGTTTGACGAAAAAATTTTGAATCTAAACACGGCCTACGTAATACTAGTTGTTAGGCTTTTTTAACGTATCTACTTTCCAAGCGTCAAAGTAAGTTGTTTTTTTCGGCAGCACATATTGATATTGCACTCATCATTGTTCCATCAAAATAATAACAAAAACGATTAGTTTGATTTTTTCCTAGACAAACTTATTTAAGTTTGAGCAAATTTATTAAAATAATATAGTAGTATTTTCAACATAAAACAGGTATATTATCAAAAATATATTCAATATTAAATCAAAACTAATTTGATATTTTAAATATTGCTAAATTTTTTCTATAAGTTTAATTAAATTTAACAATATTTAGCTAGAAAAAAAGTCAAACGACTTATAATATAAAACAAAATATTACTATTTTTTAAAAAAAGGTTGAACAGATCAAAGGTTTTAAAGAAGAAAAAAGCCAAATCTATACTTAAGCTGTGTTTAGATCCAAAGTTTGGATCCAAACTTCAGTCCTTTTCCATCACATCAACCTGTCATACACACACAACTTTTCAGTCACATCATCTTCAATTTCAACCAAAATTCAAACTTTGCGTGTTGATGATATGACCGAAAATCCAACCTTAGGCTGTGTTTAGTTGGATCCAAAGTTTAGATTTTGGTTAAAATTGGAGATGATGTGACTGAAAAGTTGTGTGTATGACAAGTTGATGTGATGAAAAAAAACTGAATTTTGGATTCAAATTTTGGATCTAAACACAGCCGTAATTAAATTATACTGGCGCAATAGAACACGGGCCCCGGACTCCTTCTGCAGCAAGTTACAAGCCAAACTTTCCTCTTCCTTTCCTCTTCCTTTTCCTTTCCTTTGCTCTCCTCGCTCCTTTTATCATCTCCTCCTACCCGCCCTGCTCCCGTGCTGCCGCCAACAACGCGATCACCAGTTCACCACCACCGCCACGCGCGCGCTGTCTCCAAACACAGACGCATAAACCCTAGCAAGCCAACACGGAGGAAGAGCGATCGATCGAGCAGCGGAGAAAGCTTCGCCTCGCCACCATGCGGCGATCGGAGTGGGAGGACCGGTGGTGCAGGCGGCACCCGGAGCACCGGATGTCCAAGGGCGTGTGCCCCTACTGCCTCCGCGACCGCCTCGCCCACCTCTCCGCCTCCTCCTCGGCCACCACCACGACGCGCGCCTCCTCCTCCGCCCAATCCAGCGGCTACTCCTCCGGCTCGCCTACCCGCTACGCGGCCCTCTCGGCCGACGTCAGCTCCGTACACGTGGTCGGCGGCGCCAGCTCGTCCTTCGTCAACGTCGCCGCCTTCTCGCAGCCGCTGATGCCGAGCTCGGTTAGTCGGAAACCAGCCGGAGGGGAGCAAGAAGAGCCGGGAAGGGAGGCATCTGGCAAGGGGAAGCAGCAGGAGGTGAAGAGGAAGAAGAGCGGGAAGAAGAAGAAGATTGGGAGGTTCCTGTCGAGGCTCGTCGGAGCGGAGAAGCGGCGGCAATCAGGGGACGCCGATGGCGGCGATCTCTTCCATTCCAAGACCATGAAGGAGAAGACGGCGCACAAGTGGGTATTTTTCTGATCAAACGTTGCCGCCACCGCATGCAAACTATGGATCGTAAATTCCATGCTTGGTTGTTATTCTTGCCTACCTTTTTTTTAAAAAATTTTTAGGGGGCTTTCACTCTAAACTATTCTCAAGTATTTTTGTGTTTGATTTTGACTTTTTTTTTAAAAAAAAAACAAGAAGAATTTTGGGATCCTGTATGTATACGAGCAGAAGTTTATAATTATTAACCTGTCAATGATTTGTACTTGACCACAACGGGGGATTGCAAATCGTTACTCTGTAAAGCTAGAAAAATATAAGGAGACAGTGTATACGGGTGTAAAATTAGGCATCTGTACAGTATCTTGTATAGTTTCAATTATAAGTTTCATTTCTCGAATTCATGCATGATCTTATAGTTTTGACTATTTAATTTGCTTATTTGTATGTAGAAATCACAATTTTCCAGTTGTACTGCTCGTTAATTTAAGTTGCCAGTTAATTGCCACTACAAATACTTACACTTTTGATTTTGGATTTGTAAATCTATTTGGGCAAATTCTGAAGTGCTTCTCTCAAAGGGGACAAATTGTACTTTATGGAATAATGCACATAGCAGTACAATACTACGTACATGGCAACGTGAAGACAACACCGGAAATAGGAAAACCAAATGAAAAAAAAAAGAGTTTTTATATGCAAAATGCTAATTAAGCTCATAATAACAGTATCAATTTCTTAAATGTTCAGTGATTCTAGCTATTCAAGTTTTCATGTTTTTTGATCGATTGTTACGCCTATTAATTTTAGGCTGAACCAGTGAATTCTCCCACTGGTTATCTACAATTATTTTTATCTTTGCTCCTGTCCTCTCGTTTTGGCATGAAGTTTGTTGTCTGGATTCAGATATTTCTGCCATTTTCGCCAACTCCATCCGCCTATCCTACTTGGTTGGGCAGGGCAGTTCAACAAAATAGCTCCATCTGATTTGATATCACCTACTGTCCTACTGGTGCGCCCCACTGATCAACAACAGTTCTCTGTTCCGTCCAACAGAGACAAGGTTAATTCAGTGATCAGACCTACCAAACTCTTGATTTGTTGTTTAGGTGCGCTGTGCAATATGCCAATAACAAAGGAAGGTTGCAAGCATGAAAGATAGTACTGCATCCGTTCCCAAATAAGTGCACTTACACTTGATGGACACAATTACTATGCAAAATGTTCCTAATTAAGCTCATAATAACAGTACTATGGAAATGAGATGCTCTGATCGGGATCTGACTCCATTATATAACCCTTTTGAATAAAATGATTTAGATGTCCCTGATTAAATGAGGTGTAGTTCGAGATTGAGTGAACAATATGAAGAAATTTGAATAAGAGGTAATTGGAGGAAGAAATAGTGATAAAGAAGTACATTCATTTTGGAAGAAAATTAAAAGCTAGAAGTATATTTATTTAGAGGAGGTAGTAGCCTCTATCACGATCGATAATGCGCATTCACGGATGAACAAGAACAGATGCCTGCCCAGCTATACCCTGATTTTAATAAAACATGCATCATAGCTTTATTGTGATTAAAGTGTAGTGGATGTCAAGTAAATGATAGGAATTGAGTCTAGCTGACCTGCTGGGAGGTGTGAGCAGAGATAAATGATTTATATATTTATTTTTCTATTAATTTGATACCAAGTTGTTTCTTAATTAGTATTCTTTTATCTCTTGTTTACAAGAGAATAAAATGATGTAGTAGTTCTTGAAATCTGTAGTCTGTAGATAGCCATGGTCATACATGCGGAACCCTGCGTCCACGGCTATGCAGGCGTGTGACCTAAACAAAACCGCCAGTAGGTCAAACAAACAGGCAATACAATAATACCATATCGTACGTTTTGGAGAGCGAAACGCAGCCCGTCGTGGAAGGCTCTAACTAGAGAGATTAGAGAAGGAAGGAACAGATCAAAGAAAACAATCGTTGACCGAACCAGATATCAAAACCCCCCAAGTACGATCGGGTCTGATAAGTGGAATATCCTTATCGTCCAGCTCGATCGAAGTAGCACTATACATGGTGGTGATTTGTGGTAGGCATGGGCTACCGTTGGATGCTTAGTGAACAAGTTATCCACGGGCGGAGGCGAGGCGTGGCGTGGCCGGTGGGACGCGGTGGATGCTTACCTGGTAGCGACCCGGCGCGGCGATTCCTTTCGTTGACGTGGAGGTGGGGGAGAGGAGAGAGCCCAGCAGCGCATGGGCGCCCATCCCCTCGAAAGCGCACGGCTTTTTGGGCGCATGTGCGCAACCGTGCAAGTGCGGCACCGCACGTACAGGTGTACCGCACGGGAGCGCGGTCGTTTTTTCCCCGGTGCTACCATGCGACTGCGAATCTGCCTCCGCGCACAGCGAAAAGTTGGGGTTCAGTCGTGCGGAGCGGTTGTGCCTGTATCGATGGGAGCCGGGCCAAGCTGGTGGGATTCCAATTGGGCCGTACTGGACGAATCAGCGTGCTTCCGTTGGGGAAATAAGTCCATTCTACACCCCCCTCTCTCTCTCTCTTCCCGCCTTATCTCTCTCGGTCTCTCCCCTTCCCCTTCACGGTGGCGGTGGCAACGGGAGGATGAGAGGAGCAGCGGCGGCTGGTGATGAGCTCCCACTGGGACGCAGCGGAACCATGGGCTGGGATCGTAGAGCCAAGGAGGACGGCGACAGTTCGATTTTATGGAGGCTTGTGACAGTGAGAGGATGAGGGTAGTGACAGCGGCAGCTGATGGCGAGCTCCCACCGGGGTGCATCGGAATCGGGGGCGGCAGCTCAACCTTGTGAAGGATCGCGACAGTGGGCCCCAGCTAGAGTGATGGCCTCATCGGCTATGGCAGTCTCCATGTTGTGTTCGTCCTCCTTGCTCTCGTGGTCACCGGTGTGGTCTCCGATGGCTCTGACCACCGCTACAAGGCCAACGAGGCGCATTCAACGCCCCCCGCGCTATTGCTCTTGTAGGATATGTCGACTTGTCCTTGTCCATATTTGGGGAACCCCACTGCCTCGCATGCACCCAAGTGGAATTAGTGGCCTCCTCAACCATCGCTGTTGCTCGGTGCCCAGCTTCTAGACCTTCAAAGCCATTGACCGCCCTCCCCTGCTCAAGCTCATTGGCGTAGGTGTTATCACTGCCATCCTCTCCTGCCTCCTTGCCTGGTTGATTTTCCGCCGCGTGTGGTCATTGCCTCTACCACCGTGACAAGGTAGCTGCCGCATCCGGCTCTTCTTTCGTTGGGCGCCCACAGGTCTTACCGGTTCTCATCGTCGTCCCGGCTACAAACTGAGAGTGGAGAGGTGGAGAGAGAGAGAGAGAGAGAGAGAGAGGGAGAGAGTAAAGAGAAAACTGTCACTGACCCATGGGTCCCTTGCCTTATTTTTATTTTTTTTCTTGTAATGCCACGTCAGATCACGAATACTAAGTCAATGCGACATGTAGACATCATGTTAGTGAAAATCACCCTTAATATTACCGCTAGAGTCATTTTGCACCGGTTTTAATAGTTGGAGAGGTCTAGACACCCTATTTTGCAATCAAGGGATATAAAGTAGATTCGACCTATAATTAAGGGAGTCAAAGTGTACTTTTACCTTCCGTTGAGCAGTTGGGGATTGCTGGGCGGAAGATGGCGAAAGTGGCGACGTGGGAAGATGGGCCGACCATAAGAAGGCCTTTTTAGGGCGAGCAAAATTTTACAGCCTTTTGAGCCTAGCGGCGTGCATCGGCCCAAGGTTTCGGTCGCGTTAGAACTGAATTTCCTACGCGCGCAGAACAAGCGCTAGCAGTTCGAGTATGAAATGATGTACTCGTATACACTTTACCAGCTCATGATCTGATGACATGATCAGGCGAAAGGAAGGTAAACCCAGTAGTAGTACACAGAAAGCACCGATCAATCAAAACTGACACGCCCAAACAGGTAGTGAGAAGAGAAGACAGGCCCCGAATCTCGGCAGTAGCAGCTACTACTTGATACTGAAGCTCTTAAACCGGAACAAGCTGCCAACCTTGCGCATCATCACCCGCCGCCGTGCGGGCAACGACCTCGGCATTGTCGAGAACGCGCTTAGCTCGCTCTTCTGATCTTCCATCGACCCGAATATGTCGTACACCGATCCTTCGAAGTTATCCGACCTCCGCCGCGGTAGGGTGAGCCCCGCCGGCGGCTTCACCCTCGCCTCCGAGTGGCACTTGATCAGCCCGTGCAGTTCTCTCGACCCGTGCGACGACGAGGAATCCTCCATGTCCAGCTTTATCCCGGAAGCTGTGGGGCTCGGCGACGCGGATAGCTTCATGCCGGCGGCCGTGGGGCTCGACGACGTGGCGACGAGCAGGCTCTGCAGCTCCTTGACGCTGTCGCGCGCCGCCGCCTCCGTCACCCGGAGGCACTCGAGCTCCTGCTTGGTGCACTTGATGGCGGTGTCCTTGTCGCCGAGCATCTCCTTGAGCGCGGCGTTCTCGCCCCTCGCCTCCTCCAGCGCCTCCTTCACGACCTTGGTGTCCTTGACGGCCTGCCTCAGGATGTCGCGCAGCTTGGCGATCTCGTCCCGCCCGGACCGCTGCGACTCCAGGAGGCGCGCGTTCTCGCGCCGCGTCTCGGCGAGCTCGGACTCGGTGGACTTCATGCACGACGTGAACCCGGCCTCCTTGCCCCGCCACGCCGCGAACGACTCCTCGGCGTCGGCGCGCAGCCTGGCCACCTCCTCCGACAGCGCGCGGAGCTTGTCGTCCTTGCGCTTGAGCGAGACGTGCAGCCGGTCCGACTCCAGCCGCGCCGTCTCGGCCTCGTGCTGCGACCGCGCCAGCAGCTGCCGCGTCGTGTGCAGCTCCCCGTTCACCTCCTTGAGTGCCAGCACCAGCTCCTCCATCGCCTTCTTGTTCTTGTCCTCCGCCACCAGCGCCATCCGCAGCTCGCCGTGAACCCTCTGGTAGTCGCGATCGTACCTTCCTCTCGGCGTCGTCGCGACGGGCACCGCGATGGCCTCGAGCCTCTGGATGGTCTCACGCAGCGACGCGTTCTCCAGCCTGGCCTCCTCGAGCTCGATCTTGGTCATCTCGAGCTGCTTCGTCTGCATCGCCAGCGACTCGAGCATCCGCTTCTCGGACTCCCTGGACGCGTCGAGCTCCGCCTCGAGCGTCTCTATGGTGGTGCGGTCGTTGGCCGACGCCAGCGCCTTCCACTCGCTCACCTCCAGGACGCGGTGCGCGCGGTCTCGCTCCTCGCGCGCCTTGCGCAGCTCGCCGCGGAGCTCGGCGACATGCTCGTCCACGTCCTGCCGGCTCTGCTGCATCTTGTTCGTCCGGATTGAACACCTCTTCAGACGTTGCACGGCGATATGAGCAAGAATTCTTGGACCATGATGGTGCGGCGATCGGGGATGGGCTAAACTTCGAGGCATGTGGAGGAAGAAGAGGATAAAAATGGATGATCCAGGCGTGCATCCTCATGTTTTGCTAAATATGTGGTGGCAGATGAGAACCTAAAATTGGGGGTAATGACAAGTTTAAGGCCAGGGTTCATCCGAAATTCTGAATTAGATTGTTACCTATATTTGGAGTGTTGAGTGTTACTATATGTAACTTGTGATCTTGCCCTGTTCTTTTAAACGTGACATTTCCCTGAATTATTGCATAATCATGATATGTATCAGAATTCTGGTTGCTAAAGAAAGCAATCATTTATTCACCTGGAGATCCATTTTTTGAGAAAGCTGTTACAGGCAGAATTCAGATGACTGAGAATACACAGATGAATTTCAGAGAGTGATTTTGTATATCAATAGTCTGAACGCACATGATTTGACACACGATGTTAAAATTCACTAGTCATTATACACACAAATCTTCTTGGGGCAGCAGTCAAACCAGTTATTTGTATAATTGTATTGCAACCTACTGAAGTGGGCAGCAAACTTAAGTAGACAACTGGTTTGCTCAATTGCAATTTCACTTAGCCACATCACTTGTCCATCCAAATGGTGCATCTGAGACTCTTCCCCTGCAACAGAAGGTCAAATACCGTGTTGATGTCCTTCAGGGGAACCTCGTGAGTTATGAACTTGTCCAACTCCAGCTCCTGCATTGCGTTCGTATCAACAATCTTGATGTTAAAATATTGTGACACTATGAACAGTTAATCAGTTTTGAGGGTGTCTGAAAGTGAAAGGTTTACCTTGTTCAGATACTTGTCGGCCAGGATGGGAATGTCCTGCTTGGGTTTCACCCCTCCGAAGAGTGATCCCATTACGCATTTGCCGTTGAGGATCTCCAACGAAGGAATGGACAAAGGGGCACCGTGCATTTCGACGCCAAGAATGATCGTCTTGCCCCATCCCTGCAGCAGTAAACAGTTAGTATCTTCAGACACAGGTGGATCAGCTCATCCAACGTACACTAGGATGTTCGAGTACAACTGTAATGTGCATACCTCTCGGGAGCTCCGAAATGCATCGCTCATCACCGACGCCAGCCCGATGCACTCGAAGCAGTAGTCCGCGCCACCGTCAGTCATCTCGATGATCGCTTGGCTGACAGGTTTGTCCCCAAGTTCTTGTGGATTGATGAAGTGCGTCACACCGAACTTCTTTCCTGAAAATCAACAAAAGGTGTTACTAACTACTAGTATAAACTAGGACATCGACCAAAGGTCTGAATTGTAATCAACATTCAGAACAGTTTCATGAGCAGAAGGGCTTGCCAAGTTCATGTTTCTCAGGGTTCAAATCCACGCCGATGATCGTTGACGCACCGCAAATCCTGGCCCCTTCAGCTACCTGACAACAAAAATACTTCACTATAACATACGTACACTTCAATATTGTACACCAGATAATCGAAAATTAATTACCGCTAATCCTACGGCGCCGAGGCCAAAGATAGCAACCGAAGACCCCGGCTCGACTTTAGCCAGCTTCCACGCTGCTCCGACCCCTGCAACGCATGCACGCGAGCGATCGTGAGAGAACCGCAGGTATGCCTGCATCTCTGCCAGTGTACGTGCCAGCAGTAGACTAGTAGGACGAACCGGTGGTGGCGCCGCAGCTGAGGAGGGAGGCCGTGGCGGGCGGCACGGCGGGGTCGACGCGGACGACCTGGTTGGCGTCCACGACGGTGTACTCGCTGAAGCTGGAGACGCCGAGGAAGTGGTGGATCGGGGCGCCGTGGCGGTCGCGGAAGCGGGCGGTGCCGTCGCGCGGCATCCCGGGGCGCACCGCGAACCGGTACATGGAGCACACGTTGCTCCGCTCCGAGGCGCAGTCCACGCACTCGGTGCACTGGCCCAGGAACGTGGGCACCACCGGGTCGCCGGCGGCGAACCCTTCCACATGCTCCCCTACGCTCTCCACCACCCTGCAGTTTGTCACTCCGAGATCGATCACCTTGCAATTTTCATACATCTTCGTATATTTTGGCAAAACGAAATAAGGGGAAAAAATAAAAATATACCATTTTTTCACCGATTTTACATAAATATACACGTGTATAAAGGAATAGCAGAAATATAACATTATCGTAGAATGGAAGTGCGAGGTCACACGGTCTCGGGCGGCATCATTAACCGTTAATTAATTATTAATTATTTAACTAGCATCATTAGTAATTAATTAATCACTCAATAAGACTATTAATTGTGCCATTAGTGTCATTCTGGCCGGTGTCGCTCAAGGAACAAGCGAAACCGAGGCCTTCTTGCAACGGCTACCAGCGAAGACCGAGCGGCCTCGTATTCTCACTTGCGAGAGCGCTTGCGTCATCATGCCATCATCGCTATCGCACTTTGGGGTTTTACAATTTCGCTGCGATTTCGCACTATTGAACCGTAACGACGGTCTATTCGTGCAAATCCGTAATCTCGTATATTTCTAAGAAATACGATCTATTCGTACAAATCCGTAATCTTGTATATTTCTTAAAAAAAAACCTTCAACATTATAATTTCAAAAAAATATTCAACGAAATAATATGGTTGAAATGTTAACCAATTGGTTTTGAAATTTTACATGGTTACATAATATGGTTAAAACGTTAACCAATTGGTTTTGAAATTTTAGATGGTTACATAATATGTAAAATCGAGGATTTACGTAGACAAGTGTCATACTCGTGCTTTGTAAGGGGATCTAAAAGAATATGAAAAAATGGTTTTATGTTGATACGGATGATTATGAGGTTCAGTTTTTGAAGGAATATAATTTACAACTTTAGTTTTTTCTACCTTTTTTTTCTAATGAAATTATGAAAACTGGTGGTTTTTGAAAGCGGGTGGCTGGTGGCTGGACTTACGTGTGCCTACCTTCTCAAGCACCTGATGCCATCGATCTTGTATGTTGGTTGTTGGATACTTGGATGCACGCGCAGGGCTTGACAAGCTTGGCAAGAAGGTGTTTGATGCGGCTTTTCCCCTGTTATGCTGGATTATCTGGAAGGAGCTCAATGCGCGAGTTTTCGAGGTCACTAGTAAGACAAACAACGAGGTAGCCGACACCATTATGTAGGAATGGTGGATTGTTGGGCTTGGCGCACCGATCATATAGACATCTGTTTCGTTTCTCCAACAAGAGTTGGAAGAAATTTAGGATGCTCGCGATGCGCTTTTTAAACTGCTAAACGGTGTGTTTCGTGCAAAAAATTTTATATATGAAGATTGCTCTAAAATACAAGATTTTTTTTTTCAAATTTGTAATAATTAAAACTTAATTAATCACACGCTACTACCATCTCATTTTACGTGAAACACTTAATTTTTATCTTTATTTTTATCTCCATTTTCAAAAAATTCAAACACCACCGTAGCCATACATCCCCTTTGTTGTTGTTGCACTGTTTTTGTTCTGATCCATGTCTTTTCGGTTTATGATTGTGCTCTATAGTATCTTAGCCCCTTGGTATTAATATTTTATTTTCAGTAACTGTGTAGTTGTTCATTACAACCAAACTTCTCTTCAATCTTAATAAATCTTTGCCGGTTTCTCTTTGCCGGCCCAACGAGAAAAACTGATAGTTTTCGAATAGGAAGGTTGTTTTGGGAAACTATTTTAATCCCTCGAGGGAATATCCCTTCGTTCTTTGTATGTTATTCAAATGGTTATGAAAAAAATTTAAAAAAATTAAAAATATGTATTAACATGTGATATAACACTCCACAAACATACGAGTTCAAATTTAACTTGTACATTTTGTAATAAAAAAACAAATTAAACCGCAGCTAGTTAACGTATATTAAGAGTCAAATTTGTTTTTTTCGTTGCGAGATGTAGAAATTGAATTTGTCGAGGAGTGATCCTCTCTAGCGGGAGATTGTGAGACCCCCCTTTCGTGAGTTCGGCCGGGGGAAGAAGCTCGCCTCTAGAGATCGCGTATCCGTCCCCAAGGCTCCTAGCTAGCTCACACACAACCAAATTATACAGGTTCGGGCCGCTATGAAGCGTAATACCCTACTCCTGTGTATGGGATTTAGACAGAGTTACAAGGGTTACTAAACTCGGGAGAACACCCTTCCTTCCCTCCTCCTCCAGCTCAGGTTTTCGCAGAGTCGTCCTCTTTCTTAGTGGGCAAGGTCCTCCTTTTATACCTCCAGGGGATACCACATGCACCGCCTCTACCTACTCTTCTTTCGGGTGGGGACCCACCCCATCTTGACTGGAACTCGACCCGTGCCTTCGCTTGGAAGCTAAACCACAGCTTGTCCTTGAGCGGGGCCCAGCGTCGTCCCTCGCCTGACACGGGGGACAACCCTGTCATTCCCTCATTAATAGGTGAAGACTTGTGGTGGCCGCTGTCCGAATGACCCCCCGATGGGACGGGTCATACCTATCTCCACTCCGCCGGAAGCAGATGCGACGTGGGAGCACGGTTGTCCGTCCAGCCAGACATGACCGGCGTCAGGTCGGTCACAGACCAGTCATTCTTGACCATCGCGCGTCAGTTTAGCACGCCGCACGTCTACCCCACTGCATTAAATGCGACAGGGGGCAGTTGGGGCGCTGCGCGCATTAAAGGAAGTTCAGCCTGGGCCCCCTCCTCGCTTGCTCCCCCCGCCAAACGGCGGCTGGGCGAGGGCCTCGGGGCAAAGCAGTGTAAGGGCCCGAGGGGCATGACGTGGCACCCTGAGGCCCCGACCCCCCGGCCGCTCCTGCGGTTCGCGGAATGCGGGGACACGATCAGGCTGTAGGGACACGTGGCAGGATGGGAAGGTAGATTCCTCTTACTTCGCATACCCCCGGGCCTATATCTCCGACAGGATTTTTACTTGCATGTTTGTGGAGTGATATATCACATGTTAATACATTTTCTTAAATGTTTTTAATTTTTTTCATAACCATTTGAGTGACATGCAAACAACGAGCAGATATTCCCTCGAGGGATCAAAATCCACTTCCGTTTGTTTTGGTATGTTGTTGGCTTTCTATATAGAGAAGTACGGTGGTAGGGCCGGGGAAGAAAAGTTCGACAATGCTTTTGTAGTAATAGACGCTATATCTATCTATCTATCTATTATATACTAAAAGTCCATGAAACTTTCTACAAGCGCTCTCAAACCGCCACGTGGCGCTCTAATAAAATAGAGAATCCTAGAAATTCTAAGAAAAAAACAAAACATATATCCTTTGATTTTCACTTAAATTGGTGGGTCCAATATTATACACCGTTAGATAAAACTGATCTTAAAACAAACTAAAAACCATGGGTCCCACCTATCCTCTCCTCCCGTGCCAAATACGTACGCTTCCTCCCCCTTTTTCCTTTTTTCTTCTTTTTTCCATTTATATATATATATATATATATATAATGGATATATTTTTTAAATAATCATAATTTTACAAACAAAGAATCTACCATCATATAACTTAAGCCGGTGTACTCTTTACTTTCTACTATTATTTTCAAATAATGCACTATTTTAAAATAAATTTTACACAATTATATCGTGTACCTATCAAATAAACAATATCTATATATTAACTAATTTATATGTGCACTTAAACTTATGGCTCTATTATATAAATTATCGGATCTACATTTTATTACACTGGTCTATTATTCTCAAGTAATGCACTATTCCAAAATAAGGTCTACACCATTATATTATGTACCCATTAAATTAACAATTTAAAATATATATTAACTAATTTACACTTACACTAGAACTGGTGGACCTATTATTATAATCATCAAATCTATTGTTTGCTAATAAATAAAGCGTCCAAAATTATCTTTTTGCCCGCTGCACATTGCACGTCTGCACCTTTGCCTTTCGCACGTATTACAAAGCATAATGTCTGAGACATCTAAGGTGAACACAACCGTTATAGCGCTACTGCTTTGCCACGTATCAAATCATATATGGAGATGATTAATTTTGTAAATAACATAAAAAGAAAATTAAAGGTGTGATGCGACAAGAGAATAATTAAGCACCATGGGTTGTGTTTTTCTCTACACTAATTAGCTTTGTTTAAGTTGAAACCGAGAGTTGATTACATAACAACTATAATGTATTTGTGTTATGTCATATTTGGATTTTGTACTATTTGTTCGTACAGGTGAAAGGAATCATTATGTTATAAATGTGAGCGCAATATTGACGAATATCAATACAAATCTTACTACGACAAGGGTGATAAAGGGAGTTTAAGGCCCTCTCTTTTTTCCCGATTCCATATTTTGGATTTTTGTTTGCATGCTTTACAAGTTTCTAAATGGTGTCATCTTTAAACAACATTCTAACTTTTTAGAAGTCAATCCATTCGTTTATACCCTCGAATAGCTATCACATAAATTATATAATTCATCAATTTCAGCTATCCTAAACCTTAAGTACTACTCCCTCTGTTTCACAATGTAAGTCATTCTAGCATTTCCCACATTAACATCAATATGAATGTGGGAAATGCTAGAATGACTTACATTGTGAAACGGAGGAAGTACATATTTTTTTCATGCGAGCCATGGTGATCAACGGATCATCAAAGTCGTAAGATGAATATATAAGAGTTGCTCTGAACAATTGTAAATAGGTGTCAAAATTAATTGCTATTAATTAGACATCTAATGGCTTGCTAGCCACAAAATTAATTTCTCTCTACATGTATATAAACATGGACGAAGCTGGAACAAATATTACCATATGTCGCATACATATATATTGCGCAGTTAATATTCTAATTAGTCATTTCAAATTCCTTAAAATGCTCACAAGCTGCCACGTGGTGCTATAATAAATTAGGGCAAATATTAGAAATTCTAAGAAAAAATAAAGTATATATTATTTGATTTTCACTCAAATTGGTAGGTCCAATATTATAAACCGTTATATATTAAATTGATCTTAAAACAAACTAAATACTACGAGGTCCCACCTCGACATAGGTACGCACCTACGTGCACGGGTACGTACGCCTCCCCTCCCTTTTTTCATTTTTCTCTTTCTTATTTTTTTCCCATGCATATGCTTCCCTTCCTTTATTACTATATCATGCGTCTTCATGAGACGATTTAATCAAAAGAATTTTTAGTATCTTACACTCGCATTCTTAATTTGCGGCCATACTACACGGTATGTATATACATGGACTGTATGATAATTAACTAGCAATAGTTTCTTATTTACTCGAGAAAAAAAATGATTCAAAAGTCGTAAGTACTTAATCCATCTCTTACTCAAAAGTTTGTGAATGGTTTTCTAAGATACCTTAAGAAAAATACAACCCTTAAATTATTATAAAATAACATTATCCAAACTTTAATTTGCCCTGAATCTATGAGACAAAATTTCTGAACAAACAATAATCTTACTTTTCAATAATATATAAGTGCCCGCGCATACGCGCGGGCCACCTTCCTAGTTATATACTAAAAGTCCATGAAATTTCCTATAAACGCTCCTAAGTCGCCATGTGGAAGTCCTACAAACACTCCTAAACCGACACGTGGCACTGTAATAAACAGCTGGACCCACTATTTTTAATTATTATTAGAATTATTTTTTTTGACCTGCCTCTCCTATCCCCCATTAGCCCACATCCACGCATCCCCCACTGGCCCATATCCATGCACGTTCATATGTACTTAAGGAGAAATACCTAATCACTATTTGCCAAATAAAGCAAAAATAACATAATACGTATAGACTATTCATCGGGAAAAAAAGAACATATATGTATGCACGTTTGCACCTACTGGAAAAGAAGCTATCAATTCTTACCCCTTTATTTTCTTCAATTGTTCACTTTTTAAAACTTTATAAAACATAGGATATTTCTCCTTCCCTCCCCTCACCTCCTCTATTTTTTTTTAAAGTAACAACATCATATAAAAAATCAATAGTTAGATAGCTTGATGATCATAATTGGTAGTCTATTAAACTTCCTATTAACGCTTCTAAACCATCATGTGGTACCCTATGAATACTGTCGAGTAATCACATAGCACTCTAATAAAACGGAGAAATTCGACCGCATTTAAATCGGTGAACCTATTATTTAATCGCTATATCTATCTTGAAAAAAATCACCCTCCGTTCATGACTCCGTGTGGCTTCTCACATATGTACCTAACCTACCCTCCCTCCGTTCTTTTCTCCTTTTCTTTTATTTCCATGATAATTAAAATTATTTTTTCCTTATTGGCCTAAAAAAATCCATAGGTAGACATCAACCTTCTAAATCTAGCAAGCTCTTCCTCTAACTTCTCTTTATATAGTATGCTAAACATCACACAAACGTTTCTAAATAACTACTTGGCACTCTTAAATTAGATACAATATAAATTAGAGAAAATAGAAAAAAACATTCGACCATCGATTTCTACTTAAATCAATTTTAGGTCGTTAGATCTACATTTCTTTTTTTTCAAAAAAAAAATCATCCAGACCTCACTCCACGCCCCTATGTGACGCCATGACAGACTGATCAGATGTATGAAGATCACATCAATGTCTGATAAATTATTTTGTTAATTGCAGAAAAAAAATTAATTGTGCTAACTTTATATCTACTGTGCAAATGTGTTCTACAAACACATATGTACATTGTTCATTATTATTGTAAATTTAATAGGGGGTAATATACTTGCACAAACACATGACTTTATATAAAGTCCTTCAAACTTTCTACAAATGCTTCTAAACCATCACGTGACATTCTACATACGCTCCTAAGACATCACATGATACTTTAATAGTTTTAGAAAATCATATAAATTATGATAAAAAGCAAAAACATATCATCCTTGATTTTCACTTAAATTGATGAAACTGGATTTATATTATCGAAAGAGAACAACCAAGGCATCCACCGTTAGATTAGAATGATCTAACTAATCAGAGCCTCAAGTGGTCAAGCCCACGTCACCTACCCAGTGCATGCGATGCATGGTGTAATAAAATTCTACGACATCTCCAATGATTGCAGGAGATCGCTGTCACGGTGTCAAGTTTGTTTGATGAGCTACACTTTATATTGTATACAACACAACTCCAACTTTATGAAGATGGATATGTCCCGAATCATACTGTATTGTGCTAAATTGTTCGTTGGCTAGAACAAACTAACGATTGATATATATACTTAAGCATACTCATAAACACAGGCCATAGATATATATATATAATACCATACATAAGCAACAAACAACTTGAGTGAATTTGTTTTCTGGAGAGTTCAAGCAAACAATTTTACATGTGCACCGCCGGGACCGAGGGTGGCACGATGCATATAAACGGAGGTTTAATTATAAGGAAAAATATGGAGTATAAACCACGTATATTGCAAACCTAAAAAATATCATCACGAGTAAAACTTTTACTTCCAGTGTACCTATGCCATCTTATAGCTATGGACATAATAAACTACCATGATTGTTTAAATGCCTAATTGTTTCAAAGAATGAAGATAAAATAGGGTAGGTATTGCAGGCTTCGCATTGAAGATTATGCACAAGCTGCGTGAACACACGGTGCAAACCAACTAACACACACATACACACACATATCTCACTAAAAATTGTAGAAAAATTATTGTTTGTACTTTTAGACTCTCAAAATTTATGCATTTATACTCCTTAGACTGTCAAAATTTTTATCCTTTTTATTATACGGCTATGAATTTAAAGTAATACTTTACACGTATGTGTAATGCTAAATGCCTAATGCATGTTAGCTAAAAGAAAGTTACAAAGAGTGATTGTTTCGAGTATATAAATTCCTTGAATTATAAATTTTAGAGTAAAAATTTTTAAATCATGACGGCAATCATGAAAAGTCCACACTACAATAATAATTATGCTTGCAGATTTATTTTTATCTATAAAATTATATTCGTTGTCTATTTGAAGTCCCACGCACTCTACATGAAACAATGAACTGTTTCCCACAATCCAAAATCAATTTGACTCAACTAGACTTTTTTCATTTGGAATACTTATTGTGTCACATGCACCAAGGCATGCATTAATAAACAATGAGAAAATGCAGCATATAGAGAAATATTAGCAGATACATCTCAGCTACGCGATACAATAATAAGTTCTAAAATATCTAGCCAATTAGACTACATAACAAAAAGAACTATCAACTTCTATCGGTTGTTGGCAAACAATAACATGGGCACAAGTACCATTATTTTCACATAGGGATTTCCAACCTTTTAATTGTATAAATAATTATTTTCATCACACTACTACACAAATGGTTCTTGCGAGCATTCTTTTCACATGTGACTCAAATGTGCAGCCTCCTATGTGCTAAGCATCTTGCCTCAAACTCAAGGTTCATCTTTGAAAATAACTTTTGCAATCCTTTTACACATAACTATTTATGGGGTGCTTAACCAGCAATTAGCATTGAAGCTTTTACACATAAAACTATTTTAATGGAGCACTTAACCCATAAGATAGTATTGAATCAATCTACTCCTTTCGTTATAGTAAAACATAGCTCATTTTACAATATAATGATATTTTATTCTTTCAATTTTTTTATATTTGTCTTCATACAAGTCATATTAAGCAATCCAAGAGACGAAGGTCAATAATAAATCAACAAAATTCAGTAAATTCCTATCCTTCAAAGTAGCTCCATGGGTTTCTCCACAACCTTCATGTATAAGCCTCTAATGCGGCAATTCAAAATCAGTAGCTTTTCTTATAATAATATGATTAAAATCTATACTTTTTCCTAATAAATTATTATTTTAAGATTCATATTGACTAGGTCTTTTCTTTAAAATACCATAGAGTCTCACATATTACAGAGAAGCCTTAAATAAGATATGCATATTTGATCAATTAAAAAGAGGGCTAAGCACGTTGGTAAAAAAAATTACTAGCAATAAAAGTTTCTCGAGACTTTTTGTGGAAAAAATAAACAATGAGAATTGAATTAAAAGGAAAAATTCCTTACTTTAATTTCAACTTATTTTGTTGAAACTATTTCCGACACAAAATAATATGCAAGCCTACGTGACTGCGCGGGCTATCTTCCTAGTTATTCTAGAAATATTCAAACATTTGGGCAACTCGTATTCTATTTTGGTGCAATGTACTGGCAGTAGGTCATAGGTCTTGATCAGTGGTCTAATCTCATCTCAATAAGTACATTGGTGGCCTAATCACAAGAATGTTATTGTACTCAGACGGGAAATCGGCGGCGCGAAGAATAGTTATAAGTAACTTACTTGAATGTCAGACTCTTTAAGTTTTAAGTTAGCAGTAGGTGCTAATTAGTACTAACTGCTAAATAATCGATGCTTGTGCCATAGAACATCAAACCTATTTAATTATTAACTGAAAGGACAGGTTTGAACTGATTATATCGATAGGTTGGAGTATTAAACTAGTCGTAACTCGTAATATAGTCCATTGGGAGCATTGACGTTGAATTTATTTAGCCAACATGTTAAGGCAGGTTAGTAGATGGTATGTGGTCCGCACATTTTGTTCAGTTTGATTCGACGAATACAAAATGTTGAATGAACATCTCAACAAAATCATCAGTTCCTATATATAATTGATTTTCTTAAGATGGTGAATCTTTATTTCGAGATTTAATACTGTTCTGATGTAGAGCTAGCCATTTCTATTATTTCCAATAAAATATCACGGATCAATAGCCGGTAACGTTGAAGAATATTTGTGGTGCCTTTTCTACTCTTCTATCTCCATTCATTCCCTTTTCACAATATTTTTTTCTTGAACGCGCAAAAGAATTGCACGTCAATATATTAGAAGAATAGAGTGTTTGTTACACGACGCAATCGGTTAGACCGACTTATGCCAAGAAAGGGAGAAAACAAAAAGACCAAATAAAAAGGAGAAGAGAAGACTACTGCGACAGCTAAACACAACTTTAAATAGCGGAAAGGGGTTAGAGCCACTACCCTCCTAGGAGAACCCCAAAATTAGCAATGCCAGCTAAAGATCATAGATGACCCTTAGAGAGGATGGACTCAAGGACCTCCGAGACCGAGGACAACGCAGAGTCAAAAACTCTGGAGTTCTGCTCCTTCCACGGTTGCCAAGAGACCAGGAGGACCATAAAATCAAAACTGGCACGAATATACCTTTTTAAAGAGAAATTTACTATTTTACCACGTGCATATACATTATCATACACATACGTACACATCCATGACCATGAGTAGGTCATTTTTAACACACGCTCAAGAGACATCAGACACAGGCCGGATAAGTCATATTGCTGAAAGGTTGCGACCCGTTTATATCAACAATTTTCTACACCAACACGATCCGAATGTCATTTTCCGATTTCTTAGTTTATTATGGCCTTTTTGACATCCAGGAAAGCATCGTCCCTTTCCTACTCCTAGCTCATTCGTAGAAGCATAGAACCCATCCAGAAAATGCAGCTATCTTACGTCGTTCTTATCAGAACACGGGAACAAGCCAAACATACTGCATCCATATACGCTCATGACATTCAACATCATACATATGTTTCCATCTTTAGTGTATTGTTTGACTCGTTAAAAATCGACGGCCTATAGGGACAGCAGAGCAGCTTTCTAGCCGTGTAATTCCAATTATTTCCACGCCACTCGCTTGGGCCGATTTTTCAATGTGGGCCATCTAAAAAAACATAAAAACAGTAAACAGGAGTTGAAATGAACTGACCCGAAGGCTTCGTGCCCAAAAATCCTCGGGAAAACGCCGGGGAAATCCTGCAATGTGGCAGCAAAGGTTCTCGTGTCACACGTTTTCAGAGCAAAAGGCTGTGGCCTGCTTTAGTTCCCTAAATTTATTTTTCAAAAACATCACATCGAATCTTTAACACATGCATAGAGCATTAAATATAAATTAAAAAAAATAATTTCACAATTATGGAGAAAATCGTGAGACGAATCTTTTAAGCATAATTAGTCCATGATTGAACATAAGTGCTACAGTAACTCGCATGTGCTAATGATGGATTAATTAGGCTTAAAAGATTCGTCTCTCGGTTTCTAGGCGAGTTATGAAATTAGTTTTTATATTCGTGTCCGTAAACGTCTTTCAATATCCGGACAAACATCTGATCCGATGTGACACCCAAAAAATTTATTTTCGCGATCTAAAACAGTCCCTGTATAACGGTTATAAATCTCCACAAAAATACCGTACTACACATGGGGTCCACACACGGGACGTTCTGGGCCGTCCGATCGGTCGTCGACAGATCAGCGGCAGGGGATCGGACTGACCTGCATACGCCAGAACGTGACGTCGCTGTGGCAGAGCGAGGTGCAGACGATCTTGATCCGGACCTCGTGCGCCTTGGGCGGGTCCACGACGATCTCCTCGACGGCCAGCGGCTCGCCGGCGGCCCTGCACACGGCCGCTGCTCGTCATCGCGGCGGCGGCGGCGGCGGCAACGAAGCACGGTCAGGGCATCCATGGTGGTGGAATCAAACCGGAAGCAAAGAGACGAGGAAAAACGGGCTTTGGTTTTCGAGGAGAAGATGGAGAATTTTAGCCGGATTCTTCTTACCTTTGCAACGGATGGGTTGGGGGATCTGACCCGCCATGGACGCGAGAGAGAGGACGATAGTAAAGAGGTTTCTGTTGGCGCGGCGCTCTACTTGGAAGGGACGATGTAGCTCGGTAGTGAATGTCTGAAATATATAAAGGGAGGGAGTGAGGTTGAAGGCATTTGTGTGCAGGCCGAGAGCTTCTAATCAAATGGTACTTGTATTTTGTTTTATGAGAGCTTTCAGTTTCTTCTACCGTTGACGTGGGCTGATGGATGGTGTAGCTGTCTAGTCTATTATTTTTAAAATAAACAAAACTAGTAGGAGTAGGAAATGTAGCACATATTACTATATATAAACCAGGGGACATGTGACATGCTACTAATACAAATCTGGGATATAACTTATGTTCAGATTCATATCCCATCTTATACTAAGTTTATTTATTTTAAGATGGATGAAGTAGGCATGTATATCTCATCTTATACTAAGTTTAGTTAGTCAATTTGCCTTGCTACTCTCTTTTATGTTTGTTGACGTAAAGACAAACAAATTCATATGCATATTTGTTGCAGAAATTATGGAAGCGGATGCGAGGCTGTATGCCTGTATTTGGTTCGTATTTCAATGGCAAAATCTAATTCGCGCGTGTTCTCTGTTTTGCCTTATCGCGCGACACGCTCATCGGCCGTCTGATCCCACAAGCGTTGGTGCGTATGTACATGGCCTCGTGATTCACGGACATGGCATCATCCAGAGGAATCCAAATTAGAAGCTATGTGATGCTCTACGCTACACCGGCTTCAAAAATGATTTTCTCTTAAATTAATCATCCGATCTACGATCCAATTACACCGGTGTGTTCATAAGAATTGAATCTTTATAACAAGATCTCACATGATTATATTTTGATGAAAAATTAGAAATTACTTTTATAATATATCTAAATTACTTTTAGATTTCACTAAATTACTTCTTAGACCCATAAAAGTAAATTCAATAAAGCCTAAAAATAATTTACATATATTATAGAAGTAACTTAGAAAAAAAGAAAGTAACTTTATCACGACATTAAAAGTAAATCTGTTATGGAGGTAAAAACATGAGTCTATATAGAAATTAAATTTAATCAGCATAAATTACATCATTGACTAAAAATGATTATAAAATAAACAACTCACAACATGAATGTATAGATTTCTTTTAATGCCATAACAAGTTACTTCACTTTTGTTTTAAGTTACTTCTATAGTATAGGTAAATTACTTTCAAGCTTTATTAAATTACTTTTATGACTAAGAAGTAATTTAATAAAATCTAAAAGTAATTTAGATATATTATAAAAGTAATTTCTATTTTTTTCATAAAAATATAGTTATTTGAGATCTTGTTATAAATATTTAATTGTTATGAACACAATGGTTTAATCGGATCGTAAATCGGATGGATAATCTAAGAGAAAATTCCATAAGAAGAAAAAAATACATGCACTTTTGAGTATACTAGTAGCAACTAGATATGAGATTGAGGTAGCTGGTTATGACCATATAGAGAACGATCTCGTTGTAGACACGTCTTATTTCAATCTATTATGGCATCTCTTGCACTCTTTTTTGATCGCCCGTTTACTCGTGTAACCGCCAGCCGCCGCGCCAAAACTGGCTCATAAAGAAACAAGGAAAATAGCATTTGATGTTAAGATTGTGTCTGCGCACAAAATTAGAAACAAATTCATCCGACCTGAGATAATCTCTAAAGAACAAGGAAAATAGCATTTGATGTTAAGGGTGTGTTTAGTTCACGCTAAAATTAGAAGTTTGGTTAAAATTGGAACGATGTGACGGAAAAGTTGGAAGTTTACGTGTGTAGGAAAGTTTTATGTGATGGAAAAGTTGGAAGTTTGAAGAAAAAATTTGGAACTAAACTCGCCTAAGATGGTGTCTGCGCACAAAATTAGAAACAAATTCATCCGACCTGAGATAATCTCATAGAAGTGGTTTGTGGGCAGGATTTGATATGCGAAAGACAGGTAGGGCTTAGGCTTCAACTTTTCGGCCTATGGCCCTGGAGATCAACTCGATCTCATCAATGGTCCACACGCTTTCACGCCCAAAGGCGCAGGACTAAGAGTAATTTTACAGTTCTTGAGAAGTTACCATGAGATATTATTTTTTCTATTATAAATTTGGTACATCTTAATATTTAGATACTATGATGTACCATGAGATACTAAATTTTACACTAAATTTTTAATACCTCATGGTACCTCCTTAAGGACTGTAGAATTGCTCCAGGACTAAAGACAGCTGAAGAAGAGGAGTTTGAAGGTCCTTAAAAAAGTACCTTAAGGTACCTAAATTTTACACTAAAATTTTTAGTACCTTAAGATAATTAGTAGTTAGTATCTGGAGGTATCAAATTTTACACTAGAAAAATATAGTACCTCTAGTACTTTCTTAAAAATGGTAAAATTACCCGCTTAAGAAACAGGAGACCCGGAGAGTGCGACCTCACCGTTCAGTTTCAGAAACAAGATTGGACTGAGATCAAAAAAAAAAAAAAAGAAACAAGATTGGACTAATCCAGTTCTTTACACGCAAATCTGAACATACTCCGTAAGAAAGATAATCCTTTTCTTTTGGAATGAAAATATTCTGCATTGATTCAGAAAGGAGGATGCTGCTAACCGCCCATGAAATTAAGTGTACATCAGTTATTCGTGATGGCTGATGGACGTATTAGTGTATTACTCCTTGTTTCAGCAACACCAGCGAAACAAACAGCATACTTATTGAACACATCAATCAACCAAATTCAGAACCTGAACAGGAAAAGCATCCCCACCCCAAGTTGTGGCCATCACTTGTCCATCCATATGATGCATCTCAGGCTCTTTCCCTGCAGAAGCAAATCGAAGGCTGTGTTTATCTCCGTCAGGCCTACCTCATGAGTGACCAGCTTCTCCAATTCCAGCTCCTGCATTTGCATTTGCACAACACACACAAAGCACATGCATTACAATTAGGAAGAGTCTAGTTTCGTCTGAAACTGAAACCGCGAACTGAATTTATAAAAACGCAACCTTGTTCATGCATTTCTCGGCGAGGATTGGGATGTCAGTTTTGGGTTTGGCCCCACCGAAGAGCGATCCCATGACGCACTTGCCGAACAGAAACTCGAAGGACGGCAGGCACAACGGCTGGCTGTCCTTCTCGACCCCCAGAATGATCGTCTTGCCCCGTCCCTGCATTAACACACGATTATTAATTCCCGCTGCAAATATTCTCCTCTGAATTATTAACACGCGATTATTAGATCACTGAATGTCTGAATCAGTGTGGTGAGATCAGAACTGATTTGGTGCTTCTGACTGCCTCAGTCATCACCGACGAGATACCGATGCACTCGAAGCTGTAGTCAGCGCCACCGTCTGTCATCGCATTGATCACCTAGGATAGAACAGAATTAACAACGTTGACTGACGAGTTTGGATCCATTAGCAGATGATTTCTGTAGGGTGGTGCCAAATGGCGTGTTTCCTCACCTCACTGACGGATTTGTCGCCGAGTTGGGATGGATTGACGAAATCAGTCACACCGAACTCTTTTCCTGCAAAAAGTAGAGGTTTCTTCAGTTGTGAGAAAATGCAAAGATTCTTCTTCACTGCGTGTTATACACAGGAAAAATAATTTGGACTTGCCAACTTCCTCTTTGTTAGGATTCAAATCAACACCGATAATCTTCGTTGCTCCACACATTTTTGCCCCTTGCACTACCTGAAAAAAAAAGTCAAAATATTTGCAGCGGTCGTCAACTCATCATGTATCCGAGTAAGAAATTACACTGCTTCACCTCTAGCTTACCGCCAATCCGACGGATCCCAGCCCGAAGACAACCACCGACGAACCGGGTTGCACTTTGGCCAACCTCCATGCTGCTCCTACCCCTGATCGACATTCAATGATGCAATGAATGTCAGTGCACAGTTCAGAGGTAAGGCAATCAGGCAAATGGCATTTCAGGCTCAGGCTCCCCCAATTCGTTTGTAGCGTGCTAAAATATGGAACTGTTTGGTAAAACTCAAATCCTAAATTTAACTTCAGGAGTTGAGTCTGAACTATGAAGTGGAGTTGTAGAATAGTTTAAGAGATTTGCTTCAGTCCAAAAAAAAAATCTCGAAGTACCAGTACCTCACGGTATCAAATCGTTTTCAATCGTTGGATCTAGCAATGCCCATCCTGTCCAACTAGATCAAACGATCGGAAACGATTTGGTACCGTGAGATACTAGTACCTCGAGATACTTTTTACTGACCGGAGCAAATCTCGTAGTTTAAACCAAGCTTCGTATATCTAGTTCATTTTGTGAAAGACGTTCCATCCAACTCCGTATCCATTTTAGGTGAAGTTGAAACTGTTTTTGATTGATTTGGCTCTACCAAGCAAGTTCAATATATCTGCGAATCTCAGGCTCACCGGTGCCGCCGCAGCAGCCGAGGAGGCAGGCGATTTTCGGCGGCACGGCGGGGTCGACCTTGACGACCTGGTTGACGTCGACGACGGTGTACTGGCTGAAGCTGGTGACGGCCACCGTGTCGCTGAGCGGCTTCCCTTCGCCGTCCCAGAACCTGGTTGTGCCGTCGCGCCGCATCCCGGGGCCCATGGTGAAC
Source organism: Oryza glaberrima (assembly GCF_000147395.1). Classification (NCBI taxonomy): domain Eukaryota; kingdom Viridiplantae; phylum Streptophyta; class Magnoliopsida; order Poales; family Poaceae; genus Oryza; species Oryza glaberrima. The sequence goes on from NC_068328.1 coordinate 4,391,936, forward strand.
GGCACGGCGGTGCACTGGTTCGTCCACTCCGCCGCGCAGCTGGCGCACGAGTCGCACTGCCCCATGAACGTCGGCACCACCGTGTCCCCCGCCGCGAACCCCTCCACGTTCTCCCCCACGCTCTCCACCACCCTTAAAAAAAACAAACAGATATAGTTAGAGATTCTCGAATTCGAATTTTCGGATTGGCGAAGAGGAAAATTAAAGCATCAGGGAAGAACGAACATACCCGTAGGCCTCGTGGCCCAAGATTCTTGGAAAGGCAGGGTCTACCTATTATGAAATTATAAAAGCAAATTATACGTGATTCTTTCACATGGTTTGATCAGATGGGGGAACGTACGTATACCTTGTGCCAGAGGGTGACATCGGTGTGGCACAGGGAGGTGCAGATGATCTTGATGCGGATCTCGTAGGCTTTCGGAGGATCGACGACGATCTCCTCGACGATCAGTGGCTCACTGGCCGCTCTACAGACCGCCGCTGCATCGTCGTCGTCGATATGTATCAATCATATATCATGCGTGAGGAATTGAGTAGTAGTAGTAGTAGTACCAAGGAGCTATGCAGATCTGATCTCTGTAAGTGAATTGTGTACCTTTGCAACGGATGGGCTTCAGGCTCTGATCTTCCATTGCGGCTGGATGGCGAGCTTAAGCAGCACTGCAGCAGTGTATTCTCCAGGGCAATGTTCTGTGGCTATAAATAGATCCCTAACTAACCTACCCCAATCATGATGGAACGAATAATCGATTTCACCCATATGTGGTAGGTTTGATTTACTATCCTTAGTCAATACATGCGATAGAAAACAAAACATGAATAAAACTCTGTAGTGGAGTCCGCTAGCTTTTGCTTTGCCTGGCCTCCACATGGTGAACTGGTCCTGATTAGGACCTTGTTGTTTTCAAAAAAAAAAAAAAAAACTCTCTATTCCGCTTAATGAAACAGTACTCTCTCCGTTTTCTAATATATAACGCTGTTAATTTTTTTATACGTTTAATCATTTGTTTTATTAAAAAATATATAAATATTATTTATTTTATTGTAACTTGATTTATTATCAAATGTTTTTCAAGCATGACTTAATTTATTTTATATTTCCACAATAATTTTAAATAAAATGAATGTTTAAATATTGATTAAAAAGTCAATGATGTCATATAGTAAAAAATGGAGGTAGTAGTAGAACTCATGCATCTTCCAAATAAAAGTAGAAATCAAAACACTCCATACAAACCACTACTGTTTAGCAACCTGTTCACTCACGTCGTTTTCTCGGACTTTTATGCTAACCTTTCTTCTTTTTAGGTTGTGTTTAGTTCACGTTAAAATTAAAAGTTTGATTGAAATTAAAATAATGTGATGAAAAAGTTAGAAGTTTACGTGTGTAGAAAAGTTTTGATATGATGGAAAAGTTGGAAGTTTGAAGAAAAAGTTTGTAAGTAAACTCAGGCCTTATTTTTGGGAGATATAGTGTAGGTCAGCTAGCCAGGATCTTTGCGGTGGAAGTTGTCCACACCCGTGTTCAAATGCTATATCTGACATATGGATGATCGCATTTTCTTGTTCCACTTTTCTAAAATTTGGTAGTACATACACATATAGATGCATTCAACCTCCATGTCTCTCTATTCTTTTCTTATATGTACGGCCAAAGTGATGATCGCCTTGTGTGTTCCAGTTTTCTAGAATTTGGTAGTACATGCACGTATAGATGCATTCAACCTCCATCTATCCTGTTCATATAATACCGCCAAACTACAGGTATATACACATGTGGATATTTTCAACCTCCATCTCTATCCTTGCCCCACCCCTATAATGCCATTGGCAATATACGACTACATGCACATGTTGATGCTGATCTCAACCTATGTTTCTAACCTGTCCTTACCCTGGCGGATTTGGTTTTGGCATACCCTAGTAAATCATGGTAGTAAGGTAAATGCCCAGGTACCCCCTTAATTTTGACATCGGGTAATGTGATCTGATCCTAAATGCTAGTTACTCGTATTATGTAAGCAACGGATTGCTACCACCGAATAAAGCTCCAATGGAAGTTTAGACAAAATTGTTGTCACCCTGATGAATAAAACAACTCATTTTCCCTAACAAAGTAGTGTAAAATAAGAGTAAGTCAATTATTTGATCCACTTCATGAACCTGCAACTCTGAAACACGACTATACCTAAGCAGAGCAAGAGTGAAGCAGCTTCAACCGACCCCGAGCAGATAATATCTTTTTTTTTCAGAAAATTGCTTATTTGATTCTATTTTAAAGCGTAACTATAAATTAGATCCTATTTTTTTTAGGTTTTCTCATTTGATCATGTTTTTCAAAATCGAAAATGGAGGCTGACCTTACTCGCAAAGATAAGATAACGGTGTTAACTAAGGGACTAATTATCTTTTTTACCCTTACTCATTTCACCCGGTTGTATCAAATTTTATTTTTGTTTGGACATTTTAAACATATTTGTAACGAATATGGCATAGCTTGATATATTTTAGACAATTTCAACAATTTGGGCTTAAAATTTGATAAATTTGGCTTAAATTTGACAATTCTTACTTCTATTTCTAAAAAATGACATAATTATGGCAGACATACAAAATTTTAACATCATTTTCTATGTCTTGTTCATCTCAAATTACATTAAATGAAGCAAAAGCACATTCTCCAGGCATTCTCCAAATCCAACTAACATTCACATCCAACATCAATCACACCAACAGCAGCAGCCGCCACCATAATCACTACATCCTCCAGGCGCAGCAGGCATTAGATGGTGTCGATTTGAATAAGTTGGGTCAAATAAACAAACTAGAAAATATGAGATAAAATTAGTAGTTAGGTCTATAAATATGGTCAAATGAGCAATTTCTCTCTTTTGGACCGACGTTAGGTATATCATGCATTCACGCTACTATCTCATTTGGAGAGTGAGAAAAGAAAACAACCTCACTGGCCGATATAGCCCCTCGGGCTGAAGTAGTTTTTCTTATACCAGGAGTGAATTATATTTGTCAAATTATAGGGATATAGTTGTATTTGTCAAATTAGTGGGATATAATTGCCTCTGTTACATACTTACATCAGAGAATTAAGACATATTGTTTGATTTTATAAAATGTGGGCCGGCCGGCCGACCGGGCAGAAGGTTTATTGATCAGTTTTCAGTTTTCAGATCTTTATTATATTTAACTTATCTACTACTACGTACTACTAGCATTTGTGTCTGCTAGTATCATATCAACATCTGCATTCATTGTCATATCTGCAGTGCATTCATGGTCACATCTGCAGCGATAAAGATGGAGTCTGTTTGTACATATGAATAAGCGAGGTATATCCGTCGATAACGAGGTATTCGTGATGGCTACATTAATTACAAGATAGGTTGGTCTAACTTTTCAGAAATACTCGTAAAGATAAGAGCATGTAATCATTCATATGACTGAGAATATGTATGATATATATATATATATATATATATATATATATATATATATATATATATATATATATATATATATATATGTTTTCTTATATAAATTAGGCCTTGTTTAGTTTAAAAAAATTTGTCCAAAAACGTCACATCGAATCTTTGAACACATGCATAGAGCATTAAATATATAGATAGAAAACCAATTACACAGTTTGTATAGAAATTGCGAGACGGATCTTTTGAATCTAATTAGTCCATGATTTGCCATAAAGTGCTACAGTAATCCACATATGCTAATGACGGATTCATTAGGCTTAATAAATTCGTCTCGTTGTTTCCAAGCGAGTTATGAAATTAGTTTTTTCATTCGTGTCTAAAAATCCCTTTCGATATCCGATCAAATGTCTGATGTGATGTGATACCTAACGATTTCCTTTTCGTGAATTAAACACACCCTTAAAAGAGGGGAAATGTCATGCGTGATTTGGTCCCACTCTCGTGTAGGCGTGTAACGCATGTGGCGTGGTGATATGATATGCCCCAATCAGATTCTGGCAGTGTGGCAACTAGCAATGACCCTGTTCTAAAAAATATAAAAAATAAATAGCAATGACTCTGTCCCTAGCGAGATTTTTTTTAATTTTTTATTAAAATATTTACAGAAATATTTTTTTAAAAAAACGCACTTCTAGAAGGTGAGAGTCGAGTAGATTTGTAAATTTCCGGAACAGAAAAATTGTCTTTAAAATATTTTACTAAAAAAAAAATTTTAAAAAAAAATCTCCCTAGCGAACCCTGTTGAGAATTGAACTGGACGACGGTTTTGCCGTGGAATAAGTTCACTTTGGGTCCCTTTATTTGTCACCCATTCCAATTTTCATTGCTTGTCTGCAAAACCGGATACGACTCGTACCTCAACTTATGAAAACCGGGCAAACGAGTTTCCTCGGCGGTTTTGAAGGCGGTTTTGGCTGACGTGGTGCCTACGTGGCTTATTTGACTAGGTCTTCGTTACACGTGGCATTGACGTGGCGCTTACGTGGCAATTCTACCTTAAAAAATAATAAAAACCACGGGGCCACATGTCAGCTGCACACAAAAATAATTTTAAAATAGTGGGGCCCACGTGGGCCCCACATGTCAGTCTCATTCCACTCTTCTTCCCTCTCCCTTCTCTCTTCATCCTCACTTCTCTCTTCTTCCCCTCTCTCTCTCTTCTTCTTCGCGGGCAGCGGACGGCGCAGGTGGGCGGTGGAGCAGGCGAGCGAGGCAGGTGGGCGAGCTCCGGCGGCGGCGGCTCGGCGTGCGCCGCGGCGGGGATGAGGAGGCCGGCGGCGGGGTGGCCTTGGCCGGGTGCCTTGGTGGACTTGGCGGGTGGCGCGGTGGCCGGACCTGGGGTGGTGGGCGCCGCGGCGGGGGCCGGGGTGGCGGGGGTGGTCGGCGCGGCGGCGAGCGTCTTCTTGGAGGAGACCGGCGGCGTGGTGGTCGCCGCCGCCGCGGGGGTGGGCGGAGATGGCGGATTTGGGCGGGAGGTCGCCGGCCCGACTCACTCCCCGCCCTCCACGACGCGCTCGCCACCACCCACAAGGAGCGTCGCAAGCTCAGGCCCGATTTGGGCGGGAGGTCGCCGGCGACGGTGAGGTCAATGGAGGAGGCGGTGGCATGTTCAACGTCGTGCCGGGGCTCGACGGGAAGCCCGGCTCCGTCTCGCTCGAGCTCGGGAGCAAGCCTGGGTGCTTCTTGGTCGCCGGCGCCAGCGCGAAGGTGCAGGTTGGTTGCAGGAGCCGCGGCAGCGACGGGTTAATTAATTCTTTGATCCTTTCTATGCTCAATTTAGTAATTAGCATGGCAAATAGCAGTTGAATGGGAAAATGAGTTTGGTTTACATGTACACTCTGCCTCTCAGTGTTTACTGGAGTAGCAGTGTTGTTACTCTGCAATGTCGGCTCTTTATCTTGCCATTCTTTTCTTAGAAAGAGTATATACCTCTTGATGCAGTTGAGTATACTGGAGGAGACCGGCGACGGCGAGGTCAATGGAGGAGGCGGTGGCATGGGCACCGACGCCCAGCTCATCTCCGCCGAGCGCCGCAGCCAGGGCCACAGCCGCCGGAGCCGTGCCACCGTCGCTAGAGAGGAGAGGGGAGAGAGAGTCGAAGAGAGGGAGATGGGGAGAGAGAGAGGAGGAAGAAGAGATGGCTGAGAATGACATGTGGGGCCCACGTGGGTCTTACCATTTTTTTATTAATTTCTATGTAAACCTGACATGTGGGCCCTTGGAGGTTTATTATTTTTTGGAATTGAATTGCCACGTAAGCGCCACGTCAATGCCACATCAGATGAAGACCAAGTTAAATTAGCCACGTAGGCGCCATGTCAGTCAAAACCGCCATTAAAACCGCCGAGGGACCTCATCTGCACTGGTTTTGACAGTTGAGGGACGTGTTTTATCTGGTTTCCGGTTGAAGGACGAAAATCGGATTCGTTGACAAGTTAAGGGACCTAAGATGAACTTATTTCTTTTGCCGTTCGGTTCGATTGATTGGGTCAGGCCCATCATCTGGGCTTATGGATAGGCCGCGTTGGCGTTGGCGTACGTACTTCCGGCCCATCACCGAATCGATCTCATGCACGGCTGGGCCATATCCATCCATTAAGTAGCCCCGACACTGATATATCGATCAATCTTTAGGCATTTGTAAATTTACCACTATTTTTTTAATTTTGTAAAGATACTATTCGAATTACAGTTCCAGTGTCATTTCATAATTTTCTAGTGGCAGTCTTATAATAATAATTTAAAGCAGTGGCAAATTTATAATTGTCCTCATCGATCTCTTGATCTCTCGAGTTTATCCTGAGAACATGTCCTACTTGTGAGTTGTGACTGAGTCAAATACTCAAATCCCATTTTAGACGGATAAACAACACGAAATATCACATATTAGAGCAGGTACAGTAACAGGCTATAAACCAGCTGTAAACATATTTTAAGCAGATAAATAAGGAGAGAGAAGAGTAGCGGGCTATAGATTTATAGCCAGCTATAGCACGGACTCCAAGACACCGGGTGTGTATGACAGGTAGGACCAGGTATTAATAGTGTAGTATATAACTATTGTATAAATAAGCTATTAGATTGGCTATAAATAAATTGAAGTTAGTAGTTGGTTATACTATTAAACTTGCTCTTATGCACGTAACACTCGGTAACTGATGACGAAGAGTCTTATCTGACGCGAGTTTTCGTCATTGAAAAATAATATCTTCGACGCTACTAAACGTCTACCACTACACCAATTAGACCAGAAACACACGCTAATTAATCCAATCTTATCTCAATGATGATCAAACTACACACTTTGTCCCCGAGCAGAATCGGGATCCAGTAGATCACGCACGAACGCAGGCAGCATACTCAGTGTCCATTGACAGTCCTGCCCTTGCCCGGTCAAAGACGAGCTTTTCGGTCAAAGCAACTCCCCGTGCGTGCTCTCCATATTTAAAAAGCTAGAAAGCGACCGGAGTTTAAACAAAGCGCGCAAGATTACGGCTTCACATGGCCACTAAGAGCAAGTTTAATATTATAGACCACTATTAGCTTCAAATCATTTATAGTCAATTTATACAATAGTTGCATACTATACTATTAATATCTGGTCACATCTATCATATATATATTATGTTTTAGAGTTCGTGCTGTGCTTTTCTATCTCTTTGTTTATCTCTTTAAAATATATTTATAGCTGGCTTATAGCCTACTATTGTACCTGCTCTAAACCCCCACCTCGTAATCTCTTGGGACTTGTCTTTACGTACGCCAACCTCCTCTCGTCGCGTCGTCCCCTTTGGGAACACATCTTTTTATTCCCATGGAGCTAGCTATGGTTGCAGTTGCCGATTATTCCATAGATTAAGATTGCTTTGCTTTGCTTGCTTCTGTGCTCTTCTGCCGCTTTTCACTTCACTCTTTGCTTCGGCCCGTGGTCCAGCCAGTGCGGTGGTGGATTCTGTGGTCGTACGGTCCCGTGTTGCTGCTGTGATTGCCCTCCTGTGTGTGTGAGATACTGTGATCTGGGGCCATGAACCTTCTGATGTTTGCTTTTGTACTTAAAAAAGTTCATTAAGGAGTGATTGCCATGTGTGTGTGACGGAATTGGAAAGCTATATACCAACGCTAGGGCGATACGTGGCTGGATCTGAAAATGATCACGACCCATGCAGAACTGAACATGTGAATTTAAACACTACTACTATCGATCAATCACAAAGATAAATCCAGGTGGGCAGTACAAATCCATGACAATTCCTAGTCACAAACAGACCGACACATGGCACGCAAGTGCAAAAGGTTCAGCTGAAATATCCACGGCATGAGTCAGCTGATGGCTCCCTCAAAATCCATAATGGAAAACCAATTGATAGTGCGGTAAGAGGAAACATAAAATATGATATACTATTTGTGAGGTTTCAATGAAATATCATTCAGTGCACCGATAAAATATCACTTGGTACATTATCTTCCAAATAAAATGTCACTTTATTGAGTTTTAAGACCAAAAACCCTTATATATGGAGAGAGAGAGAGAGGGGGAGGGAGAGGGTAGCGTCAGGGATAGCCAAGCTCGACAGCGGCTATACTCTCAGGATGCTGGAAGCAAAACGCGCGGGTGGTGGCAGCGGCACTGGAGGTCTCGCCGGGAGGTAGAGGTGGCAGTGATGACGACAGCGAGAGGAGGACAGTGCCACGAGCAGTGAGCGTACACTGGCAACGCCCCTCCTCTCCCGCGCGCGCATCGTCCCCTCCTCTTTCCGTCCTTTCGTCCCCACGGCCCACCTACCGCTCACCGCCCTGTTATCCCCGCTGCCTTCTCCTCTCGGCGAGCCTTGTAGCGCCGCTAGCATGCACGCTCCCTGTTCGTTGTCTGTCTTCCCTGACGCTCCCGTCTCCCTCCCTCCATCTCTAGAGTTAAGGGTATTTTGATCTTAAAACTCTTTAAAGTGGTATTTTATTCGGAAGACATCGTACCGAATGGTATTTTATCCTGTGTATTATAGTAAGTGGCATTTCATTAAAATCCTACAAATGAAGTGGCACATGATCTATTTGCTAATGGAGTTGACACCTTGCCAAGTGAGGATTCGCCCATGATTATTTGTATTGAAATTATTTGGATATATACCTGAAAGCAACAGTAGTTAAGAAAAAAAAAAAGAAGTGGTAAACTCATTTGAAAAAGGTGATAATAAGATAACTATCGAACAATTGGTAACTCGTACATTAATTGTTGAAACTGATTTTTTTAAAAAAATCATTGGATTTTCTAAAAAGATATTAAACTTTTTTTAAAACCCATTGATCTGTTGGCTGTCAGGTTCGCAATGTCAAGATTCATGGATATATTGAAAAAGATAAAATCGTTAAGGCCGGTAGATATATTATTGGATTAATTTGTAACTACAGGTAAATTAATTGATAAAACTTAGTATATTTTCTGTAATTTCATCAGATTTGCTAAAAACTGTTGATTTTTTTTAAAACAATCGATTTGCGGACCACCATAAAGATTTGTGGTGCAAAATATGGAAACAAACCTTGTTGGTTATTGTGCGGTGTGCCTCCACTGGTAGCCAACTTAGTAACACTGTGTGTATTCTTTTATACATTAGTTGTATGCTGATGACATTACGATTTCTTTTTTAAAAAAATAACATCAGAAGTTATATAGTTAGTCTCATTTTCATTAAGCTAAGTTAGACGGATAGATCAAACCAAAGTTTCATATTAAGAAAAGAATAAAAATATGATGAAACAGGGTTCTGTAAGAATTTCTTAGAGTTCATGCGTACGCATCATGCATTAGCCACTACTGAAAATCCGAGAATGAGTCATGATTGATAGCACCATCATCATCGGACATAACAAATACCCTTTCTTCTCTCATCCGTTCCGCTCTACTTTGCTATGCCAACTACTCTTCTCTCCTCCTTGTGATTGCTTTGCTCATCCCTCTTCGCTGCCCCGCTATAAGGTATAGGGTGTCGTTTTGAATCAAGTCTTAAATACTTCTATATCGAAGCAGGGATTTAGGTCGTACTACTTCATTTTTATTGCCCTAAAAACATAAATATAAATTCATATTAGTCAGTTATACTAGGGTTTGGTGTTTCCAATCAGCATTGTCGTTTTTCTATTAACATCAGTATGCTTCTGCTCCGATAGGTTTGCTTTAGACACTAGCACGATTTAATAGGGCAAGAATTGCCGTTTTCCGATTGATATCGACATGTCTCTGTTTTCATAGTTCTATTTATGATATTATAACAAAGAGCTACTATTGTATTTCTTTTATGTCTGTCTGATTTCATTTTATTTCATGGTAGGTTAGGTCCCGTTTAGTTACTAAAAGTATTTCCCAAAAATATCACATCGAATTTTTGACCATATGTATGGAGCATTAAATATAGATTAAAAGAAAAACTAATTGCACAGTTATGGAGGAAGACGAATCTTTTGAGTCTAATTAGTTCATGATTAGCTATAAGTGCTACAGTAATCCACATGTGCTAATAACGGATTAATTAGGCTAAAAAAATCGTCTCGCGGTTTTTAGGCGAGTTATGAGATTAGTTTTTTCATTCGTGTCCAAAAACTCCTTTCAACATTCGGTCAAACATCCGATACGATATAAAAAAAAATTTCATTTCGCAAACTTAACATCTCAATCGATTTCGACCAATCTAGCCGCTATGTGCACTCCTTTTCCTCTGCTGGTTGCCCACGAGAGCCTATCGCCTATTCGCCTCCTCCGCTCCTCAAATCCCAATCCCCCACTCCCACCTCACTCCCCCCCTCTCTTCGCCTCCCTCTCTCTCTCCTCCGCCATGGTCATGGACAAGTCCAGCCTCCCGCCGCCGCCGCCGCCGCCGCCTCCCGCCTCTTCCGCTTCCGCCGCCGCCGCCTCTTCCGCCCTCAAAGCCCTGAACAAGTCATCCTACAAGATCTCCAAGCAGACCTCCTCGTCATCTCTGGCTTCGATGAAGGCATCCCAATCGCCACCGCCGCCGCCGCATCCTCGCCGCCCTTCTCCTCCTCCGCTCCCGCCGCCGCCGGCTCCTCCTTCGTCCGCCCCCGCCGCGGTTGACCACCCGCCGCCGCAACCGCCTGTGTACAACATCGACAAGTCCGACTTCCGGGACGTTGTCCAGAAGCTCACCGGCTCCCCCTGCCACCTCCTCCCGCCTCAGGCTCAGCCGCCGGCCCCCGCCGCCGCCGTCTCCATGCCCCCTCCCCAGCCCCCGCCTCCTACCATCATGGCGCCTCCGCCCCCACCCCCGCCGTCGGCCATTCCGACCCGCCTCCACCGCATCCGGCCGCCGCCGCTGGCTCCGCCCCGCCCGCCGCCCATCCTGCCGCCGGCACCGCCCGCGCTCTCTCCGCTTCCGCCGCTGCCGGCCGTCTGCATGACGGCGGAGTCCCCCATCTCGGCCTACATGCGCCGCCTCCGCGGGATGCCGTCGCCGATCCACGTGCCCACCTCGCCGCTCGGGTTCGGGTGCCTGCCCTCTCCACGGACGCCGCCATCGCCCGGTGTACCCATGCCGGCCACCAGCCCCCGCGTCCGCGACCCGTGACCGAGAACCAGCCATGGGTGCTCCTGCTGCTGCTTCCAATGTGTAGATATGGCCGGTGTAGGAGAGATCTGGCGAGGCGGCGGCGACGACGAAAGGAGGAAGGAGCAATACAATTACAATGTGTTAGCTTCACCTTAAAATCTTAGCTCAATTTTTTTTTAGCATGTTCTACCTACCTTATAATATTTTATTGGTGTATATGGCGATGAATTGATCATGTTTGGCTAATTTTGTAACAAGCTTATGCAATATGTAGTAGCAAAACTCAAATCTTTATATGCAAAATTTATTTAGAAGAATTTCATGGAAGATGATTGTTCATGATCTGATTTCTTAAGGTGTTGGTGAATCATGATCCTACATGCCTTGTACTGGAAATGTTTTGAACTACTCCGTAGGTTAATTTGTTTGTGTTTGTGAAGTACAGATTACACCTCAGAAGCTGATCAAATCTAAGCTCGGTGCAGATGCCACCAGATGTTTGAGCTTGGTCTTTGATGAGTGATTGGTATTTGGATCATTGTTCATGACAGATTTTGTTCTGTAGGCGATTGCAATTATGCTTCGATTTCTGGTGTGATATCGACATTTTTTGTTTTGTTTTCTGGTGTGCAATGTGGCCATCTAATTATGGCTACATGTGGTGTAAAGCATATGTTTGGTGATACATCGCCGTTCAGCTTTGCCTTTTCTCCTTTTAATGATGGATTTCATTTGTTTATCGTGAGTATTAGAGCCTTTGCAGGTTGCACGCTCTAGAAATTGTATGAATCATTATATCAGCAGCGGCAAGTTTCCTATCGCCAGTGAGGTAAATGATACAAAGTTTATTTACTTGATCACATTGACATCTTGTAATATGGAAATGTGTGAAAGAAAATTTTAACACTCTAGCTGATGCTTCAATAAGCACTTAATCAATGGGTGACTGACAAGTATTAAGTGGAAAATATCACATTTTTCTATTCTCGATTTTCACTTTCAGAAGCTTTTGACTTCAGTGAATTAGTGGTGAAGTGTCGAGCTGTCGACATTGCAAAAGTGGTCAAGGACTCATGGGTGAACACGGAGGGAACATATTCGAGGTACAAGTATATGGCCTGAGCACACTTGCTTATCTTGAGCTCAAACGGAGGTGAGCTTGTGAGATATTCAACTTAAGGGAATTTTACTGTGTGTCAAGTTGATTGAAAAGCAACAGCCGAAAATCACAGGTGTCCATTTCTGCCATCACATGAAATCCATTTTAAAGAGATGATGAAAAGATACAGGTGTATATGGTCTGCGATGCAACATCTGTTCTGTTATTTGGTCCCTTTGAATTTTCGTTCTTCTCCGCTAGCCTGTGCTTTTGTTGCCACAATATACTTCTTCCTGACGTTATTCGTTGTTTTTGTCCATTTGTTAGCTTGACGCCACCCTTCCGATGTTTTGCTATCCAAGTTACGTGGTTTCGGCAAATCATGCGAACCTGCGTAAGGTTTGAACAGCATGGGAAACACTTGCAGCTGTATACAATTGTTTAGTTCAAAGAGTCTTATTTCTCTGTAGGCGTTCGCTTGTGCCAATGACTACAGGTTTGCATCCAAATTGTATGTCAGATCTGAAGTAACCTGTTTTTAGAATTAAGGAATTCATGAGTTTAAAAACAGAGAAAAAAAATCATGAACCAACTCATCTCCCACCCATAAACTCAGAAAATCTGTAAAAGTAAGATCACAAATCACTAGCCAGGAAACTAGAAGTGTTAAAGGCACATGCGAAACTGCCCAGATGAGTGGTGTACTACCAAATAGCTGTTGGTGCTTGGGAGGAAGAAGTAATGGTAGAACATGACGTCCTATCTGTCCTGGCATGAAAATCAATTCACACTGGGAGCCTCCTGTGCAACGGCAATCTTTACTGCGATGGGAAGAAATGCATAGCTGGGCTTTTTTTCTCATGGAGATAAATGACTGGGATTCTGTAGCCAACAACTCAAGTACCTCTCCATTCATTCCGGTTTCAGGCAATTTACCATCCTCTACACTCTCCACTGCCTTGGCTGGCAGTGCTTCCAAACCTGTGCTTCTTTCTCTGATTCGCTCTGCCTACCCAATCTAGCTGCCAAATGGCTGCACAATTGCACTGCCATTGCACTCGTCGTTCAAGCTTGCTCTGGAACCAAACAGCTACTGGAGGTACTCAGTCTGAAACTGCAAGACGGCGGTCTGCTCTGGGTCTTCACAAGGATGTCAAGGTTGGTCGTCTGTCAGACCAGTGTGCCATTTCTAGCCAAGACTAAACCAGAAGCCAGTGCCATCCCAAACAGAGCATGTAGCCGAACACAGTAATACTTTGCCATGAAAATCTTGCTGTTGTCCTGAAATTGTAATGTCAACCTTATAAGGCGATACCGAAATGGGGACAGTTTTTTTTTAAAAAAAATAAATGGGAGAGTGGTATGAGAGACTTACTTCATGGTTTTTCAGCACATAGTCCACAACCCATTTGCCCACAGGGAGTGTCAAGGCACAAAGGACCTGAAATACAATAGAAGTAATGGTTGAGTTTAGAAAGTAAGAACTGGTTTGGGATCGGTATCTCAACATGAAGCAGTAAGGAACATTGGCTCACAGTGCAAGCTGATGGAAGAGATTTGCTCATGCCAAAAGCAGCCAAAAGAACATAAAGCGTGACAACCCCAAGAGTCACTAATCTTGATCCTGTTTTGGTGCCAATTCTTACCTGTTTGTAGGTTCAAACATACGAGAGGTAAACGATTTTTTTTTCAAAGCTGCACAAGTGAAATGCTAAAGCTAACTTTAGGCATTGGTCATAATCATAAATAGAGAAAATTACCAGGGGAGACATTTTCCCAACAGCACGATCTCCATCAATCTACAAAATATCAGACTCCATCACTGACAACAACAATAATATTCATAGTCATCACAGCACATTGCTAAATTATGCCAAAGGAATTATACCTGATGAAAATGGCTGCAGAAGAGTATCAGGGTAGTCGTCAGCCCAACTAGAATGGATGAAGCAATGACTGTTTTACTGAGAGGGAGAAGAGCTGTTCCGCTGTAATTGAAGCATCTCAAGACAAATAATGTAGGTGCAAATGGCCATTATATCCCCTTGGAAGTGAAAGTAATAGTGGGAACCTTCTTGCTTTAGAGGATACCTGGAAATGTTTCTGCTGCTGTTTGAGAAGTAGAAAGCTGTGGTTGCCAATGGACCAAATGCAGCAAAACATAATGGTTCACCTAGTCCCCTGTAACTTAGTCGGAATGGTGGGCACTACACAAAGAGAAAATACAAAAGAAGAAATGTCTGAGATATTGAAGAAATCGAGGTGAAACATAGTGAACTGCTAAAATGCTTCAGCTTTAGCTGTTAGTAGATAGCTTCTTGCAAAATGGCACATTTTTTATGTGCTAGAGTTCATGATGATTCCTCCGAAAAAGGGTAGAAAAATTTACCTGATAAACATAGCCACAGATGATTGCACAGGTTACCGATAAAATGAACCTGGCATCCCCAGCTTGGGCAAAGGCCCAAAATAGCCCCATAAATCCGAATAGGAGAGAAATATTTGCAGCATATTGCGTCATCGTTCGACTGCAGAGTGCATTACGATGTAACATGTTTTCACTTCTAAAACAATGGTTGCAAACTATCTTTAAAAAACAAAAGCTTGCATAGTAGTTGCATTATTGCTTGGTATTAGCAGTACCTGCCAACGATGTTAACAACAGATTCCTTCTTGTTCTTATCAGCCCCAGTATCTGAATCGTAAACATCATTGCTGCAATGAAATCAAACTCTCAGGAACAAGTGAGCATGATAAAACGTAACAATGGATCAATAGTGATTCCCATGTTAGCTTTTGTTTATCCTTGTTAGTGTGCCCTACCTTAGATTGAGCCAAGTGATCACAAGGACTGATGCAACCAAGAGAACAAAATACCGTTTACCAAAGAATGAACCCACATGATGGTAAGCACAGGCGCTTCCAACCTGCAGGGTAAGCGAAATATTTTTATCGCACACTTTGCAGGAATATATTTTGATGAACACAATGGTCTTTTTCATCAAGGAATAGAGTAGCAAATTATGTGGCATGGATAGACGGATTGAACGAAGCTTCACCAATATGCCGCTGCAAAGTGTGTCTCACAAGTCGACAGTAAAATTACTCACCGTGAGTGGCACAAGCGCCACGGAGTAGATTGGAAGCTTTGCCGCCCTCCAGAGCAGCGTCCCTCGGGAGAGCTCAACGTCGTCTCCTGCGCCTTCACCGGACGCGGCAGTAGCGGTAGCGGAGCACTGAACCGCGCGCGGCCTCCTCGCGGCGGCGGCGGCGGCGGAAGCAACGCTGCTGCGGCGATGATGTGGAGGCGCGAGGTGGGAGACGAGGAGAGGCGCGAGGGCGATGCCGGCGAGCGGCATCGGGCACCGGGCGCAGGAAAGCGAGGGGGCTCAGGTCAGACGCGGCGTTCCATGGAGTGTGCCGCCGTGTCGCGGCCAGGCGCCGACGCTTCGGTTTGGTCTGCATGGATAAGGCTCGGTCATCGGTTGGTAGATTTACGTCGGCTGGGCCGCTGGGATGTGAGGCGGTGGGCAGCCCGCAGCCGCAGGGTCGGGTCGGCCTCCATGTCACCTGGCCTCCATACCACCTGTCTCAATTATAGCCGGAGTCCAAATTTCGTCCTTCAGTTGGTAAAAGAGATTCATTCCCTAACAATTTATATCAGTGCTGGTTATTTTGGCTCCCTAACAATTTCGACGGTGGTTTCATTCCAACACCGTCCATAGAGGCCGAGACGATTCACGATTGTCCCACACTCCCACTCCTATTGAAACAGTACATATACTGTGGGAGTAGTAGTGCCTCCCAATACGCCATTCTTTACCCATACAGGCATACTCTCGTGTGCATGCTATGCCTTGCTACTCTGGCTAGCACTCGCGTGCCGAAGAGTAACACCGAGCCGACACACCAGTTTGAGTTGAGGTATGTGAGTTCTGCCGCGGCAGTATGGCAACGCCGGCGCCGAGCCGACGCGCACGCGCCCGTGCTGCTTATCCTTTTGCGGGCGCTGCTGGGTTCCGTGACTGGTTGTCTCCGTGGTCTTTCATAAACTGCTACAGTTTTCTCATGTCCTGATCCAGTGAGCTAAATATTGGGCCTTCTGTACATCAGTACGTCCAGTTCTTCGTCGGCCTAAGATTTTACCATCAGCCTAATTAGTGAATTAGGTCTGAGTATCTAACTGGTTATGTATAGCAAGATGTATATTTCCCCTGAGTAAAGACATTGTCAAATCGGTCAGAGACTAATTACAAAAACCTAAGAGGACAATGTAGTAACATATAAAATTACAAAAAAAAACACGGCGTAAACTTAACAGGCTTGTAGAAAAGCGTAAAATTCCAAGAGAACGCACTGCCTCCCAAATCCGTGACCAAGAAACTCGGAAATTCAGAAACGACAGCAAAGTGCCTGCCCCATTCCTCTCCTCTTTAGTACCACCTCGCCAGTTTAGAATGCATTGCACCAGCTTAAATAGTCAGCTCACCGACTCTGCACCGCCGAGCTCAGTAGTGAGAGCTTGTAACCCATGTGGGGGCATCAGGTGGTGTGGATGGTTGGTGCTGAATTTGGGCTTGGGTTCATGTTGTTGTTAACTATGCTGGCTTGCCCGTTCCAAGTTGAGTAGTGGGTGGGAGGGGCTTCGGCGAAAGCCTTGGGTCTCTCCGGCCCTGAAGTGGCAGGCACGGCGTGAGGCTGGCTTCACAGAGCAGCGATCACTGCTCGCTTCCAACTGTGGAAGGATAAACAGGCCGCTGCACCATGGGCCCGCTTCTGGCCCAGAGTTCCACTATTACAGACCACCATCTTTTTTTCATTTTCGACATCGGTTGCAGGGTAGAAACCATTTTACTTTCGCATGTGTCGTATTTACAATATAAATTTAACAGCAAACTGTAGAGAACGAATCAATAATATATCGATAGACAAATCAACGCAAACCGACCTTAGCTCAGTTGGTAGAGCGGAGGACTGTAGTTGTTGCAGGTAATCCTTAGGTCGCTGGTTCGAATCCGGCAGGTCGGATTTTTTCTTTTTATAGCTTATTTTTTCTTTTTATAGCTTCTCAATGAAGTTAAACACCTCAAACCATTTCGTGATGTTAGATTGTGATCTAATGATATGTATTTCAAAAGCTTTCTTCATGAACTTTTTTGTGATGTTCTTAGATGATGTGATCGACATTAGAAGAGGTGCATTTTAGCTGCAAATACTATCATAAGAATATAAATTAGATGCTGAATTGTCTCCCGGATGAGGTAAAAATGTTACATGGTGATCACCAAATGCATGTATGTAGCTCCTCCACTTGTGCTCTGTTCTTCCATTTCAGATAACAAAGTTTCAGGAAACGCTTGGATTGGAGTGCGCACCAAATAAACCAGGATGATTGTGCATTATTTGATCCTACAGCATGGCGCATGACAGTTTCGAAGATTAAGCACATCACATTTGAAATTTCCCTCCAATTCAGTAGAGCATCATATGCCTAATTGCCTAGCAAATTGCTTCACTTCCTTGCAAGGCTGAAGCCCTGGTGAGGCCTGCTCTTGGACCTGCTCCTGCTGCCCCTATGGCTGCCGCTCCCATTATCCCTCCCCCGGTTCTTCACCGACGAGCCGGCGCTCTGGCTCAGCCGCCGCGACGACGGCGTCGGCCGCCTGCGCGAGCTCCACCCTCCGTTCCCGAGCGCCGCCTTGGCGACGCTGTCCTTGGCCGCCTCCCGCGCGCGCTGCGGCCTCACGGGCTGCTTGTTCAGGTACTCGAGCCGCGACAGGAGGCCCGACGCCGCCTTGCGGAGCGCGTCGTCGCCGATGTTTGTCTGCACCGGGTTGCCGACGAGGTTGAGAGCCCTCAGCGAGCTGTAGTTGGCGACGAGCTGCCCCAGCGCCTTCGTCGTGGTGATCTTGTTGAAGCTCAGGTCCACCACCGCCAGCTTCAGCAGCCGGTGCAGCCCCTCCACGTCGCTGATCTTGTTCCCGGCGAGGTACAGCTCCCTGATCGCCCCACAGTTCGACAGCCCTGAACGAATCGAAACCACAAATTGTTCACTTCTTTTGATTCAATTCACACGAATAGTATAATTAACTGCAGGGTACACTGTCATGTCTCATGTGATACTAGCTCGCATGGTGCATGGAAACAAGCTAAGCAGTGCGTAGGATGGACCGGAGCGGACCGATGTGGCATCCAGTCACGCTCGCGCACAGCGGTTTCTTTTCTTTTCTAGGGACGAGCAAACCTGCGGGACATCCACTCGATTCCCAAGGTTCTGAAGAAGTTGGCCGAAAGGAGCATGGGACACGGTCACGAGTATCGTCTATCAGAATGTACGAATTGTACTATCCGAAAGGTAAGAATGTGATATGCCTAGATTGGATATCTGATGGGTGTCAGAATGCGGCGCCCTGTGTATGTACTCGTTTCTGCTTATCAATCTGGAGTTGCCGGTAAATAAGGTGAAGCACATGAACCTTGTATCGATCCCTTCAGTGTCACAGTGTGTGTGCCAGCATTAGTTTCAGAGCATGACATGACGCATCGTTACTGTGCACTACTAAAGTCTGTACCATGGACCATCCTAGTACTTAGCCCGGCCCAATGTCTATCGACTGCCACCGATCCAGAAGTGCACACGAGCATTGCACAATGAACAAGATCCACGCAAAGCCTGGCTTTCACCAGTAGCAATAAACTTACTGAAAGAAATAGCTGTGATATCTGACGAAATGCTTACCGTGACCAATCCGTGAAATCTTGTTGTAGCTGAGGTTGAGCACGCGCAACCTCGTCAGTTCGCGCAGCCCCTCGATGACAGATATCTTGTTCCTCGACAGATCGAGTGAGTGCAATCCCTTAGGCAATGATCCAGATGATATTTGAACTGCAGAACGAACGGATTGATCAGCCAAGAAAGAGAAACATGAAGATTAAATTGCCGCACGTAAAATAAAAATATTAGCACATAATTAATTAAGTTTTAATTATTATAAACTTGATAAATGAATATATTTGATATTTTAAAGCAACTTCTAGTTTGAAAAATATGCTAACGAAAATCGATATAAAATATGTATCTTAACGAGAAAAGAACGTGATAATTTACCGATGAGGTTGCCGGACAGATTGACTGCCCGGAGGCTGGAGAACGGCGAGATCACCGGGATGACAGTGAGCCCCATCCCCGATATGTGCGCCACGGACGAGGACGTGGTGAGCGTTTGTATGATGCTGTTCGCCTTGATGGCCTCGCCGGCCATGCGCCGCCGCGCTTGGGCGGGGAACTTGCCGCCGAACGACGAGGGCTCCCCGATCTCCGTGCAATGCGGGCGAGCCGTGTCGTCGTCATCGTCGTCGTGCTCCACGATGCATTCCTCGTTGGTTTTGAACGGGTTGTCCACGAGGCTGTTCACCCACGCGCTGACCCGGTCCAGCGACGTGGCCTCCGACGAGAACGCCATCCACTGGTTCGGGATGGGCTCGTGGCCTACGGCGATCCCCTTGTTCTTGACGTCGGCCGTGGCGGCGCCCGCGTCGAGCGTGTCGGACGCGTACCCGTCGTGCCGCTGCTCCGCCGACGGCACCGCTGCTGGTACGGTCGCCGCCGGCCGGTGCAGGTTCCGGTGGCTTCGCAGGAGCAGCCTCCACCACAGCTTCCGGCTCCGGGACGGGAGCACCTGGCTGGACGAACACTTCTTCAGCATGACGTGGTCGGCGCTGCACGTCGTCTTCACTGACGCGGCTGGGCTGTCGTCCGGCGCGCCGACTGGGGTGGCTGTGGCTGAGCCACCGGCAGGCAAGGCCATGAGGTCGCCGTAGGAGAGCGACTTCGCCGGAAGTTCGAACGCTTTCGAGCCACGCCTCGCCGTCTCGATGTTGGAGCACGAGCGTTCCAGCCTCGATGCCATGGCCGGCACCATGAGGCCAACCCCGGGCTCGCTAGCGTCCGGTGCTGCGGCGGCGCTGCTAGCATCCTTGTCGGCGGCGTCGCTGTTGTAGCCGGAAGAGTCTGCGTCGCCGCCGGCGACGAGGTCGACGTCAGATGTGTCCCTCTTCACCGAGACCATGTCATCGTCCTTGTCGCGGCCTTCACAAGCCAACTCAGCGGCGTTGAAAGCGACAACCTTTGTGTCACATGCCAGGACAATGTCACCACCGCCTTTCCCGATGTCGACGGTGTCCGTCCCCTCCATGAACTCCACCGGTTTCACCTTCTGGAACTCATTGCCACCAGACTTCTTGCCGTAACCAATCTTGCTCGTAACCTGCCATGTTCAGAGCTGATAAGAAACAAAAACTTAAACCAAAATTCATCAAAGAACTGGGTCTCCTAAGAATATAATCCACCAACCTTTGATAACTTCCTCTTGCCGGCGAGAAGAGCAGAGAAGCAGCTGATCTTGGTCATCTTCCCCAGCCACAGCACTACTAATTCTCTTTTAACACCTCAGAAATCTCACCTGTTTCCCTTGTAAAACTAACAGAAAAACTACTCCCGAAAGAAGCAGCCTTGTAATTCTTAGCCGTTGTCTATGGGAGAGCCCTTCTTCCAGAGGAGAAAAGCGGCGAAAGGAAGGGTGCCTGCATCCTCCTGCGGCCGCACGACGGTCGGGGCGCCGCGCGGCGGTGCGGCGGAGAAGGCCAGATCGATCGAGCGGCAGGCTGGGTAGTGTACTGTGCACAAAACACGGGGGAAAGTGCAAACGCGCTCGCGTGGGCGTGGGCGTGGGCGTGGGCGTGGTGTGGCGGAGGCAGAAATAGGCAGCGGACGCGAGAATCACAGCCCTCGGCTCGGATGGTCATATCCCTTGGCATTTTTATACGGTATATCAGCGGCGTACGAGAGTTGGTGCCGGAAAAGCGCGGACGCCAGCCTACTTGGCCAACAACTACCCGCGAGGGCGGTGGGTGCCGTGTGCCACGCGCGGGCGCGCGACGACGAGACGAGGGTGGCGCCTGGCGCGCGCGGGGCAGCTTCCGACGTCACCGCGGCCCGAAACAGCCTCGCGCCGCTGGAGAAGTTGCTCGGGTTTTTTTTTTGGGGGGGCGCTTTCGAGTGGCGACCTCGGGTCTGTCGGGTCTTGCACGTACGCCTGCTTTACGTCGTACCGTGATACAATTGTGTTGTATTTTGGGTTTGACTTTGGGAGAGGGATCGGAGACGGAGTTCTTTTTGGCCCCGAGCGTGTCTGCGTGTAATTTAACTCTACTTTGGCCGCGCTTCGGTCACGGAGGATGACGTTTTGCGTGGGTGTTCGCCTGTTCGGTGTTGTCTGGTTCAGTTTACACGTTGTTCGGCGCGGTAGGCCTACATAATCGACCCCCACCCATGTCGAAATTCATCCCTCGCCACGGGCCAGGGTAGGCCTGACGCCCTGAACCTGATTAAATTATCGGTCCAGCTGCAAACAGGGATACTCATGCACCACACGAGGGACAGTATATAAAAAAATTCATAAAATTTGATAAGATAAATTATGATAATACAAGACACCGTATAAACGTGCAAATCTAAATTCGATTTACACAGGAAGAAAAAAATAACAAATTTATGCTTCACTGACTTATTTTATTATTTTTGTTTCTCTAGTTATAGATTTAATATAGTCTTGCATGTTTGTGCATACACTTATAATTATTATATTTTTTTTATTCTCTCTATAATTAGTTAAGTCACGTATAAATGATTTGTACCATAGTATCTAGGTATATAAAATACTTATCCCACACGACATGCTAATGACAAGAAGATAAGTCAATGATGCCTACGTCGATTTCATCTGGGGACTTGGCAGATTCGAGCCTCACAAAAGCGAATGGTTCACCGTTTCGTCCGTCTCGATCCCGCGCGCGTGTGTAGGCCGGCGTGCTCCGGCACGTACGCGCGCGGCCGCCACCTCCCCCAGCTGGGACAGCCGCTAGCATCCGACCAGAGAATACGCTGCATTTGGCTTGTATTTTACGCCGATTCGTCAGCCTAATCCGTGCACCGCACTATTATCTGCTCTAGTTAAATCTTTCATTGGCCGTCCTCGTACGTGCAGTGTTACTCCCGTCCCTTTCGTTCGCTCATCTTACTGGATCTTACTGTTTGTTAATTACACTGTGAGGTACTCGCCGAGCGAGTTGAGACTTCTTCTCCGAGTTTGACGAGAGCATTGTATAGTATCATTGGATATGCAGAGATCTAAGAGATGCACCCTGGTCCCTGCGCCGGTTTTGACAATGTCATGTATTTGAAGAACGGTGCACGCCTGCACGGCCACTTTGCATAATTGCATTTGTTCCTGGATGCCGTTTTCATTGCATCTCGGTGGAGATAAAATTGACAGCATGTATTGTACTTATCAGTAACTGTTTCTTCTACTACATTTGAACAATCGGTTGGACATCTAAAATGTGATGCCTGTACTGAGGAATAAGTTGCATAAGCAGCAAATACGTACTCGCTGCTAATAGATATGACTGGTTCGATTCGCTGACTTTCATGTCATTCCCCCAAGAGGAGAGATTTA
Source organism: Oryza glaberrima (assembly GCF_000147395.1). Taxonomy (NCBI): domain Eukaryota; kingdom Viridiplantae; phylum Streptophyta; class Magnoliopsida; order Poales; family Poaceae; genus Oryza; species Oryza glaberrima. The sequence goes on from NC_068328.1 coordinate 4,414,620, forward strand.
TCAACTACAACTTTACATCTCGTGCCGCTGCCACCACCGTTGAAAATTGAATGTATGCAAAATGGAAGGCAAGAAAACCACAATCAAGAGTCGCCATCGATCATGGCCCGCCCGCTTTGATTTGAGTGGTTTCTTCGATTCAACGATTTCTACGGCTAGTCCTTTCACTGGTAATAAAAGCCACAAACCCAGGGAATATAATCTTTTTCAGGGAGTTGTGTTATTATCGAACGCTCTCGTCTGAAGATTGTGAGGCGGGTAACAAGTCTTCGTGTACGATTTCAAGGTTCTGATTTCTCGCTATCTCGTTCAGTCGTTTAATTGCGATGCGCACGATGCGGGCAGTTTGCTTGCGAGTTGCGAGTAATGAATAACAAGTGCACGGGCGCGAGTGGATTGTCTGTCATCTTCTAAAGATTTCAACCTCGTCCGGTCAAATTGGGGCACATTCCATTATGATTTGGTTTGTCTTTGATCGGTCGCATGCACTGTCGTCACGTGCCTTAATTTCTTTAGTACGAGTACACTGTACACGCATATTTATTTTTGGATGTATCGGCCCCTCCAAAGTAGACCAAGGGCATCAGGTGCCTGCCTTATACTGTTCAAACAAAATTCAACCTACAGTTCGAGCAACTGAAGTTTCAACCACGTGCACAACTCACAAACCAACTCTCACGATCACATCGAATGGAGGCAAAAGAAGCAAATATTTCCTCGGCTATTCCGCTGATATAAACGAGTGTGCAACACTGTAGTAGCTAGACAATTTGCCTTTGCTAGTTTGGCTCCATCTGCAGCATCCTTCGTCTTGCTTGGAAACGGGCAAACCTAGCGCTCCCGTCTGCGTCAACTCGCTCGCGCGCCACGTTTTTTTCTTCAGAATGTCGCGGCGGGCAAGTGGGGGGCAAGTGCGGGCGGACGGGATCGCGCGGCGCCATGACTTTCCCGGTCGAGTTTGCTACAGCTAGCTGATAGTAACACAGCGCTTTCATCAGCATGGATGGAGCAAGTCGCATCCATCCGTAGTTTTCTCTGAAAATTCTGTCTGTTATGCGGAAGCATCAGGAAATCGAACGCATGCTGAAGAGACGACGAGATCATAGCGCAACAAGGCGCGCGGCTTCCAATGGGGACTAGAGATGGAACATGGAAGACGATGACCGGAAACTGCCGAGGACGGCGGACTACTGGACGGAGGAAAGGGCGGCGCTGTATCTGGTCAGGTGGCTCAGATGAGATTTCTCCGGTGAGGATAGAGGAGTACTGGAGCAGTGGTCGGGGAAAGGAGAATGGAGAAAATAAGTTTCAGCCTACTGGGCTTGATGGCTCGTTGGTTCTACAGGCCTATTAGGCCATAAACTGCAACCCAGCTCACTTTGGACCCAGCTACAGACGTTCCAACTTGGAATAAGTTCACTATTTGACCCCCAAAAGTGATCGAAATCTAATCCATGACCCTAAACCACAAAACCGGATATCTCGACCCCTGAACTCTTAAAACCGGTGCAATTTGACTCCATAGGCGGTTTTGAAGGGCGGTTTCGCTGACGTGGCGCCTACGTGGCAGTATTGACTCGGTCTTCTTTCCACGCGGTGTTAACGTGGCGCTTAGGTGGCATTAGAAATAAAAAATATGTATGGGACCCATTTGTCATTCTCACACAAAAATAAATTGTGGGGCCCTCATGTCATCCTCTCTCTCTCTTTCTCTTCCCTTCACAAGCGACGGCGGTCAAGGGAGGCCGGCAGGCGACATTAGGGCAAGCAGCGGCGGCAGGCAGGTGACACTAGGGCGGCGACAGCGGCGGTTGGGGCGGCGGCGGAGCCAGATCTTCCTCCTCCCTCTCTCTCCCTCATATCTTTCTCCCCCGTTTCTCTTCACGGGAGAAACGACAACGGATGGGGGTCGGGTTTGGCGGCAGCGGCGGTGCCCACTGGGACCTACTAGGAGACTACCACGAAGCACGTCGCAGAGCGGCGGCGGTGGCAGCTGCGACAGCAACGCGGCGGGGGCAGCGGAGCTTGAGGGAGTAGAGCGTGACCGCTCCTCGTCGCCGCACCACGTGGAGAAGGAAGGAGAGGGAGAAAGATGGGGTCGCTACTGCCAGCGCCGGCAACGACGCTATGGGAGGGGCGGAGGAGGCTGTGGATGGGATTGGAGGAGGCGCCGGCCACCGCTGCCGCTGAAGATCTGGCCCCTGCTCCGGTGTAGACCCCCGTTTTTATAACAAGAATCACTCGTGTCACCAGTACCATTTCCCTGGATCAAGTAGTCTGGTACTCACGATTACATAGCTGAAATATCAAGTGCGCATACAAGGATTGTCTAGCGCGAATTATTACATCATAGGCCCGCTGGCATAGACTGGAACATAGGACCGAATGGTTCGTAATACATGCAAAAGCAGAAATAGATAAGGCAGCGGAATTCAGGCAGCGGCCATGCCATTGCCACAGGCAACGACCGTAACTAAGACCTACGGAGCGCCGTCATCCTCCGCATCCTCCTGAAGATAAGCATAGGGATCCTCCTTGACTTCATTGCCATCCACTGATTAAATTTTGTAATAGCAAGAGTGAGTACCAACCGTACTCCGCAAGCCACCACAACAACAATGCATATGATAGGGGTATTCAAAGTATGGCCATTGGTTTATTTGCGTAAAGCTAGTTTCACAATTCTTTTCACAAGCCTAAGATCTAGCATAGACTAGTCCAGTTTTAATTCCAATGTTTATTACACAACAACGGTTCTGTTCACCATCCATTGTCTTCCCAAAGATGGCTTCCCGTTACTGGCCGTCATGGTTTTCTGGGGTTTACCCCTTCTCGCCTCTCGAGAAGTTGATCCACCAGTACAAAATCATCACATGCATATCCCACCCCTCATTCTAGAAATTTAGAGTCTAGCCAAGTGTAATACATGTCCCGGTGCTCAATATCCGCGAGTACGGCTATTCGAATAGATTGGTTTACTCACACTGCTGTGGATGTACACTTTACCCGTACTCCGTGACTTTCCCAACACATGAGCCTACGTCCCAACGAATGAGACTTGCCACGGCAAAGCCTTTCAATAACCTCACTTTGGCAGTACCCGCTCCATGAACTTTAGTCCTCATGCACTCTAGGCGTCCAAGGTTTCTAGCAGTGAGAGGAGTTCTGGCGCTACCGAGGGGGAAAGACTTACACATTCATTAAGTTATAGTTAAATTTAGGTTTGCACATGGCAGTCCTACCGATGGCGACACCACTGTAGGCACCCGCCCCACGCGGTCCTACCAATGGCTGCCCTACCGTAGGCCCCTGCCTCTCACACATCAAGAATTCCACTACGGCTTGGGTACCGCCTCCGCTCAGCTATTTACTCCGCTAGGTCTATATCCACACGAGAAGTACGGTTGTACGGGGGTCGTTTCATGCTTAACTTCATGGCTCGGTCCTTAACTGACCAGCGACGGCACTAGCCTTTATCGGACTCCACCCAAATCATCCAGCCACCCCAGTCGGAAACAGTTGTTTAGTTTTATTTCTCCTTTCACAAATCATGTCATCAATGTCATGGCAATGTGACGCTCATGTCTTAACATGCCGCATCTCAACTACCTTTCCTAAGGTAGTTGCCCAAGCATATAGCACTTGATAAATATGAGAATGCATGATTCTAGTATAGCATGACTAAGCATTTGTCCAATATTGACTAAGTACACACGATAGCAGGGTTTACAATGGGCATACAGATAATCAATATCAAGGCATAGCATATATAACAAGTAGGACATTCATATTCATATATAGCATGCAATTTTATTTAAATCAACATAATTTTCGCAATAGGTTCAACATGCTCAAAGATTAGTGATGACTTGCCTTGATCGTAGTCTTGCTGTCCCTGCTCCTCAATCGACTCAACAATTCCCTCGGAATCTAAGTATACGTGCGAAAGATCGGATTTGAATTCAATTAGAATTCAAATAAATTCACCAAAATTCACACAGTACAAATCATATTAAGAAAATGGTACCATCAGATAGATCTTGATTTTAGATGAATTTAGGTTCAAGTTTCATTCAATTCCGAGTTAAAATGAGTGAGTTATGCTAGTTTAAAGATTCAAATTTGAGTTAATCCGAGAAATTGTAAAAAGCTACTGTTCCTAATTCATTTATTTTTATTCCGATCTGCAATCTATAAACCACAGAGGCTGGCACGTGGGCCATCCACCTATTTCTTTTCTCGGTTTTTATTTTCTAATGGAAATCATGCTGTGTCATTGACAGGTGGGGCCAGCCCTTTTGATTAGGGGTAAACCGCTCCCTTTAATCACCGGTGGGTCCCGCTTGTCATTGACAGTAAACATAATATTGATTTTAATTAGATTTTCTAATCATCCGGACCCATGTGTCATAGAATCGGCTAATCATCATTAGGGAGAGGATTACTGTGCACTAACTACTATGTGGGTCCCACATGGTTTCTCTCTCTCGTTCTTTTCTTTCTTCCCCGTCGTCTTCTACCTCTCGCTCACGACGGAGCAGAGGAGCGGCGTCCGTGCGGCGCGGCGGCCCGAGCCGGAACGACTCGGTGCATGGTGGGGCGAGCGGCGGCGCATCACCGGATACCCGCCGGCGGCGGCGGCGAAGCGCGGCGACTGCCCGGCGCGCGGCGGCACCAAGATCCCAAAAGCAGCAGCGGCACAATGGAGGCCAATATGAGCGCAACCAACGACGATTTAACCATATAGGGTCCTCATGGAGTATATAGAAGCAAAAACCTAGCCTAAGTTACATTAGAACGAGGCCCCAAATCGAGGGGGCCGCTGGCTTCTAGGTGTTCAGGCAGTACTACAGGCGCGAGGGCTTACCACGCAGTGGCGGAACGACGAAGTTCGACGGCGCGCGGCGCGGTGCGGCCGAAACAGGGGCAGACGGCGGTCGGCGACGGTCGCAGGTGTTCGACGCTCGGCCTTCCTCGTGTAGCAGCTCCCGGCTCCCTCCAACAGTAGCAACGGCAACGCGGGCACCTTCTCTCCACACCCCGCCACCCACACCGGCCGAGAGGCCCTGCGGCGGCGGCGCAGCCCCCGCCCACCAGGTGTTCGACACCTGGCGGCGGTGCGTTTTCTTTCCTCTGAGATGGAGCAAGAGTTTTGGGGAAGAGGGAAGAAGATAAGGGGCTGATTTTGGATGAGGACGAGCTAGGGGTGATCTTATAACAACGAGAGGGAGGGCGATTCCAACTGGATAAGGTCAACCGATGACTCAGCCACGTTTCGATCTCTCCTAGGTTTGGTTCAATGCACTGTGCCAGCATGATTGCCTAGATGATAGAGTTCCAGGAGAGGGATCATTAGCTGGGGAAGGAGCACCCTAATATCCAGCGGTCTCAGTTGTGGGCGACAGGATGGCGACGCGATGGCGACAAGAGCGACGGCGACGGACAGTGATAACGGCCTCGATAGGAAAGGCGCAGGGCTATGCCCTAGGGTGACGCGGGGTCGTCGTGGCAGCCGTTATCACTCAATCCCGAATGCGACACGCGAGGGGACGGGATGACGCGGGCACTTGTGGCGGCGCGGCTTTGGTGCGGGTTTTTGGCGGCTCGGTCGGCGGCGGGCCCACGCGGCGTGGCGCGACGCGGTGCGGCAAACGGGCACGCCCAATGCGGCGCACTGGTCGGGAAGGCAGGCGCGCGGCACAGCAGCGGTTGGAGAGGGCGTCGTCGGGCGTTTGGTCGGGTTAGACACAGATCGAACACCTGGCGCGCAATGAACAGTAGCGGCCCGAGAAAAATCACAATTAGGGCTTTTCCTAGACCTTTTTGTGTGAATAATTTTTAGATGGTTTAATCTCCTTATATTTTTTAGATACTTACCTATATTTCAACACTTCCAATCTTGTGATTTATTGCACCATATATTAATAATTAATTTTTCTAATTCCAACATATGTTTCTATTTTCCCATATTTAAGTTTTAGTATTTGTCTTGTCATATCAATATATTTGTCTTCTCACAATATTTAACTTAAACAATACATTTTACAATAGAGAAACGAATAACACCAGCATGATGCAAAAGTTTTTTTTTAAGAGTTCAAAATTTTAGTGATTTTTATTATTAGGGATTTTTAGGATGTTACATCCGGCCCTTGCCCGCCCGCCCTCCCGCCGCTACCGTAAGCTCCCGCTCGCCCGCTGCCGCCAATGGCCCCCGTCCCACGCTCGCAGAGAGAAAAAGAGAGATAGGGGGAGGATGAAGAAGATAGAGAGGATGACATGTAGGCCTCACATGTCAGTGGGTCCCACAATTTATTTTTGTGTGAGAATGACAAATGGGTCCTACACATATTTTTTATTTGTAATGACACCTAAGCGCCACGTCAACGCCACGTGGAAAGAAGACCGAGTCAATACTGCCACGTAGGCGCCACGTTAGCGAAACCGCCCTCCAAAACCGCCGAGGGAGTCAAAATTGCACCGGTTTTAAGAGTTAGGGGGTCGAGATATCCGGTTTTGTGGTTTAGGGTCACAGATTAGATTTCGATCACTTTTGTGAATCACAAAGTGAACTTACTCTTTCCAACTTCCAACACATGTCAAGTTTCAGGGATAAAGGCTTCAATTTTCAAAAAAGGATTAAGTTTACTAGATCCTTCAATTTGTTGTAGAGTCCGAAACTCATCCCTGAACCGCAATACAAGATATAACGTGTCCCTCAATTTGCAAAACCAGTGTACCCGAGATCCTAAAGCAGTATAATATCTAGTTTTGGCTAACATAGCGTTGAGTCAACATGGGACCCGCGTGGGCCTACATGTCAGCGACCGACTTGCTCCTTCTCTGTCCTCCTCTCCCATCTTGCCCTCACATCGCCAACTCTCCCTAGGTGGGTGGTGGTGGCGGCGCGTCGCCGAGTTGGACCAACCGCCGAACTAGGTGGCGAGAGGTAAGTTTCCATGGTGGACCTCTCACTGCACCTCTGATTCCCAGCTCTTCAGCATGGCAACCGACGGGGAGATGGCTGGCAGTCGGTGGGAGAGGAGCGGCAATGGTGAGCGAGAAGGGCGATGGACGGTGGACTGGAAGGTGGTGGGCGGCAGGCTTCCATGGTGGATCACCTCATTGTCCCGGCCTCCCGTTGCACCTCCAATTCTCCATCTCTCCAACGCGGCGACCGACAGGGAGAAGGCTGGTAGCCAGCGAGAGAGGAGTTACGCGACAATAGGCGACACAAGCCTTGTTCTCATGGCTCCTCGAGCGGCCGGCGAGAGAGGAGCTGGGCGATAGTGAGTGACGAAGAGCCGGGTCTGATGGCTCCTTCGTGACTCCGCCTCTCTCCAAGTCGACGATTGTCCTTCTCCCCGCTACGCCCCGGTTGCGCCCTCCCGTCGGTTGCCGCCCCTCTCCAAATCAGTGGCCACTCGCTTGCGCCCCCCCGTCGGTTGCCGCCCCTCTCCAAATCAGTGGCCACCCTTCTCCCCGCCACTCTCCTATAAATAAAAGTTGCCAGCTGATATGTAGGCCCACATGAGTTCACTTGCCATGTCAACCAAAACCAATATTATACTTTCTAGGACCTCGGATACACCGGAGTTTAGGTACACACTAGAAAAGGCGCGCATGATTTATAGCCCGTATATATTATTTTTGTGTTATTAATTAGCACATTGTTCATAAAAGTTTAAAAAAATCTTAGTTGAATGGAATTTTTTGAGTTTCAGTTTAACGTAATAGATCATATTGTTGAGAAAATCATCAAATTTTCTCCCTTTTTCTATCCATGCCATTAGTTATTCCTTTGTTTTTTTTTAAAATTACAATTAAGTTATTAACTCATGATAGATTTTTTTAGTAGTGTCCATTGAATTGGTTCGAAGAGGTAAAATAGTTTTTTTTTTCATTTAAGATATGCAGCTCAATATTTCGAAAATACTTATAGAGATATATATGAATATGAGTAGTTGTATATGCATTCTAACATTTTTTGCAAATGTACTATAGAATACTCTATCTTTGAACATGTACATGTAGAGCAAGTGAGCTCCATTGACAGAGGCATTTGCTCCTTCCCCTGATATATAGATACTTCCAGATTATCCTTCCTCTGCGTGAGAGGACTGGAGCTGCCACAGCCATGCTCTTCCCTCGTACTCCTAGACACACAGCGAACGTATACATGTAGAGCAGGTGGCCACCATTGGCTCCATTGACAGAGGCATTTGCTGATTGCCTAATCGATCCTTTTAGATTATCCTTTCATCTGCAAGGGAGGATTGGAGCTGCCACAACCCTGTTTTTCCTTCGCACTCGACGCACAACTGCTCAACTCTTGGTATCATTTTTTCCCCTTTTGGTGTTCTCCAGATTTATCTGCCATGTGAGAGAGGACACGTGGACCAATCACTACAGATAAAAGCAATATTTATATATTTAAACTCATGCTAGCGTACAACATCATCTATAATTTATTTAATTCTACAAATCAACATGTAAGTATATCTAATCATCATCGCTCACATCATTTTAATAATATTTTAACAAATATACCTATCATTTTTATAATATTTAACATATACTTATCAATATTACGGGTATCATTTGTTTGTTTTATGATAAGTGTTGATAAAACCTCATGTTTTAATATTTTCTTTTCTTTTTACCTCTCAGCTCGACAACCTTTGGGGAAGACGACACTTGCGAGAGAACAAGGATTGGCACGTCGGTGCTGGGAGAAAGGCGACAACCGTTGGGGAAGATGTCGCTTGCGAGAACAAGGCCGGATTGCTGCGTCGGTGCTGGGAGAAAGGCATGAGCAATTGAGGAAGATGACGCTTGCGAGAATAAGGAGAAGAGGAGGAAGATGATGGTAGCGGAGGCAACATCGCCCTCGTCCCTTGATCCTCCAAATATGGGTATCCTCATTGAGACCTTCTTCATCCCTCTCTCTTCCTCCTGGATGTGGTCGAGCTCGAGGTCGTGGTCGTTGCTACCGTGGATGGCATGGACGTGTTCGACCTCGACGCTCACCGGCTGGTTGATGCGTCCACACTCGCGGACCATCACAGCTGGTACGGCTCGACGCCCTTCGCTTGATCCGTTGAGTGAGTGGATCTTGCTCGTTGGAAATAGCTTCCGTGGATCCGGAAAATACTGTTGTAGATGTCTTCCTCGTCGCCGGTTTACGACAGCTAACATCGGCTCACTGTTTATATTTTTTGGAAAAAAAACTTTCAAATGCAACTATAGTATAGTTGCAGTGTAACTACAATATATAGTATAGTATAGTTGTAGTTTCCGGCGAGTTATGAAATTAGTTTTCTCATTCGTGTCCGAAAACCCCTTCCGACATCCGGTCAAACGTCCGATGTGATACCCAAAAATTTTCATTTCACCAACTAAACATGACCTTATATACAAGTTATAATATTGTTATAGTATAGTTATAGTGGAATTATATTACAATTATATTATAGTTAGATTTAAAAAAATTCCTTTAAAAAACTTGGGGCACTTTTTTAGACACTTTTTTTTCTTCTCCATTGTTTCCTCGGTATGTAATCTTTTTCACCAGTTCTTTCCGTGTTTTGGTGTGATTTTCAACCGAGTTTGGAATGCTCTGGATTTTTCCTTTGTTTTATCTAGAGTCTTCGCAGTCGTGCGGAATGGAACGTGCTCTTCTGGACACATGGCACATTTTAACGAGATGTGAGCTTGCTTTTAGCTTTGGCCACGTGGCCCAATGATTCGGTAGAGATTGCACCCTGAAATCGGTATTTAGATTATATTTGGTATTGCAGTTCATGTAATGATTTCAGACAACGACAAATTAAGAAATATAAAGTGAACTTATTCCTTTAAAAAAATGAAACTGCTCCGAATTTAGACTTCAAAAAAACTTATGGTGAGGGCCAGATACAGAGGAAGGAGTAAAGCGGTACAACGGTAAACGAATATGCAAAAGCAGTCAGAAAAGAAAGATGACGGAGAATACCATGCATATCAGCTTTATGTTTCTAAACAAAAAAAAATTACTCAGAGCCAAACGGCTTCCAGTACAAGCATATTTTTATACATGGTAAACTTTAAATAAACATTATTCCAGGATTGGTACAACCTGTACGCATAAACCAAAGAACAGAAAAATAAACAGAAAACAAGAAACCTGTGGATTTATGCCGCTATAGCACCTTCCATAAAACTCGTCATTTTCTTTTATTGCCTACCGCAGATTCCACCATATAATATCTAAAGTTGAATGGTCTTTCATTCAACTTATTCTAATTACTGAATCTTCTATATTATCAGGTGCAGGCAGTGTGGTAATAAAATGATAACTGTATAACTATCGAAAAATGTGAGAGACATCAACTTTTTTCAGCAAGGCTTTCATAGAAGAGTATGTAGCCGTTATCAGTGTTACCACTGAACTCTTGTGCTGAGCCAAAGAATGTCTGTACCATGGACTCATCAGTCATCTCAACATTCTCGTCGTCGAAGAACAACCAGTGGTTGTGGCTCTTCACTAAGCTGATATAGTGGCCATGATTTGGTCCACTTCCAACATGAACTAGCACAGCAAAAAGGGAATATTCCAAGTCTGAGTTGTCAACAGTATTGATAAGTTTAAGCTCCAGAGGGAAAACAACTCGATATGATAGCTTTTTGTAGCGACCAAGCTGTTCAATATACTTGAAGCGCTTGAGATGAATTACAAGAATGTTTGGTGGTTTCTTTATCTTCATTCTTTTCTGTGCTTCTTGCAAACTGAAATTACGAACAATTTCCATCACAGTCAATATGACAAACGATAGGAAAATGCATAGTTTTCGTTAACATTCAAGTCACGCTACATTTCCTAACCCAGACGCTTCAGGTGCTAGTGTTTGGTTTGTCAAGCAAAATAGGAAGAGATAATAACTGACGATTAGAGTTCAGATGCAGCTGAATTGAATCAACTAGATGACATTGATATCACATGAGAAAGCAACACAAAATCAAAGGGACTGACATACCTGCAGCATTTGTCACAGAAGAACTTATCCTCAGCATTCAGAGTCTCAGTCGAGCTGAAGTTTTTAAGACAGCTGGTAATTGAACTATTCTGTTCAATATCCAGACTCAGGTCAAAAAACGTTTCATCTCTATCAGTCACAGTCTCACATCTTAGACATCTTGTTTCATTAGTCAATATGCCCTACCAAAAAAGAAAAGAACAAGAGGGCTCATCTCCAATACTGTAGCAAGCACTAAAATTGGAGTGCACTTGCACATGCAAAAAAACATATTGGCAGAAATGGATAGAAACTCACCTGGAAGCATTTGTGGACCAAAGTAGGAACTGGTTCTTTTTTAGTACCATTGAGTTGAACATTTATAGGCCCGTTTGAATTCTTTTTCAAAGAGGAATTTTCACAAGGTTCTGCAACAACTTTAGATTCTTTCTCTAGGATGTCAACTAGCTCATTAAGCAAAAAATTCAGAAATTCATGTGCATCCTGTAAAATACAAATAGTATTTTCAGTCCATGGTGAGCTCCCGAGTATATAAATCGAAAAGATAATATCCACAAAAATAGTAAAGAAGTACAATAGAATTGGCATAAATACACATATATTATAGGTATTCTACAATGCTTAAGTTAGCCAAACAACTCAGGATGCTATTGACAACTAAACAAAATAAAGATGGACTCTGAATAAAAGGACTGGGACCAAGCCAATTCTACACCATTAACAGTTTGCCATTTATAGTATCTCATCCTTATGTAGATACATCTTAAGTGCTATCTTGCAAATTCACGTGTGGTCTATGAGGGACATCAAGATGGTCAGATTTAGATATACTCTTTTTTGGGGAATACCAGATTTAGATAGACTCAAGGCGGTGCTATCCCTTACACTTACACATGACCTCTCAGTATGCGAGGGGGTTAATGGAATATGTTCATTCATCCAGAACCTAAAGTACATGTAAAGTCTACTGCATACATATCACATCCAACATTCATATTCTCAGTTTGTAGGAGCACCTCATTCAGCCGGGCCCGGCAAAAAGAAGTTTGTAGAAGCACCTAAGATAGGCTTGTAGTAGGTATCCCTCCTACTTATTTTTAGGTTCTGTCAATCTAGAGTAAGCTGCTTATTGTAAATAATTAATATAGATACAATGGATTTAATGCTACACATCTATCCTACAAAACATCAAGAAGAAATGCACAGACCACAGAGTTGTTCACAAGTCACAACAACAAATTGTGCAGAAATCCGCCTGGGGCCAACTGACTTAATCCTAAGGGCCAGAGCAAGAGATCATAGCGTGATCACATTTTTGCTTAAAACCACAGAATAAACATTGGCAAATGCACCATTCAAAAAATGTTACCTGGTGCATATAGCTGCGAAAAATCTCATTTTGTTTCTTCAGTCGTTGTATGAAACGCTTAGGAGCGATAACACCTGTTTTCTTCTTCTGGTTGCTGATCTGCATGAGCAAAGGTCACAAATAATTATTTTTGTTACAGTACATCATGCACACAGCTCTTAGTGTACTCCAGTGCAGTCGTTTCCTCTTTATTTTTTTCTTTTTATTTTGTGGAATATAATTTAATCACTTCTATAAAACTGTAAAATTCTAAACAAGCAATAGGCCTCAGGACAAAGGGAACTGCCCCACACAGACTTTTGGGCATTGCTCCAAAGTCCAAATGGATGAACTTGACAGAAGCTCCACTCTAAGATGCATTGCTCCAGAGTACAAATGGAAGAGAAGATCCACTCTAAGAGGTGTTTATCTTTTTTGAATTGTTAAACCATTCTCAAATCTCAAGGCTGCTTTCAAGGCCACATACCGCTCTGGTGCTACAATGTGCATAACTCTGCTATCTACTATCTTGGACATCACTATTAATAGATGGTAATTAGTTCAAGAAATATACATAGTGTACTAATGGTAGTGGTGGAAAACATGCGTAGTGGATGTAATCCCATGCTATTCAAGATACATGTGGATGTGATAAACTAAATGTTCAGATACATGATTTTTGTAAAACTTCTATATATTGGAGCATATGCAGAAAACTGAGGACAGCATAACAGTTATAACAATCAATAGCTGCAGTGGTACCTGAGAGAACAGGTCAGCTAAGCACGTTAACATATTGTCTTCGACATCTCCGGTGCTTTTATTATTTGCATAGTACTCCAGTAATTGCTCACGGAAAGGAACACAAAAGTAAAGTGCCTGCAACAGAACGAAACAATAATTAGGCCCATGACCTCAGGAATACATATAAATAAAATCAAGATAATATATATTATTATCTTCCTTATTGCAATGTTTCTGATTAAAAAACCCCCCCTCTAAATTCCAAATAAACCTCCTACATATGAACCGAAGATCTGATCATTATGTCATACACCACGAGTAACCTCGATTCCCCATTGCCTAACGCAACTAGACGGATGTTATGAAACATGAAGGGGGTCAGCATCATCAGATAAACATAAAAAATTTCTCCACATAATCGCAACAATGACCTCGCAGAACCTCCACCATTCCCCAACCATCACGCGCACAAATCCCACACAGGACCGCGCCTTCTGATGCATCCATCACCGGATCACATTTTCCGCGCCACGATCCCGCGAAGATCGCATCTCTCCCAACCGCAGGCACGCATCATATACACAGCAAATCCCACAAACGGGGGAAAACTACGGCCATCCGCCTCCGGAGAGGGGTCCAACGATTTCCGGCGGCTCCCCCCCCCCCCCCCCCCCCCCCCCCCCCCCCCGCCGCTCGGCGCCATACCTGCAGGACGCTGTTGCAGTAGCAGGTGTTGCCGAAGTTCTCGAGGCCGAAGTAGCGCTCGCCCTCGGGGAACTGCTCGCCCAGCGCCTTCTCCAGCCTAGAGCTCGCCGCGCCCATCACCGCCGCCGCCGCCCGCGCCAGGCAGCTCCCATTTGCATGCCGGACTCCGGCCGGTCGATCGATCGCTGCACGGCCGCGCGCCGCGTTGCGAGGCAGAGGTGTCAGTATTGGTTTTCTCGTTGGGATCGGAGGTTGGAAGTTGGAACTGATCGGAGGAACGGATGGATGATCAGGGGGAGGAAGGGAGAGTAGAGGGGGAAGGACCAGTAAAAGGCGTATTTCCGAGCTCCCGTGTCCGGGAATTCTGACGTGTATATATCTTTTCCTTTTTTGAGAAAGAAAAACCGACCTACTTCGTTATCTCTATCTCAATTCGACGGTAAAGATGTCGCCAATGGCTCGAGTCTTGAAAAGCTGATAGAAATTGCGGCCAAATATTTTGTTAAAGAGTGTGTTACTCCCTATAGAAAAGTTAGTATCGGTTATGACTTTTAACTGAGGCAGGTTCACAAAACCGAACCATTTCTAACCATGGAATGAAGGCTGGTTGTTTTTCTAGATTTCATGAAAAACCGTTGACTATCGAAGAAATCCAACTAAATTTTGTTGGAAGTTTAAAATCCAACTTGGATTCTTTTGAAATTGACTAAGAAATTGAGTGGGTTTTTTTTCCCAAGACGACCCAGGAATTTCTCTTTTTTTTTTTGCAAAAAATCATCTAGTTTTCGTCGGTAATGTTACTCATATAAACCTTGGACCGAGGCACATGACTTTTGACTGTTATTTTTAATCCATATAAAATCGAATAGATTTGGATATAAGATATTAGTAAACTATTTTGATTATAAATATAGTGAAAAAACTACCAATTATAATCGATAATTACATCTAGTGTTCACCTAGACGCTAGACAGACGGTGACCCATGGTCTAGAGTTAGCCAGTCTAAACGATATACCGTACAATATATTGTCAACATCTTTTGACACACATGTATATACACTTAATATGTTCCATAAAATACTGAAGAACCAACGGTTTATGGCATAGAGCCACAGGCCGAAGAGAGGTGGGAGCAAGGTCCGTGGTAGCGATTAGCAAAGAAGAGATGACATGACTTCATGTTTGTGAGTGGCTTAGAGTAGAGGGGAAAAGTTTGGAATGGGATCAAAAACATAAGCCATATGGGCCTTGGGCGGTGTACGAAGTTTCAACTCCTACCACACAAAAAATGCATTGATCCATTGCCCATACCATAGTCTAAATGGCAGTTTTACAGTCTATACTCATCTTAATTTTATCTAATTATATGGTCTAGACGATATAGGACCATCTTTGACCGACTAAATGGTCAAACAGTCTAATTCATGGTTTATGCCCTAAACTAGACGATAATCCATCATCTGGATGTGGTATAGACTATAGTTGATCTAGACAAACACTGGTTACATCTGAATGGATGGAGTACCCTTTTCTTCACCTTTTTTTTGTGCGTATCTGCGAACATTATCATGCTGAAATAATTTGAAAATATGGAGGTTACTTTATACATGTTCAAACTAGCTCATATGATAAAGCTGAAATGCATATTGCCGCAAGCAGAACGCAACCTGATAGTGTAGCTCAAGTGCTCAACTGAATCGATTAGAGATGCTCCAAGCCTCCAACTCAGCAACATATGTAAGCAGCTAAGCACTAAGTATAATAAACCATCAAGAATGCAAAATCAATAAGTTACAACACACGTCTTAAATAATTAAATATGGTCATGTCATATGGCAGGGCGAGGTGTTCCGATAAATCAATTGAATAAATCTATATACTCTGATGTACCCACTAAATTCCGCTTGTTGGGATAAGCCTACTGTTCAATGCTCATCCTTCTAATGTGCCTATCTATCTTTGACTAAGATCACAATTTCACTTTAACACTGGAACATCTACATAACTCTCTACAGGCCACCATGCTACTCAACAAATTTTCTTGGTTCCATCATCGGATGGAAAATCTTTATTGCTTTCTTCATCAGATGGAGGTGGCACACCAAATACCCAGTCAAGGACATTCAGGTACTTGGACCGAAAAACTTCTCTTTCTTGAGCATAGCAGTGCATGATGATCGACGTAGCCATACTGAATACCACCACGTCGGCTCGTTTTATCTGCAGAATTGGAGGGCAAAGTCCTGCATCGGTCATGCATGTGAAAAAACTCTCAATAGCTCTCGCGAAGCAGTACAGGGCTATCTCGATTCGCCTGCTCTTCTTCTCAATTAGCAGTGCCAGACCTGTGGGAAACTGTTGCAAGAGAATGGTTCAATAGTCCAAAGCTGATTATTATATACTGAATTCATGCGTCTGCATTTGCTTACCGTGGCAAGTACAACGAGTGGAGTATTGCAGCTC
Source organism: Oryza glaberrima (assembly GCF_000147395.1). Taxonomy (NCBI): domain Eukaryota; kingdom Viridiplantae; phylum Streptophyta; class Magnoliopsida; order Poales; family Poaceae; genus Oryza; species Oryza glaberrima. Next base: position 4,430,897 of record NC_068328.1, read on the forward strand.
TGGAAGATTCTGAAAAGCAGGCACGTCCATGCCCTGAAACAGAGAAGGAAACATCCAGAATTGTCATCCCAAGAGAAAATTGTACTATCTAGATGTCTACTCTAAGAAGATAAACTCACCATGCAGAGGCACAGTACACTGAGAGGAACAGGCTTGATCTCGCTGTTCCTAGAAGACTCTTCCCTATTATTGGGTAAGGCCTGCATGTTATGAGGAATATAGCACATTTAGAGAAATCGGGCCTGTTGCAAAAACTAGACTAGGCAGCATGATAGCTTGCATAGATAGACAGAGTTTACACTATCAAGGGTACTCTTTCTAAACAGGTCAAACTTATCTGACACTGTTATTCTTACATGCACCGCAATTACCCTTGAGATATCAAGCTCAATTGATGAAGTGTACTTGTAAGACCAAATACCTTTTCAATAAATCCTGTCGATGAACTACAAGTGCAGGAACTAAATAGACCGGAACATAGACAGGTACTGCTCTTCCATATGCTTGAAACAAGAATGTAATAAAATGCCCTGCACATGATTGATTTCCATGCACAATCTGGATTAAAGAGAGAATACATTAGATCATGGAAATTTTCAGGTTAACAGACAGGATGATGCGCGCGCACACACAAAAAACAAAAAGAATTTTTTTACATAAAATTGATGTATGGATTATATGCGTGAATGTTGATACATGTAAAATATGATATGAACATGATTCAACCATAAGGAACAACATGATACTAAGACATTTGATTATTTGTTGCACTTACCGAGCAAGGGACTTTCATATTTGGATCTAACTTTAGGTCAACACCCACAGACTTGTAGTACTTCTCAATACTCGCTAGGTTAGAGAAAGCAGTGTGATTGACTACTTCTTTCACACCTTGCAGAATAGTAAGATCCTTCCCACCATGCTTATTTAGAAATGCTTTATAAGTTGATGGCAAACTTTCTTGACTTAAAATATAGGCAGATCTACATAAGAAAAAAATATTAGGCAAAAGTTACCCTCACACACTACCAAACATGCACCACAAAATGGTGAACAGCATATATACATGGTACTGACCGAAACCCATGTGACTCATGTTATATTTGATAATATAACAGATCAATTAATAAATTGTCATAGCAAGATAATAAGGAATTACTAATGATCAAGAAATCCTAGCGAATTCTTCATTATATAACAGTCTCAAATAATGCATTCTTTATATCCATATTAAAAAAATCCAGACTAAAGGATTTTAGACCATTTAAAAAACAAACTACATTCTGTTATCACATTTCGTACAGATGCTATACTAATTTCAAGCTTTGTACTATGTACTGTATATGAGTATCTCGTCCAAGGCTCCAAGCAACTCCATCCAATGGATAGCTGTCAGTACATTGAGTTATTGACAATAGGATCTAAGCAAAATCCAAACATACGACATGCACAACTACTACCTTCTACAGCCTAGATATTCATAGCAAATATGAGAGAACTTACAAAATTTGTGCAGATGAAAGGCACATAAGGAAGATGTCACCATGCGACCAAGTCAAAGGCTTGCAAATATTTCCAAATCTTTTGCTCTTTATTCCACAACGGGATGCAAGGACAGCTGCACGCATAAGAATGTATATTGCCAAGCTAGTATGTTGTGTGCCTGGCCCTGTCAAGAGCATCGAAGGACCAGCAATTAACCCAGCCAATAATGATCTCCACCTTGCTGTTCTGAAGTAGCAAGAGTATCCAGTTATACATTTTCAATTAAATACTGAATGGAAAAACAGGGGTAGTACAGTATGATGGAACAGCACACATTCTGAGGTGTAATGCTGAATTAAGAAGAAAAATACAGCCATTCAGCAGTTTGCTGAATTTGTATTCAGTGAAGGCTGACAGAACGCCAAGCAACACTGGAACATTTTAACCAAAGGCAAAGGCAATGTCCCGTTATAATATATTTGCTCAAATTATCGCAGATTTGGTAACCCATCATCTGATCTAGATACTAGTAGATGCTATCATGCAAATTTGGCAGCACAGTTCACCACCGGCCATCACCAAAGCTCTCATGTTTCCTAGCGAATAACAAGGAGAGGCAGAGGAGTACTAATTTCAAGCAACTGCAGGGCTTCAGCCAGCTGACCTCTTACGGCCCCAGATGCCGGCGATGCACTCGTCGACGGAGACGTAGCTTCCGGCGAAGGTCCCCAGGAACAAGCCGTACCTCACCGTCTCCTTCAGCGCTAGCACCACCGCCTCCTCGTTGGTCATGGCGCCCACCTTCCTGCACGCACCGCGCCACAGGAAACCGTAAGTCACATAAGCAGCCACTTCAGCTGGGGACAGCGGCAAAGCGAAAGCGAACGCCGACCTCGATCTGGGGGAGCGGCGGCGGCTGCGGAGGCGGACGAGCACGGAGAAGAGCGCGAGGCCGCCCTTGAGGCCCGCGCCGATGGCGAAGCCCTTCGCCGCCGCCTCCACGCACCGCCGCAGCCACCGGAGCTCGCCCTCCACCGCCGCCGGCACGGCGGGGAGGTAGTGGCCGGCGCGCGGGGTGCCCCCCGGCGAGGCCGCGGCGCACCCGCCGTTGGCGGCGCATTTGAGCTCCTCCGGCGAGGTGGGGGCCATGAGTTCGCCGGAGATGGGATCCCCCTCCGCGGAGTAAAGAGGAAGATGCCTGCCTCTGCAACTGCAACTGCAACGCTATGTGGCCCCTGGGCGCAAGTCGCGAGCGCAACGTGTGGAGAATTCGCCGAAATAGTAGTGGCTGCTTTGTGGGCCCCACCACCCTAACTGGACGTTTACCTCTCAATCTAACGCTGCAGGCTGCAGCCACGAGTCCATGACCATGACTGTCTTGTTCAACTTCAGCCTGCTAATTTAGTATTTTCTTTTCTTGTTTTTCTTAATATTATTTTGAGAATTTTATTTTCCTTGATGTAAGTTATATATATGATATATATAGGACATCTTTGTTAAAAGAACTCAAAATAATATTTCTGTTCTATAGAGAAGGATTTCGAGTAGAAGATACTACGAGGATTATGAGGTAGCACCACCGATTTAGTGTATGGTGCTTTCTATAATCAATAATATATGATGTTTTAGCAAAAAAAATCTATGGGTTTGTTTGGTTTAGGCACTACCAATTTTTTGGGGTAGGGTAGAGTTGTATTTGGTTGGAGACCAAATTAGAACAAGCTTTAAGTAGAGTATAGAAAATATCAAACTAGACATTGGCAATGCCAATGGTTTGGCTTCAAACCAAAACCACCATATACACTGTTCAAACTACCAAAATATTGGTAGGGCACCGTTTTGGCACTAATACAAAACGGCCCTATATAATAGTATAAAAGATAATAATGGTGATGGTGCTTCTACCATCAACTAAACACTACTACATTTACATGTTTTACAAATTAGTTTTTATATATTTTTTAATATTATGTAGTCTAATATTCGTTTGAATCAAGTAAATAACATATATCCAAATAAATATGTACATTTTACTTATAGCAAAGCATATGTATTTTTCTAGTAAGTTTTAAAAACGTCATCTACCGGAGGGAGTATGATTTTACTCCCATACCTCCTAAAAACTTGCTGGGCACTGTTCATATCATAGTGTTAACCTCTCTTATTTTAGCAGTAGCTTATAAATATTGAAAAATACTTATACTGTCAGAGTATGTTGCGCGTGCTTAAGTATAGCCATACGATTTCGTTTGAAAAATTGATAATTAAAAAACTAATAAGAGTTAAAATTAAAAATCTTATGGGTAGGGAAAGGAACATCTGGGAGAAGCTAGAAGCTGTCTGGAGTGCTGGACTGTTAGTCAATGCGCAAGTTGATTGATCAGTTCAGAATAACCCAGTTTTAGTTGAATCAATCGATCGTGCCCATGCTGTCATCACCGAAAGATTGATGCACGCGACAAGCAGGCGACACGCCCCTCGCGAGCGAGTTCCATAGTTATACGTCAATGTCGGATCCATTAAAAGGTGGCAAAAATGAGCAGGCGTAAGCTGATGGACGCGTGCCGATACATTCCCCAGTGATGATCTGGGAAAGAAAACCGAACAACCACGGAGAATTCATGCCATTCATTTGGCATTTTTCTATACAAATCTGTGGGCTGAGAGTGATTAGCGATCGCTGTCATGCAGAGACGTGAATAGCTCTTCAAAATACAGTACTCGTTGTTCTATACGTACTGTGCTTGTTTGGACAATTTGTTAGCTCAACGGCTTATCTACCAGACTATCACCAAAGTTTGTAATGATCTGCTTTTAATGCTTTTATTATACGTCCATGTCGGATACATTACAAGGTGTGGCGAAGTTTGATAGTTTTTTTGACCGTTTTGACCTAGGCGCAACAACACTGACGAAGTGACAACATGTTTCGCTTAGTAGATGCCCTATTAATGCATAAAATGCTTGCTAATATTGACCACTACATTTTCAGATTAGAAAATGCTACACATTATTAATGCACATACAGCTCCAGAAAATTATTGGAGGGTTGGAACCGTGCCGTCCCAACTCCCAAAACATGCTACGGGCAACAGTTTGATACGGATGCTGTCAGCCTGGACAACCGTTCGAACTCGAGACACCGTAGTCAAAACATAGCAAGGATTAAACATTTTTCCTTACACAAACTATCTGCAGATTCTAGACCTAGCTTCTCCAACTATCTGAAGCTTTTCACGAGCTACATCATTTTGATACATTTTACAGAAGAATTACTGTACAAAACGCATAAAGAAATTACTGTACCAACCAAACTTCAAAACATACAAAAATTTAGCAATGCAACTACAGGTTATCGATTTGGTAATGCTATGTACAAAGACCTGGAAGTAATTTACAAGCGCATACACAAGACGTTAGATCCTAGAAATATCCAGGCGTTGGCATGTCGTCATCCCACAGTTCTTTGAATTCGCTCATCAAAAGGCCTTCATCCATCTCTGTCGACTCCTCGAGCATCTTTTCTTGCATAGCCTATTAGCAGTAAAGAATTCAGCAATCATTCCATGAATTGCCTGTCTAATTTTAGTTCAGTTGTCACTCTAATATTCCAAAACTGAAAGCATGATAGTACCTGGGATTCCTGCATTTTAGTTACCACCGTCAAAATCCTCTGGTACTGATCCCTGGCATCTGGGTATTGAACCATGGATTTCACTCTGGCAAGAGCTTTCTGTAGCCTTTCTTCAGTCTGCTTCCGTCCTTCTTGTAAGAAATCATAGTCATTCTCGGCAGGTCTGTTTTGGGTCACGTTGCCACTGCTGCTGCTAGTACTCTCTGTGACTGCATTTTCTGTGGGTCGAAACCCACGCAACCCAGCACCTCGTCGCCTCCAGCGCAATATAACCTTCTCCACTATCCCAACAGACCAAATTATTTTGCGATAATGCTTTCTCACTTGGTGACCTCGCACATGCGCCTAGCAAGCAGAAAATAACGACGACAAAGAAATCATCAATTATACTTATAGTGCTATAATACAGTCACAAAGCATGTAAGTGTTTGTTAAACATAATTATGTGATTCATATCCTCTACTGTGAAAAGAGGCTTCTCAATAAGGAAAAAACTCACATTCCATTTAATAACTAAGTATAATTTCTTATGGTTCATCAAAGCTAAAATAGAATTCGGTAGCAGAAGATCTTTAAAACACTGGCAATCTTGTCTAACACATTAATCTGGAGCTTTCAGAATACATAAAACATTTAGGTCAATTATCATCATACAATAACATCCATACCTGGATCTTGACGATTCGCTGTCTAATAAGCAGAAATTCTTTTCTTCCCTTCCATCCACGGAACTTGTTTTGTATTCGAGTCGCAGCAGCATGCAGAGGATCAAGCTGTGCAGGTTTGGATGGTTTAGCAGACAAGAGTGACATGGCACGCTCATCTGATATCGCACCATTTTCATCCTCATACTGAACTGCTTGTTTTCTCTGGAAGGATTGCATCCTAAAAACTTGGTATATCCGGGCAGCAGCTTGGGCGGCATTACGAACAGCACCTAGTGAATCTCCCATAGATCCAGTCTGATGGCCTTCAACTGCCAAAGGCGAGGCGCTTCTATCAGCAACATTTACAATGCCAGGTAGACCAGATATTTCTCCTGCACTGCTACGCATGGCTTCCTTTAGATTGAGAGTCTGCAGATGACTTGTTAAAGAAGACTCTGCTAGGAAACCAGAGATTCCCTTGTGTCCGTTGGCTGATGCAAGATCAGCTGGTGTGCTTCCTGAAGGGAAACTTGGTGTTGGGTCTGTTACAGCTCCAGGAGCTGCACCTAGTGCTATAAGTGCAACGACTGTCCGCTCTCTGCACAACAGGTCAAACAAGTTTAATACATATAAAGCTAATAAATAAATAAACTCTGAGCAATTACCTTCCACAAAATGCAGCCCAGTGGAGTGCAGTCCATCCATGAGCATCTCTGAAGTTTATATTCACACCAGCAGCTATTGTTGGTCTTATTGCCCAATCGTACCCTAGGGCAGCTGCCAAATGAAGCACACCCTGCCCCTCCTCATCTAACACACTGGGACCTTTGCCTCCATCCCCTACTTTATGGAGAAGCCAGATATGCAATTTTTCCTTAATGCGGTTTTGAAGGAACTGATCTTGCTTATCATCTGTGGCAGGCTCATTATCATCAGCCAACTTTAGCAACTCAGACCAATCATCATTGTTCATCATCAATGAACTTATCTTCTTGCTCAAATCAATAATCTCCTTCGTGGGGTTAGACAGAGTTGTATGGATCTCATCTTGCTCCACAGACAATAGTTTATCAAGACGCTTCTGGAGATATATTTTGTTTGTAGAACCAAGTGGACTTGGAGCATCCATGTACTGAGGTCGGAAATCAAACTCCCGTACTTCACTGCAGGCCAATCTATTGGAGCAAGTCACATAGAAAGGGACCCTGCCAGGCTTGTGTGAGGGAGAATGACATACAAGAGTATCATCTGCTATAATCTCAGCTGGGACTTCAAATTCTCCAAACATGCATGACCATTTTAATCTCTTAACTTCATCAGAACTTAAGAAATTACCTTTAATAAATACCTACAGTATACGAGAAATTCGTAAGCAACAGTAAATTCACTCTGAGCTACAAGGACAATCCGATGACACTACCAAGACCTTCAATCTCAAAGGCATCTTGCGTCAAAAAAAATAAATCTCAAAAGGCACCAATGGTGGGTTTTCAGAAGACATACCCTAGTCTTTGAACCTGCATATGTCCAGGTTGGAGAAAAATCAACTATAGTAAACAGCTGATCTTGTGCAAGCACTGGTCCCAGAGTATACTGATCACTGCTTGATGCTTCAATGATATTGTCAGCTTCTTCACTGTTCCAGTACACTCCAGAACTAGATGTGATTTGAGAATCATCTACTTCAGCAAGCTCTTTGCTCATCCATCTAGTGAAACTGTCATTTTTCTTAAAACCATCCTTTATGATATCAGAAAGACTAGATGATTGAGTTTTCAAGAGAGGGTAATTAATGGCTTCCTCCAAAGTTTTATCATTTTGTTGAAAGCTGTCCACTGTAGCAAATGTACCACTTGCATTTGGAATCTGAAATTCAGTAGCTTCTCAGTTATGTACCAAAACCAAAAAGAATCCTGACAAAATATTATATATCTATATATATATAGTAATACTAGTAAGATGAAACTCATGAAGCTGCAATTAAGTGCAGTATGCAAAACAATCAACAATATAAACTTGCGAAGATCTCAAGTGCTAGCAAGACAACAAAGAGAAGTAGTTTTATCCATCAAAAAACAAAACCAGGCGCTCGCTTATAAAGATATATACACATATATATGCCAATTGGAAGACCCTAAAATCCATAGCTATGTCCAGTATAAACCAGACAATACCATAAGTCCATTCCAGACTTTAAACCTGAACAAATCATGGACCTGGGCTACATCTCTACAGTTTGTTAGCTGTGCAATATCTCTTTAACATCATAATTTTGCACCTTTTCCCTATACTTTCATCTAATTTTACCTTGTGAATACGTCATTTTTGTCTTAAAACATTCAAGGTTCAATATGGGAATTTTGAGGAACAACAGTAGTTAATCGCAATAGTAAAAACAATATGTAAGACTCTTGACATTATTAAACTTCAATAGTATTCATCGAGTACATAATTATGGGTTATTCGATTGTGTTCAGTTGTTCACTTGTCAAGTACTGCCTCCGTTTTTTAATAGATGACGCCGTTGACTTTTTCTCACATGTTTGGCCATTCGTCTTATTCAAAATTTTTTTGCAAATGTATAAGATATAAATCACACTTAAAGTATTATGAGTGATAAAACAACTCATAACAAAATAAATTATAATTACGTAAATTTTTTAAATAAGACGAATGGTCAAACATGTGAGAAAAAGTCAACGGCGTCATCTATTAAAAAACGGAGGGAGTACTTGTCCAAATCCATCCAGGCAATGGTAAACTCCATTTCACAAATTTCTGGACCAACAAAGGTTCTCAAAACACAACTTGGCGTAACCAAATAAACATATTTTAACACACTCCAGCCAGGCATATTTTTAATAAGAAAATCATTATAAAACTTCAAGCAATTCTTTGTTTTTTTCTCAATGGATATGGAGTTTCCTACCAAAATGACAACATATTTAAAAGGTTTGACTCTTTTTTTCTCTTACTGAAGAGCAGCTGCTACTGTTGTCAATACTTGTATTCAAATAACATCTACCAATATGGCTATGCCTTTTTACCACGAGAGAGCTTTTGTATTTGCAATACATAAATGCATGCACAATACCTGCCATGGAGTTTCTCCATCTGTATCATCACCATCTACATCCTTGATACTCAGTCCATTGTTGTATACTTCATCAAATGTGAAAGATTCAATTCCTGGGCCTCCTGTAAAAGGAGACTGTTCGGAGGGAACAGGAGCTTGGTAAAGAGGAATTTGATGGGTCCCTTTGTCAGGTTTCATTGCTTCAATCCATAATGATAGATCAATCTGACTATTAGGGCCATTAAATGCAGTCCCAAGGTCTGACTCGTTAAGAACCATGGGTAAGTTATCTTGACCATGAGAATAGAAGCCTGTATTAGGTGCTGTAGCCTGTAATCCTTGATAACTGCCTGAACATTTTTTAAAAAATATAAATTTATAAAATCTTACATGTATATTCAACTTAGGTTCATAATGAGAAGATTATACTTAATGCCACTTGCCTACAGATGACGCAGGAACATAAGAGCTGAATATAGAATCATCAATCACAGATCCACCTCCATTTTCATGCTGCCGCATCCGAGAGAAAGAGTTGTATCTGGCTCCTCCCGAATAAATATCTGCTGCACCGAATTTTGCTTTAGATATGCTGTGTATAGTTGGAATATGTATCAGTGAAACTATTTTAATGGACTTTATGCAGAACAGAAGGAGGTGGCTAAACAGCTCTACCTGATTCTGTTTCATCATATTCAGAGGCCTGTCCGCTAACTGAGCTTTCTCCTTCGGTAGTTTGTGAAGGCAATTGACTTAAAGGGCTATCCGCATGAGATGCTTGCAGTACATCATCATGTCCCGTACTACGAGAGCTTAATTTTCCAGCCTGATGGTCATACCCATATATGTGCAGGAAATGAAACTTCAGCTTATAGATGAAAGAAAATAAACGTGAAGACAACAAAGAAATTAGGTAACCAAGGTAGAAAAAAGCAAGCAAGAGCGTTAAATCCACCACTAAATCCAACACAAACAGAGGGTTTCCATAATAGGTCCTCAAATGTAAATTAAACAATGTTAAATGTTAATATAGAATATTTAATATGTTTATCATAAGATATATTATACATATGGTGCCCTCCTGAGACTAGTTAAAAAATATACAACTGGACAATGTTCTTTAAAAATTGATGGTACCATATCTAACATTATTAGTTAATTTTACTAAAAGACTTGCTGCTGTTTTAAAAAATATTGTCTGTTTTCAATATTCACCACACTATTAATAATATCAGAAGGGAACATCAAGGACTAACTTAACATATCATGGTGCTAAAGCAGTTCTGTAACTGCCATATATGTTGTTTAGCTACTGGTTTAACATAAAAATATCACCAAACACGTGGGTCCAGTGAAATGTGGATCACAAACAGTTTTGTATAGCATCAAAAGCCAGCTATCAATCAACATGATGAGGTAGTTTTACGAGAAAATCGATAATACTATTAAACAATTTACTTTATATGAAGCTTTCCACTCCTATAAGAGATGTATATAAGATTTAAATTCAAATATAAGATGAACAGATAACTAAATAAACTGCAATCATAGCAGGATTAGGTGCAACCTTGACTTCCAGATAATGTACAAGTACAATGTGCATGTAATCCCTGAAAAACAAAAAAAAAATGATTATATATCAACTAATTGTTTTTTGTGTCATCGTGCATGCATATGAGCTGCATTATGAACACATGCTATTAGTTACTTGTTATTGTGCCTTTGAGCAGCAGATGCACAGAGTAGTACAAAAGCAAAATAATTGATCAACAATAGTTCACTTACTCCTCCAACATCCAATAACTCCTCCTTTGGAAATTTATATTCTCCTCCCCATGAGCATAGTAGCAATGAAGCACATCAATGCTTCCAGACTAAATTTATAAATAAAAAAGTCATTATCTTAATATACAAAGAGTACTGGACTGCCAGTATAGAAACCCTTTAAAACAAATGCTGTAAGGTACTATCACAGAAGAAATTTGTAATACTAATTTTTTTACTTACCTTTAACCTTTCATGGGCTTCTTTGACTGTCTTTCCATCTCTTTTCTTCCTCCAATTATGACCGTCCTTCCTGAAATATCTCAGGACCTTCCGATCAAACAAGAAAAGTGAACCACCTAAAGCCATGGATACAAAATATTAGTAAGATACAAAAAAACAAAAACAAATCCTTAAACTGATTACTTATAGACACTTTATCAAATCCTTTGTGTACGTAATTGAGGCAATCACAGGTGTTGAGAGTGAAGACAGTAGTAAATCAAATGTGCAAACCACAAAATCATAACTGATCAAAAGGGGATTGATTAAAGGAAAAGAGCATAGTGTAATTGAAAGATTAAAGGATGGTAAGTTGATAACACAAGGGGCCAGGAAATACAATTAAAAAATGAGAAGGTGTATAGGCTTTTGATCAAGTGGCAAATGTTTTATGTTTGGGCAGGGTAGCATGATAACTGAAAATCACACACCCACGTTTTATGTTCTTAAACAGCATAGTACAAGTTAACGAATGAACCCGCCAAAAACAACATAGTTAGGTCAGGGGTATATGTCAACTGCTTAAAAATAATAAACATGCGACTTTTGTGACAAAAAATTATAAGACAACAGTACTCGTGGAGATCATACTTGGAGGCCTATTTGGAGGTTCAGGAGCAATACGGAAACTCCTGTAATTCTTAAGTATTTCACAAATTTCAGTCGGACGTAACCATCGGCGTTGAGCCTCCTTCAGTATCTGCTCAATATCTGTTTAGAAGTCGATGAAATGCAGAGTTAGACAACCGAATATATTTGTAAATGAGAAAGAATTACGCCCTTTTTTTTCAAATTACTACGCATCTAAGCCAACTTTTAGGTCCAAGCCCATCTCCAGAACACAAATACAATTCCCAATCCTTTAGAGCAGTTGCAACAGTTCCCGATCACTCCAGAGTCCAGAACGCTCAGTCTTAGAGACCGGACCGGAATCTCTGCTTTGCATCATCACCTCAACTCCTGTGGCCACCAAAAACTCCGTACAATTCCGACAGAGGAACACGAAAAATTCCGACGAACTCCCCAAGTTTCCAACCACCCACGCAATCAGTAGACTCCAAACCCAAATTCCAAATCCCGCGCCGAACGAACAGGGCCAACAAAACTCCCAGCTCCACCGGCTTCCGCGCCACAAACTCCACCACCCGGAACGCAACCGGAGTACTAGGAAACTAACCAAAACAAAGACCGAGGCGTTGACCAAAGCCAGCCGCTTCGTAAATCCACCAATCAAACCACAGAACGCACGCAGATGAGCACAAACCGGGGGAAGAAAAAGGAAAATCTCAGAGCCCACAGAGACCGGCCCTCACCTAGCTGCGGCGCGATCGCGTAGCGCCGCCCCTCCGCCATCGCGAACAACCCGCCCGCCCGCGCGCGCGCCGGCCAGCAGATTCACCGCTCCTCCTCCTCCTCCCGGATCGCGAGCGGGCTCCCACCACCTCCCTTTCCCCGGCGATCCGGGGCGAGATTTCGCGGGGGGTTTTGTGCGGGGGTTCGACGCGAGAGACGGTAGGTGGCGGTGTTGCTTGGGGGGGCGAGGCGAGAGGGAGAACAATTGGACACCGCACGCATCATCGGCGGGCAAAGCGGCTACTAGATGGAAGGAAGAGGGAGAGTTTGGGCGAAATGGCGGTTTCGCCCCCCGCGAGAAATGGGACGATCTGGGCCGTCCGTTTCGGTTGGTGAGTGAGGCCGAAGACGACGTGGACGGTTGATGGAGGCGCCAAAAGGGTTTCAACGGCGAGCTCTGCCAGTTAAGCTCTCCTGTCTATTCCGAAACCGTGCCAGATAATTGCTTTCACATGATATACTTTCTCATGTGTTTGTGCTAACTACACAAACACAAGCTAATGAGGAAAAGTCTAACACCAAATCAACCATCACAAAGTGTGTTTATTGACAGAAGCGACGTAAACCACTTCCATTATTATGGAAAAATAATATTCCGGTTGGATCTTATGAAACTTTCTTACAAAAAGGCACAGTAAATCTTATGAAATTTATGCGTTCCACACAATGCCTAGTTTTGCATTTTCTGCATTTGGATAGTATCCTAGATCTTTTCTGCTTTCAAATTTAGAAACCCTTATTTTGACGGCGCATCAGCCCTAGTTCCTGGCCAAACACACAATCAGTAATTATCTAAAGCGCTGGGGGAGAAAACCGGACTTGTTCAAATTTAGGACCTGTTTAGTTCCCAAACAAAATTTTCCACGCTGTCGCATCGAATGTTTGAACACATATATGATGTATTAAATGTAGAAAAAAAACAATTACATAGTTCGCCAGAAAATTACGAGACGAATCTTTTAAGCCTAATTATGTCGGGATTTGATAATGTGGTGCTACATTAAATATTTGCTAATGACAGATTAATTAGCTTAATAAATTCATCTCGCGGTTTCCTGGTAGAATCTGTAATTTGTTTTGTTATTAGACTATATTTAATAATTCAAATGTGTGTCCATATATCTGATGTGATATGTATGGGTAAAATTTTTTGCCAACTAAACAAGCCCTTAGATTGAGACTATTTGCTTATTCAATGCAAAATAGACTATCAATTCGTTAAAAAGAAAGATTAGCATGGCCCAAGAAGGCATAATTCCCCAGAATCTTCAGATGGTCCAGATCCCACAACGATAGCGCTTCGTGCGGGCGCACATAGTACATATCCATGCTATTCCTCGGTCCTTCGCCGCTGTCGCCGTCCGGTCGCGGTCTCGCCCACGCCTCGCCTCACCCGGTGGGCGCCTGCCGCACGCCGGCCTCACCGTCTCACTTTACGCTTGCTCCGCCCCCAATGGCCTCATCGGCACATCGCTAATATGAATATCTGACCACCTGACCACCCCTGCTGCCAACTTTAGGCCTTTCTTAGATCCAGAATATTTTGGCCAAAAACATTACATCAAATATTTGTACATATATATGAAACATTAAATATGGAAAAAAAAACCAATTACACAGTTTACATGTAAATTACGAGACGAATCTGTTGAGTCTAATTACGTCATGATTTGACAATGTGATGTACAGTAAACATTTGCTAATGATGGATTAATTATGTTTAATAAATTCGTCTTGCAGTTTACAGGCAGAATCTGTAATTTGTTTTGTCATTAGTCTACGTTTAATACTTCAAATGTGTGTTTGTATACTTAAAAACTTTTAAAAAAAAAAACTAGACACACCTTTAACTTTCGTGGCCACACCTGTGATTAGTCCCCACCAACCATCGATCCATCATGTTAGGGAGGCTAATATTCTATTCTCACCACCACCAGCTCCTTGTCGCTTAGGCTCCTTTCGTTTCCTCCCTTTCCCAACCTTCCTCTCATATTTTTCGCGTGCACGTTTTTTAAATTGTTAAACGGTACGTTTGTTAAAAAAAAATCTATTAGAAAGTTGCTTAAAAATCATATTAATCTATTTTATAAAAAAATTAGCAAATACTTAATTAATTATATAATAATATGTGCTTTGTTTTGCCTATTATTTTCGCCTTTCTGAAGGATCTTTCAGTCCGTGAAAGTTGGAGAGGAGAAAGCAGTTGCTTGCGGATGGAGTAGTTAAGATGGGGGATGTGATCATCTCATCCGGGGACTAGTAGTAATCTACATGTCGTTTTGAGTTCGTGGTTCGGCAGATTGCAATTTGCAACCACTAATTAAGCAGCATCCAGCAGTCCAGCTTTTTTACTCAGCGTCTTGAAAAGATTAGAGATTAGGGACAGATGGTTGGAAGGTGAGCATCATGCGGCAGTAGCCCGCATGTAGAGTTGTGCGACAGCTTACGGGCACTCTGCGCCTAATATCCTCGTCTTTCTTCAGCTTTTTCTTGCCTCTACAGGCTACAGCTCTTCCCTCGGCACTGCTCACAATCTCACGTACTCTTTCCGTTCAAAAAAAAAAAAGATAAACTCAGGTTTCCGTGTCCAACGTTTGACTGTCCGTCTTATTTGAAAAATTATGAAAAAAATTAAAAAAACAAGTCACGCATAAAATATTAATCATGTTTTATCATCTAACAACAATGAAAATACGAATTATAAAAAAAATTCATATAAGATGGACAGTTAAAATTGAATATGAAAACCCATAATTTGACTTTTTTTGGGACTGAGGGAGTAGTACTCCAGTAACATTGTACTGCCTCACATGTCACCATGAAGCCAGGAGCAGGGTGAAGTTGCCGGCATGCTGCTAGGCAACACCAAGTACTCAGCAGTCAGAACTCGGAAGGAGCTTTTCGAGTGCTCGCCGACAAGGGCTTGGCAAAACAATCCATGGGGCTGGCTGGGTCTGGCCTATATTGGATAGAAGCGATCAAAAGCATATGCCGACGCTGCCCAACCGTCTGATTTGTGATGGCCCGTCCATATCACGAAACTGCAGGTTATACCCTACGTGCATCAATGCACTTGTGCAATCATATGCCTGTTTATAGTTGAACACCGGATGTGACTCCAGGAAGTCCGCGTCCAAGGATAGGACACAGGCAGAAGTACAAACTCCCAGAACCGCCTACCTCAATAATCAGATGTCTAACTCCATGTTCCAGTAGTGTAGTACTACACTTTCTTTGAGCCGAAGAGAGAGAGTGCTTGTTTAGTTATCAACTTTTTTATCACATCAAAATTTTTCTACACACATAAACTTTTAACTTTTTTCTTCAAACTTTCAATTTTAGTCAAACTTCTAATTTTGGCGTGAAACTAAACACAACCAGAGTCTCGCTACTGTGCTCTCTATTGATAGAAAACAATTTAAACCATATATCTAGTTTTAGCGGGACTCTTGGAGAAATGGCAGACCATAACATTGTTTGTTACTACTACAACAGCAATGCAGTGAACTGCTGCAACACCAATATCACATTTCGAGGATATGATAGAGCAAAGAAATTACACATATAGGCCCTGTTTGGATCCGGGGGGCTATTAAATAGCTCTCCGGAATCTTGCTATTTAGGAGTATTAAACGTAGATTACTGATAAAACCCATTCCATAACCCCTAGGCTATTTTGCGAGACGAATCTAACAAGGTATATTAATACATGATTTGCTACAGTGATGCTACAGTAATCAGCCGCTAATCATGGATTACATCATTAGATTCGTCTTGCAAAATAGCCTAGGGGTTATGGAATCGGTTTTGTCGGTAATCTACGTTTAATACTCCTAAATAGCAAGATTCTGGAGGATTATTTAATAGCTCGGAGGATCCAAACAAGAGCATAGATGCAAATCAATCATCCCGGACATCAAATTCAAACCAACCGATGCCATGCTTGCAAAAGGGAATCAACATGCCACTTTGTAGGTTGTAGCAAGTAGCAAACCCACTTTCCTTTCCAGTCGATGCATCAATACATCAAAAATGAAAAGTTGAAAATTTGTTAATTGAAATCTGAAGGGCAAGAAGCCCATATGTTTTTGCTATGACAGATCAATCTGCAACAGATCGGTGATCGAATCAGATGTCGAACAAGACCTCATCGTGTATAAGGTAATCTTGTGGTGAAAAGCTTCGAGCGAACAATGCTTCAGGCTTTGGCCAAGATAAAGTTACTCCCACGGCCTTTGAAGCTTCCGTGAAGAAATGCTACAAAAACAGATCTAAATGCGCTGTTTACTTGCATTTTGTCAAGGTAATGTGAGCTGGGCTTCTTGAACTTGATGTGCATGCTCAAGAATTAATTTGCATTCATTCCACTTTCAGGACTATCTTCATTAACTCATATACGAAATAACTGATAGACGCTGATGGCAGAACCTGTAGAGGAGAAAGAAGACCAGTTACATCAGATAATCTGAAACAGTGTTCAAAATTTCCTGTGTCCATTGGAATACAAATAGCTACAGGTTACCAAAAGAATCAGGCAAGCAAAGCAAAATAGGGCAAAGCTTTATCACACAGAAGGAATATTGAATGGATTGGTTCTTGTACTAATCTCACTGCGTCCTTAACAGAAACCATAACCATTTTAGGCTTTATCAATGTCATGTGAATATTATCAATATTCAACTAAGTAATTTCCCGATTCCCTGAAAGAACTCCTGGATTTTAAATGGGCAACCATGAGATAAAGCACAAACCTAGTATCTGTTGTATGCACGTGTCAATCAAATGATGGATTTATAGATTTTGCTCCTAAATATACATGCAAGCAGACTATCTGACATGAGAGAGTGTACCTGTAGCAAGCTGGGGATCAAGCCAGCATAGAGTGCTGGTACTCCACCTTGATCAACAATTTTAAGGCATGTTGCAAAAGCATTCATCCTTGTTGCTTTGACTTGCATCTGTAGCTGTCTCCTAACTACTTCAAATGGGTATGTGGCTGCTTCAGCACAGCAACCAGCAATAGCACCATATAGTAAGGTCCTAACTGTGCCCAACTCAAGCTGATCTAATGCATTTGCCTCTTGACCTTGTTGTTTCATCGTTGATACCCTCCTCTTCCCTTCGGGGGAATGCAGGTAGCCCATCTTCAATATGTCATATACTCCATAGAATACAGCACCAGAGGGTGCCATGCTGATGAGTGAAGGTACCAATCCTTTGTACAGAGAGAAGAACCCTTCAGTCTGGATCATGTGGCGGGCAACACCAATAACTCCTCCTAAGGCTTCACCACCAGGAGCTACCATCCTCGTCCTAATCTGAAATCATCAGCTCAATAACTTATTGGAGAAAAATGGCACCAAGGAAATTGAAAGGTCATTCAGAATCCAAAAGGTAATTTAAAATAAACATACCGTATCCATTGGTATACACAATATCGTTGCTGTAACACCAGCAGCAGCACCAGCGATAAACCTTTCAAAGTTTGTTGTTTCATCATTGCTAGACCATTTGAGCAACTGCTTTCTGTAAGTGTCATATGCATAGAAGTTGACGGCTTTGAATGGAGCAGTACGGAGAATGTTGACGAAGTTTCCTTTCCAAAAGCCTTTCAAACCCTGTGTTGTTGCAATGGCATGGATAAGCTCAAATAGATTTCTCTGCTCAGCACGAACTATGTACTCCAACTTTAGCCTCTCGAGGGGAGCAACAACTGTTCTGCAAGATATAGAAAAAGTTAGGAAGCTAATGCCTGAATAGCAGTGATGGCAATATTCATTCACTTCGTATATTACTTATTGTAATTTCAGCTCTTGGTAGCAGGCTGATTTCAGTAAAAAAAAAGCTTGAAACTGTCCAGGTTCTGGAAAACATTTAAGTCAGTATTTTCCAGATTTTCCTTTCATTTCTATTATGTTGAAGGTTATGTGTTTAGTGTTTCTAGCATTTTAATTGCAAAAATCATCACCTATCAAGAATCCACCATGATTGAGTAAAAAATGTCTAAACATCAACCAGGAGTAACAAGAACCGGTTGCCAGTAGCCAACCAGTTTCTTATAGTAGAACTAGTCAAGTGGCAAGCTCTATCAAAGACAGAAAGGGTCAGAACCAAATCAAATAAATTCTTTTGATCAGTTACAAAGGTTGCACCAGTTAGATGCGGTCAAGTTAAATTTCAAAATAGGATAGAATTGCAATTACACAAAATTGTTGATCTCTGAAGAGTACAGTACTCCTTTATTCATGAGGCCTAAAGTGCCAATTGCAATTGCTAGGCAGACAACCAACTGAACCATGTAACTTTGATCTTAACCAAAACAGTTTGAGTTTTCATGTTTCTACTATGTTCATGATCATATTTTGGTCTGTGATATGCAAGGATATAAAGCCTACCTGTGATAAAAGAAAGAACGGGAGCATAATCTAAACAGGATGGGGATCCAGTTGCATCAAACTTCAAAAAAAATAAGTGGAATTCCAGCTTCAGCTCACAAAGTAAATGTAGTGCTGTGTACAGTGAGCACAACTAAATTGACAACGGTATTACAGATTTACAGTTACAGAGACATTATAAGTTGAGTGTATTTTCAGCAAACTTAAGCTCCATTTTAACTGCGGAAGTGATACTATACTTCTCTACCAATCTACTAAACAATGTAATTCCAAATGCAAGTATCTAATGAAGTTCATACGTCAGAGCATAGCAATACAAAGCGGCAATACCTAGATACCATAGCAGCAACGGCTCCAGACCATAAATGTTTCGTCATGTTCATGGCGCCCGCACCAGCACGAGCCTCCTTCACCTCCTCGACCACCTTCCCCTCCGACGCCTCCACCACCTCCTCCTCCGTCGCCCTCCTCCCCGCGACCAGCGCCTCCGCCTCCTCCGCCCGGGCGCCCTTCTCCTCCCCGCTCGCGAGCAGCCCCACCGGGCCACTCACGAACCCCCTGCCCCCTTTCACCGACATCGTCAGCGACACGAACCCCGGCCGCCGCTGCCGCACGCCGAACGACGCGGAGATGCCGGGCATCGCCGCGAGGAGCGCGCCGTGCGCCGCCTCGCCGTCGAGGAACAGCCCCGCCGCCATCCCCTCTCCTCCTCCCCCCGAGCCCGCGGGGGGCAGCCACATCTCCAGCCACGGCATGGCGAGCGACCCTCGCGTCCCACAGCCACCACTACAGTCTACAGGCCGCCGCCGCCGCCGCCGCAGCACCCCGAGCTAGGGTTCGCGGGGCGAAGCATCGGTTTTATCGACAGCGCACGAACTGAATCGGAGCAGGACGCAGCAGCGGAATGGAACAAAACAATTTGCCCACGATTCGATTCACCGAACCGCACCCGCCGCCGGCTGCTTGGATTTGGACGGGGGAATGGGGCGGGCAAGCGGATGCAGATTCGCGGCCGTATTCTCGTCTCCTCGCTCTTGCGATTCGCGATGAAATTGTTGGTGGCGGCTGTGCTAGCTTGCTTGGATCCTGCCGCCCCGGGGGCAGGAAATGCCAGCCAACGAGGTTGCACGAGGTGGATTATTTTTTTCGAAAGAAAAAAAATAAATTTTATTTTTTCCCCTCTACATATTCTCTCCCCTCTCTGGATCACTCGTTTGTTTATTCAGTCAAGTGGAGTCTGGAGTTTCAGAAAAAAATTGTACTTATTTTCCCATGCACGATGGGGTATTCGTGTACGTGTCAAATGGAGAGAAACTTCTCAAACTGCAACAGTTGAAATTTGCCAAATCGCTGTGGACTCTAACTAGTAGGAGTAAAACTGGAAAAATGTGTTAGTTCTCTCAACGCTTTAGAATACGTAGTTTGCTGAAGCGTGCAGGCGCTGCTCACAGAGGGGGGCACCGTGCCAAAGTGAGATGGCGTTTGGGCGTTGGCAAAGCAGAATATTTGTGGCGCGCACACGGCGACGCGCCAGGAATTGTCGCAACTCGCAAGTCAGTGGCCAAGCAACGAGAACTTGGAGAGAATCCCCTAGTTGCGAATTTGCGATGCCCGTATTTGGGCTGGACATATATAGAATCTGATGCGGTTTAATGGATCAAAACCAGTGATCCTCGTCAAATTGTTGGAACAACATTCTGTTATTAAAAAAAAAAAAGAAAAAACGAACACCTTTGATCGAGCTACTGTCATACTCCTACATGACACACTAGTGTCATTACTACTGACACAAAAACTACAGATATTTCCTCTGGCCGAGCTGAAACATGGCCGAGTTTAGCTCTGAACTTTTCTTCAAACTTCTAACTTTTTTATCACATCAAAATTTTCCTACACATACAAACGTTCAACTTTTTATATCGTTTTAATTTTAACCAAATTTTTAATTTTGGTGTGAACTAAACACACCATGACGAATGCAGCTTTACAGTCCTTTGCAGATAATATGCGTGCGCCGATCGCCAACAGCGCCGGAGCGTTGCCCGGCGGGAGGGCGGCGGCCAATTTAATTCCGGCGTTACTCCACTAAAATTAATTAAGCAATAATTCCAGTCATACTACTGCTACCTAGCTACTCCAAGTTAAGTTTACAATAAATATTTTTATCTACCTCACCTAGAACTATATACTGCATTCTGCTTGGACCCCCACCACCCTCATTAAGTTTGTTCGCTCTCATGGAATTAAGGCCCTAATAACTAGACCCTCCTCGTTCATAACTGCTACTAACTCTGATCGTCTCTGCTCCAAATTCCCCAAAGGTGAAACACGAACCTGAACATGTCATGCTCAATCATTCGAGAGTGTCGTAAAAGTTTCCATTCACATACTATGGCTTGAAACCCGTTTTACTTAAACTTACAAGTTTGTGAGGGTGACGTATTATATATATGAATTTATCTTATCTTTTTTTTTAAAAAAATATTTCATAACTATTTAGTTGACATGCAACTAATAAATAGATATCAATTCAAAGTGTTTCCCATTTTATTATCCGGCAGGATACGTGCAGGACTAGATGACTAGATCAACTTCACTTCTTGTTTACTCTGTACGTAAAATATTTATTATCAAAGAAAGTGCATGTATCTGACTAGACCATTCACTAAATATTGTCATAAATATCAAATATTTCTGTATGGTCAAAGAAAGTATAACCGACAATATATGGACTGCATGAAATTACTCTGGCTTAGAAAATACTAAAAACAGCTGATAATTTCAAAACAAATCATATTTTTTTAGATAATGGAATATAATATCCCGGCCTTTACTCAAAAGAGTTACAGCCAATTATTACATAGAAGCTTTCAAGAACATAGTGTAAATCTAAATGAATAGAACACACTGTAGAGAAAACACAAAGAAACCAGCCTAACGTAAGGAGATCACAATTATTGAAGTCTATTTGTAAATCTACAACCATAATTACCAAAAAGTTGCATGACCGTAGTCTCCAACTTTCGACATGTAACTTTCAGAACAAATCATATATTCAAGTTTACTTTGACTACTCGCATCGACTTGTATTCATCGCATATTTCTATCCCCGATAACTTGAATTTGTATTCCAATTGGGGTACTTGTAACTGTATTCACCACCAAAATCAGAGGGGGAGATGTAAGGATGTTTCATTTGTTGGACTTATTACTCACCTAATTTGCTTAGCTTAACACATGATCACCGATTCTAAATGCAAAATTGAGATAATTACTGACCGGATGAATTGAAGCCATAAATTTTACCAATTTCCTTTGATTCTTATGTTTTCCTTCCTTTTGATTCACCTGCACGGGAACGGTTTGCACTATGAACGTCTTCCTGTGCTTTGAGATCAATCGGGCTCTCTTTACTCTTTAGGATTTTGGAATTTTGGCATAGAGAATTATTCATCACTTTTTCTCAACGTCTTCTCTCCTTTTATTTGTACTGGTGAGGCTCAGCGGCAATCCGAATAGAACTCTAAGTTTATTACGGAGTACGGAGTACCATCGTTTAAGGTAACATTATAAGTCTTATATCTTATTTTCTTATTTGTTTATTTCTTATTAGGGAAGATAACGATGGAACTTTTATCTCTCCCTAATACTATCTCAGCAATAACCGATAAAATCAGCCGACATCATTGGTGGATATCAGATGGCTAGCCAGTGTCCGCCTGTACCCGCCATTTTTGCACCCCATGCATGGTCAAGTACAAGGAGGGAAAGGAACTGATTGATGTTACAATTTTGTCTTAAAATATTTTTTTGCAAGGAAATGGACCATGGTTATGTGCATATGCAATATTAAATTGGGGATGGCTTGTGGTAAACTTCATAACTCGTAGGGATTACATACACATGGAAGATGCTAATAAATCGGCAGTTAACAATAAACATCTAAATAAAATTGACGTTAAGATCTTGCTAAACATTAGTCAAAAAAAGATCTTGCTAAATAATAAAAGAAAACATGGATGTATATTTTTTTTTCTCAAAATCAGTCTAAACTTGCAGGGCATGAGACTATGATGTGAGGAAGAAAATTGAATGTGAGAATGATTTATCAGTAAACCAAACAAATTAATCCTCATGTATGCAGCGCATTGCTAATGATGTTGTTGTATATATGTGTAGTAGATTATTGCGTATGTCCAGCTTGTTTAACTCGTGATACACCGCTCGGATGAATGCTATTAAATAGATTCATTGTCATGACAATACAGAGATGGCAACAACATATATATTGCGATTCAATATATTGATAGGACAGTTCGTTGCATCCGCCATCTAGCTAGTAAATGAGGCGCATTAAAATTCGTCGAACTCCAATTTGATCCATTGCCAGATTAGCTCATAACTTTATCTACGTATATCTTAGCATGCATGCAGCTTTTAGCTTGGTATTGGCAAGTACGTGTACAGCTATATATGTACAGTGCTACCTTTGAAGAACGGTTTCTTGACAGAAAAGAACACCTAAAAATCCATGTCCAGACTACAGAACTGAAACTGGAGCTGCGTCTGCGTGGTCGATCGATCGGTCGCGTAGATGTTGTGGTCGGAGTATCCAATTAATTAATTATTCAACCGTTTTCATTATGTGAAAATTCATTTTTTTGCTACCCAGGAATCTAACATTATCTGGGGGTGTCCATCAATGCGACACCAATACTACTCGAGATCAGCTCCATCGCAGAAACAGCATGAGCAATACACACAACATCAGCAGGCGTGCACCAATAAATTTCTGCTCACCAACAGCCAACTAACTTTTGTACAACGCACACACACATATATAGTGGTATAGCAAAGCACACACTCGACCCCAATTCGCATACATGCACGGACAAGTGAGCCTGATGAGCTAGTGACGCATACCCACAAAGTTCCAGAGACTACATTTATATTTGCACTTAATATCTACATCATAATATATATATTCATACCTCACCATCGCCCATCGGTCACCAGCTAGCTATTGATCACTACATACTGGCTCCTTTTTGAACTCAATTTCCCCTTTTTAATTAAGCCGCCTAATGATCATCTTGTTACGTACGTACACTAACAGTGGCCTTAATTACCACTGTTTGGTTATTGCACTTGTACGACGTCGTAGCTACATAGTGACAATATTAATGTTGTAGATAGCTACGCGTACACATGCGCTCTATAACGACAGCCGTTGCACGGGTCAAGCAGCAGAGACGACGAGCGATCGATCGATCGAACGAGTAATTTGGAAATTGGATCATTAATTAGTCCTTGCAGCAGAGCAGCTGGAGCCCGAGCTTGAGCGGCGCCGGCTCCGGCGGCGGCGGCGGCGGCGGCGAGCTCTGGTTCGCTGTTGGGTGCACGAACTTGCAGTTGGGGCAGGCCGGCCACTCGCGGCACATCATCACCAGCATGTGGCACCGCGCGCAAACGGCGGCGACCATCTCCCTGGACGCGCCGCCGGCCGGCAACTCGAGCGCTAACTTCTCCGCTGCCACCGCTGCCGCTGGCTTCGTCGTCGTCTCCACGGCCGACGACCTGTGCTTCTTGGCCTCCTGGATAGGTACCCGGCGCGGCTCGAACGTGAGGTTGAGCTCCAGGTCCAGGCCTAGCGGCGGCGCGCAATAATTCGCGGCCTCCTCCTCCTCCTCCTCCTCGGCGGGCGCGGCGCGGCGGTGGTGCGACTCCGGCGCCGGCGCCGGCGGCTCCTCCGCCCTCGGGTCCCTGGACGTCCTCTTGTGCGTCCTCGTGTTGTAGTAGTGGATCTGCCCCGACTGCACGACAAGCAAAAAAAAAAAAAAAAAAAAAAAAAAAAAAAGAGTCGTCAGAACACGAACGCGAGCATGATCGATCATTCCTTCTCTATTGAATGAAATTGGGCTCGTCGATTCGTTAAAAAAAAAAAAAGCATGATCGATCATGGATGATCAGCTAGCATATATTTGCATGCGCACCTTGATGTCGAGGCAGCGTTGCCACTCGAGGGGCAGAGGCGCGGCGTCGAAGCAGAGCTCGATCCCGACCTCCCCGCTCTCGCCCTCGCCGACGTCGTCGACGCCGGCCCGCTTCCGCTTCTTGCTGGTGGCGGTGGAGGCGACGGAATCGACGAGCGGGAGGCACGTCGGCCGTGGCGGGCGCCTGCTGGCCTCCGGGAGCAGCAGCGCCGACTGCAAGGACACCATCTCGATCGATCCGCTGATGAGGTGGTAGTAGAAGAGAGAACGTAAGGAGTACTTGGGGTTCGGTCGGGTAGTCGGGCCGTGTGCGACGCAAGAGCTAGTAGTGCAGTGGGGCACTCGATCCGGGAAGTGAGGGGTTTATATAGTGGCGGATGGCCCGGGGGAGGTGGTAGGATCGTCGGAAATTTAAGAGCACGGAAGTGGTAGCCAGGATCTTAAAGTGGACACTGCGACCGGGCCCACCAGATGTTCACACACTTTACTACTGGTCAGATCAGCCTGGTCAGTCCGCAGTCTCACCATTGCATCACTTCTTCTCCGACGGCTGGTCCGGTCGCGTTTGCGTTCGCGACGTACGCGCACGTTATATGTGTACACCGGCTTTAATTTAACCGGGTCACGGTGTGCACAGTAATAATTACGAGTAGCTACAGCGCCGGCCGCGGGTGGCCATTACTCCGGCCAATCACGACCGGCGAGCGAACGAACGATGCGATCACCGATCGGTCGCTCTCGCTGCTCACATGCGAAGCTTAATAACGCGCGCGCGCTGCATGGGGGGGAGGGCTAGCTTAAGCCTTTTGCAGTTACCCATCGTTTTTAACTTCGCCATCATCGTCATTAATCCTGCCATAACATTGAATTGAATCCCCGTCGATCGCATGCATCGATCGATCAACTCAGCTACTACTATACTCCAGCTAGCCGATCGAGCAGGGGTGTGTGTGTGTGTGTTAATAATCGTGATGCTACAGCCGAAAGCTGGTATTGATTACACAGGCCGGGAGCTAACTGAAAACCCTTCATTTAAAGGGGAGGAGACTCAACTTTCCGTTGAGGCTGTGGATACGACACGACGACCGCATTCATTGCCGGGAAATGGATAGAATCGTGTTGGAGTAGTAGCGAAGCGATCGTGCGATCATCCGCGTCGTCCATCGATCGAGCAGTGTATGTAGCAGCCGAAGATATACATGATCATCCAGATACTAGCTTGCTACTAGCTGCCACCTGAGGCGATCGATTAATTG
This sequence comes from Oryza glaberrima, assembly GCF_000147395.1. Classification (NCBI taxonomy): domain Eukaryota; kingdom Viridiplantae; phylum Streptophyta; class Magnoliopsida; order Poales; family Poaceae; genus Oryza; species Oryza glaberrima. The sequence goes on from NC_068328.1 coordinate 4,456,782, forward strand.
CCTTCGTCGTCGTGCAGGCGATCGAGCTCTTCTCTGCGGCGGCGGCCGGCCGGCCGGCTTGGCCTCCATCGATATCTCATCTTGCTTTTTAATTAATCCGCTGATATTTTCCCTCCTTGAAAAGCAATCTAAGGTGGTTGAGTAATTAGTAGCCGTACACAGTATTACCGGTAGGAGTAGAAGAAACTATCTAACACTAATAAATCAATCTCGTATGAGATGTGACATATACTAAGTACTAAGTGTGTCATATGTTGTACCATGTTAGTTTATTTTATAACTGAACGAGTAAAGGAGTATATGTAGTTGTTGTAGAATTACTTCAATTAATACAAGCCGGGCAGTGAGGGCAGGCAGGGCAGCAGCTAGGATGGATACATGTACTCGTACTCTAGTGATAGCCAGCAGGGGAGTATGATGGAGGCGTAATTCGATCGAAATTAAGTTACTGGCTACTGCACAGATTGACCTAGTACAAGCCAGTTGGGCCGCTTTAAAAGCGGTATCTAATTCTGCTCCTGAGAGAGCAGCAGTAAATGTGCAAACCAGTAGTTGTGTTCATCATAGCAGGAGAGTGCCACTCGATCGATGAGCAGTACGCCCAGCAGCAACAGAATTGAATTGTTCTCCTGACAAACGATCCCCACCACCCGAATACTCGATCCATCCTAGCTTCCATCTCGGCACTGCTTGAATGCGCGCATATATCCTAATCATCATATATCGATCTATTACGGCCAGGCTCCAGGTAAGCACTATTTAATCCCTGACTGTTACATGAGGACACGTGTCATGCAGGGGGAGGAAGAGAAGGGACAAAGGACGCGAGGAAATAGAATCACATGAGGTCTCATGTAGCGTACTGCCATGTAAAAGTATGTAATTTCAAGGGATTATAAGATTTCAGTCACTTAAAATCCTCAAAGTGTTCCTTTAGCCCCATTTGATTCGGAGGAAAAACATAGTTTTTAGAGGATTTTAATCCTATAGAAAAATTTCCTAAGAAGCCCTTTGAAATAAAGGATTGAATCCTATCCAATCATTTGAAATTCCTATGATGTGAACAATCCTATATATATTTTGGAGGAAATTTAGCAAGAGCTTCAACCTCTTGGTAACTTTCTTTTGAGTCTATCTCTTTCATCCAATTACTGTGTTTTTCCTACGGTTCAATCAAATGGCCATTCCTGTGTTTTTCCTGCGTTTTTGCAATTCTCTGTTTTACACTTACATTCCTATCAAAATCCTACATTTTTTCTATTCATATGTTTTCTCAATCCTGCGATTCAAAGGGGCCCTAAATAGTAGACATGGAAAAAAACAGAGGAACAGAAAAACGCAAGATTCTTATAGGAATGCAAATGGAAAATAGAGGATTGCAAAACAAATGAATAGCCGTTTGATTGGATTACAGGAAAAATAAAGGAATTGGATGAGAGAGATAGACTCAAAAGAAAATTTTAAGAGGTCGGAGCTCTTACTAAATTTTCTCCAAAAACTATGTAGGATTGTTCATTTCATAGGAATTTCAAAATATAGGATATGATTCAATCATATTTTAAAAGGTAAAAAGTCCCGGGAAATACCCGCCCCGTTTTCTGAACAAATTCGGGTACCCGGGACTTTTCACGGATATCGGGTCTTTTTTAGCGGATATGAAATCGGGTTCAGGAATGTAGTATCCGACAGATATGGATTATCCGGTAAAAAATTCAGGTATTACCCGAATAATTATACGGATATTACCCGTATTATGTTTTTGTGAGACACTTTTTGTACCATGTATTAGTTATACTATGATGTATTGTACCCTATATTTATTTCCTAAGTTCCTAATGATTTAATATAATCGTATTATGGATATATATTATGGATATATGGAATTGTTAAATGGTTATTGTCTATGTGATATATAAGATTGTTGCTTTGACTTGAAATCTGAATAAATATTCGTAACTGATAGTGTACGCATCCATTTTGGTACGTATTCGTTCTGTATTTTTGCCCGACATTATTTGAGTCTGTATCCATATTCGACACTATCCATGTCCGATCCGATTCCGGTTATAAAATGTGGGTTAGGATATGGGAAGGGTGAGATCTGATCGAACCTGACCCGTTTTCACCCCTAGCTAGGTAGACGATAAACTAGAGGTGGACAAATGACATCGGTGAGCGAGGATGCCGGAGTTGCGGGGTTGGAGTAGATCGGTGGATGGGGTTTGCCATGGGGGCATGTAATCTGGAGTGGTCAACCAAAGATATGAACAAAAGTTAGTGTAGTAGTGAAAACGGTCATAGAAATTCCCGATCGTCTGAGTGTCGTTTCATATAAGGGGTACTGTTTTTAACTGTACGATTTTTGGCTATTTATATATTTTTCTTTCTAATTTCTTTCTACATCATATTAATATCGATACTGAGCATTTTAGATAATAAATATGATCAATTATCAACCGATCGAGCGTCGTTTTTTGAAGAGATGCTACAGATTCCGACCGTTTTCACCCCTGTGTGGATACACTTCACTACTGCACAGAGGAAGGAGCGAGGGTAGGGAGGCGATGACATAAGATGGCGATGTGAGCTTGACACGTCCCATGAGAAGAAGGGGATAGAAGATAAGGCTACTGTGCTCAACAATTTTTTGTGCGATATGAGTCGTTTAGAAGTGACTTAAATTTGTGTATTTTTCATTTACGATTTAAAATCTAACGACCTATATTTTGTAGCTAACATATTTAAGAAACATGAGATACACTTGATAGTACCGTCACAAGAGATGTGTGGTTTCAATCCCGAGGTTTCGTGTTCAATCTCCAACACGCATACAAAATGATTTCAAATCTCGTATTTGGAGAAACAGATACTCTGGCCTCGGAAGAGTCGGCGGGAGGCACGCCGGGCGGGTGGCCGGAGCTGGAGCCGAAGACATGACGGAGGCGCGCGCGTACACGCAGATATACACAGCTGAGTCCCGGATTGAATGCGAGAGTTGCTTCTCATAACTCCGACTTCCAAATTTGGGTCGCGAGGAGAGGCTCCAATTTAAAGCGGCCCAACACCCCCGCTTTTAACCACGAAATTTAAACACAACGACACACAACATAGCGTGGAATAAATTTTCGCCAACCTCCCTCGTTCCGGCTCTTAAAACCCGGGTGCAATTACCGCCCTGCCCCCTGCTGTGCTGAATGCTGCTGACCTCCCCCCCATCCATCCATCTATCTGCCCTGCCTCGCCCATGAAACTAGATGCGTCTGCGTGGCCTTTATGGCCCCCTGTTGGATTGCTATGATGGCTGACCGGCCGGTGCAAATGCATTTGCTCCTCTCCTCCCTCTCGATCGATCGATCGATCGCATGGTTTTCCAGCCATAGCAGATGCTGCGTGCTGTTGTTGAGTGTTCTACTTGCTACACACCCCACTAGCTCTAGCTAAAAGAAAAGAGTAAATTTTACCTTTGCTAGTTTTTATTACCGACTGTTTAGTTTGGATCACCTTTTAATCTGGGGCGGACGTAGAATAAAAATTGACTGGGGGCATGCATAACTCATATTACAAGTTAAATCTGAAAGCTAAGTGAAACTCACGTGCATGCATAACTCATATAACGAGAAAAAAAGCTAAGTGTAATTTTTGAGTGGGGTCCAAGGCCCCCATTAATTATACATTAAATCCGCCCCTGCTTTTAATCAACGTTTTTATTTTTGATTGGATAAACTTGTATTTGTTTCACTTTGGACTATCTTGAACCACCCAAACTCTCTTCTCAAGCTATAAACGATCTTAAGTACGTCGGCTCATACTCGTCAATGAACTTCCGTAGCTATATTAGATTTTTTTTTTAACATATGATGAGTTGAATGTAGATGGATAAAATTGTTGAGGATGGTTTAAAGTGACATAGGGATAAAAATATCCGATCAAAAATAAAAGTATTAGTTAAAAGGTGATCCAAACGGAAACATTGATAAGCAAAGGTGACCAAAGTGAGATTTACCGAAAAGAAACAATCTCCGAACAATCAATTCAATCTGTACTGCCGATACTAGTACACTCTACTTGGTGCAACATTTTTTTTTCCGAACGGGTGCAACATGCAATTATGCAATCAATTAGTTGTAATGATGAGATAGATGTAGTAATTAGTAGTACCTGTCTTTTGCTTTTAACAGTACGTTCAGGGTTCACCTAATTGTCCTTGAAATAGCTCGTAAAAGAGATCTGCCCGTAGTTTCTGTATTTGTTTCCAATCACGCTCTTCCCCTCTCCTCGTTGTAAATCTGAACATTGATGACACACACTGATCCAGCGAGTGTGAGGCATCATACACTTTCACTTATGTCATGTTTAGTTCCAAAATAATTCTTCAAACTTCTAACTTTCATCACATTAAAACTTTTTTACACGCACAAACTTATACCTTTTCCGTCACATCGTTCTAATTTCAACTAAATTTTTAATTCTAGTTTAAACTAAACACAGCCAGATTCAGTCTTTGCTAAGACAGGCCATGCAGATGTTCCTTCTACACACCGGTCATTGTCATCCATCAACGCGGAATATCATCAATATTTTGCATGGATCTGAATGAAGGGCGGTGAATTCCGTCCATTGGGATGTTGTGTGCGAGGAAGTGAATGCTGGTACTACAATGAGATGGTGTTCTCCTTTTGAAGATCCCCAGGATGCTAGAACAAGTAGTGTGTGCCTCACTTCTGGATCTGCTATACCAGCTTTGAGAGGTAAATTTGGGAGCTGGACATGTGTCAGGGCCTCAGAGGTGTAATTGCTGGCAGATGGAGACGATCAGAAATCAACAAAATTGGTTGGGCGGAAATGAGAAAAGGACTGGTTTCTACATTACGAAGGTTTGCCATGATCAGAAGCTGCCGTGCAAATACACCCCCATACTTCCAATTAAAGGGGGCAGTACATATATAGGCACAAGTTTTTTTTACACCATAGGGGTACCCTCGCATTAACTGTAGTTCGTTTTATTGGTAAAAACATTTAATTTCGCTTGTCAGGAAAAAAAACCATCCACTTGATTATACTAACATCAGTACACATTATACACCTGCATGGTCTCCACTACAATTAAGCTTGGACCGTTTTGTTTTTATTAATTACCTATGCTCTCCCTGCATGTATCAATCACAGTGTATGTTTTATTTTTAATCTAATCGTCATTGTATTTCATTTCTCAAATATTTGTTTTTAAAAAATTCTAGACCATAAAAGTTGTACTCTCTGTAACTATATATCTGTATGACTGCAACTCGATATACTTAAAAAGGAGCAAGGTTGTTAAAATTACTATCCTAAATTAATTAGAAATGAAATTTTTAGTTATGATTGTAATCATAGAATTGTATATCAAAAATTGTGAAATCGTATAGATGACAAATATAAAATCTTAAAATCAGCCACCTTAATTAAGATCGTAATAGAAGTCGTAAAGTAATCAAGATTTTTGACAACCTTAAAAGGGATTAGAGTAGGTGGGGATGGGAGGAAGAAACAATCTTTAAAGGCTTAAAGTCTACTCTCTCCATAAAAAAAACTCAATATAGGAAGAGATGTGATCCCTCCTAGTACAATAAGGTAGGGCGATAGCAAGCCTTAGGGATAGTCCATAAGCACGGTAGTGAATAGGGATACAAATAGACAGTTATACTATGGAATAAAAAGTCATGATTAATAGTTAATTTCCTTTATAGTAGTATAAAATTTGGAAAAAGGAAAATATTAGAATTGTTATAGACGGGGAAAAAAATTCGTAGCCGTGAACTATATATCTAAAACATGCTAATAATAATATAGCATAGCAAAATCGACCGAAAATGCCATGTGTAGGAAGTTGGCATGAAATTCATCGATGAGGAAGAAGATAGGAGGAGAGGTGATCAGGTATACCGGGACCATATATATGCATATGAGAACAGCCTAGATTTGGGTACAAGTGGGGATATTTTTGAACCTTGCATCCTTACGAGAAAACAAAAGTGTTTAGTTCACGTTAAAATTGGAATTTGGTTGAAATTGAAACGATGTGATGGAAAAATTAAAAGTTTATGTGTGTAGAAAAATTTTAATGTGATGGAAAAGTTAGAAATTTAAAAAAAAAGTTTCGATCTAAACTCGGCCCGTCAAGAGGGGGGAAATTAAGAACTCGACCCCCCTCTCTCGCGCAACATTTAAATGCTGGAAGTATATAGGTCATGGCGTCATGCTGCTGCTCCGAGTCCACCGGCTCCCATTAACTTCCCCTTCAATTCTCGCTTCAATGCGCGTCCGCGCACGCAACGTCGGCGCCCCATTCAACCTGCCAGCACGCAACGCAACATGGCATGGCGACGAGACGATCGACGACGTTGATCTCGCTAACCAGAGAGAGGCAGAAACCACGTAATATAATCCTGACCGTCCGATGCGTCGCGGCCGTCTCAGATCAATAGATCATCGTCGTGGAGCGCGCCCATGCATGTCCGTGCCACGATCGCACGTGCGCTAGCTAGATTTGCTAGCTGCTGCTCTGATGATCTGATCTGATCTGATCGATCTCTCTCCTGATGACTCCTGTTGACGCATGTGTCGAACCGGAGTATATGATGGCGTTGATTGCACTCTCAGTTTCCTGTTCTTGTGATGGATAATAAAAAATTACATATTTTCTTCCACTCATCCATTGTTGCAATATAATACTACTCTCAATGCCATTACGATGGAGGGTTCGATCGCGAGCCTTCGAGGTTATAGATACCACTAACTTCGTCTTAAAATGTAAACATTTTTAATTATAAATCTAGATAAAAATAGCTAAAAATACTTATATTTTAGACCAGAGGTAGTACTATGCTTTTACTGTACGTAGTTTTTGGATGACCGGCGCTTGTGTAGGTACCGACGTTGATCTGAAACATTCATATTAACTGCTGCACGACCTAGCGACAAAAACTAATTAAGCCCTGTTTTTTTTATATGCACACAGTAGAAATCAATCCATAGGAAATTTCTGCGTACGGAAATATGTCGCAAACGCAAGTACTACTCATGCGCGCTAGTACTCTCTATCAATGATAGCTTTGCTATTAGCTAGCCACTGTGTACGCTGGAATGCATGCATGCATATGCACACGCCAATGATGTTCTGTTAGCAAGTCGATCTAGCCAGCATTTCTACTGCATCTAGGGATATATGCATGCATGTACGCGATCGAGCATGAACCTGCCGAACTTAACAGTCCATTAATTAATTAGGTTTGGACTGCCAATGACCTGCCGACGCATGCAGATGAGTAAGTAGATGCCATGAAATCGAACACGATCGACGACTGAATCTCTGAATATGTATCGCACAAACAGGAGACATGATACCGACGTACACTCCGATCAGTTCCTCTCCAAATACAATAATTCCCCACGTACGTACAATACTATTTACTCGCGATCAATTACTACTGCTGCTGCTAATAACTTGATGATAGTACTGTACGAACGACGACTGGTGTGTGCAGTGCAGGAGTAGGAGAGCTCAATTATACTCGAGAGACAATAAATTCGGAGGAGTGGCTAGTTACTTGTCGCCGTTGCTGCACACACTGCATGCACAGCGTACAGCGCTAGCTAGCTCTATAGCTACCGGGTGTGGCCGGCCGGTCAGAGGCTTAAGTTGGGTTGCCGTATTTAAGGCTGCGATAACTACGGCCCCCCGTACGCGTACGTGCACCGGCCGGCCGCGCTCGTCGACGGCGCGCGTACACTGACCCCCGCCGCCCGCCGTAACTTCGTCGGCGAACGGAGCCGGCCGACTAGCACCGGATATTAAGATTTTCTGACGAGGTCACTGGCATGTAAATCCTCTATTTTATCAGTAACTCAAAATTAAGGAGAAGTAATTAAATTTTAGATGATCTCCTTCTTCGCCGGCACCTCCTACGGACCTGCAATGTGTGCCTGCGCCGCACTGTTGATACGGACGCGACTAGTGACTGTGAATCGATCAATCGAGTGCTTGCAGTTGCAGCAGCGGATAATGCATGGAATACACGCATGCATCGATCGATCACCCTCACACCCACTCTCTCTGGCTCGCCTATATCTATATCGATTGTACATCCTGGCGTATCAACATGCGTGGGCGTATAATGTGGAGCACAGTGTATAATGTATAGTACTAGTATTTGTCTAGTAGACTACGTCTATACTAGTTACTCTGCTGAGTACTACTGTTACTGTTGATCGATGGTTGAGATGCCGTTTTGCCCCTATGTTGTTACGCTAACGCACTGTTTGTGTCACTGTTATCAGGCCCGACTAGCTAGTTAAAGTATATAGACGTATATGTGCATCTACTTTGGCGTGCCAATTAATCCACCCGTGTCCGTGTCCGTTTTTATGCTGCACAGTTTATTTACTGTCAAGTGTATCTGTCAGCTGTAACGCTAGCTTAATACAGTTCCCCTACTAAATCAGTTTTTATTGAGACCCGACCAAATCAGTTAAGACTTTTAAGTTGCCAAATCAGTTAAGACTTCTGAGTTAGGCAGGGCGCGCCTCGGTAGTTCTGTTCTGTACACGCCGAGTCGCTGGAATTTTTTTCATTTTTAAATTTTTATTTTTTTAATATTTACAGAAATATTGTACCATCCAAAATATTTACAGAAATGGCCCCTGCCGCTCAAGTGGAGGGCGTCAAGGTGTGCACATGTTGCACTGAGGTCCCTTGCCGCCCTCTACAAGGGTTGCAAGGGGGCAAATGTAATTTCACTATGCCAAAAATGTATTTTTCTAGTTTTTTTTTCATCTTATCCGTCCCTCATATCACCCTGCCGCCCTCCCCGAGGGCTGCAGGGTCTACTTCTGTAAATATTTTCACCGGTACAATATTTCTGTAAATATTAAAAAAATAAAAATTTTAAAATGAAAAAAATTCGAGTCGCTGACCGTCTCGTACTTTCGCTCGGCCTGTTTGACATCCACTGGCATTCTACACGGGCTCATTTTCCGGCCCAGCTAGGACGGTGCGTTTGGACGGGCCCGGCTTAGAGTTTTGGGCTGGCCCGTTTGGCCCGCACGAGTCGTGGTCCGTTTTGGCACGAGGGTTTTGAGTTTATTTTCTTTTTCATGGTATATATATCTTGCTGGCTGAAAAATATGTGCTGGGGTCAGCCATCGGAAGAAAAGATCAACTTGGTCGAGTAGGCTGCTGCGATTGTAGTACACGCAAGCAGCATCTCTGGAAACGAAGAAACTGTCGTCTTACGGCGGTTACAGCTGAAAACCAACTGTTTTTGAAAGAAATTCATGAGAATTCAAACATGAACATGTAACGTTTCGTATGGTTCATAGATAGAGTCAACGCCCGGACTCCCCAAGGTTGAACGTATTCTCACTCTATTACATCGACCTACCAACTCTTTTTTTTATTATAAAAAAAACAAAAACAAAAGCTTCGAAACGCAAAAGTCGCCTCTTTCCTTCTCCGTTCAAAGCAAGCCCACCTCGTTCCTCCTCCTTTACACCTTCCTCTTTTCCATCATCTGCACGCGTTCGTCCAAACTCCGAAACAAGAAAGCTCAAACTCGATTTCGAAATTTTCGAAGCCCCAATTCTCTCCTCCCACACGCGGAATCGATCAGCGCAGCGCAGGGTAGGCTAGGCGTCGGCGTGCTGTGATGGCGCCGGTGGTGTCGGCGCTGGCCAAGTACAAGCTGGTGTTCCTCGGCGACCAGGCGGTGGGGAAGACGGCCATCATCACCCGCTTCATGTACGACAAGTTCGACGCCACCTACCAGGTTCGTTGATGTCGCGCGCGTCCCCGATCGATCGATCTTACGCGCTGGAGAGAGTTCCAGTTTTTTTTCTTTTTTGGGCAAGGTTTGTTCGATGAATTTGATGGTGTTCATGTTGTTGCGGCGGCGGCGGCGGCGTGCAGGCGACGATCGGGATCGATTTCCTCTCCAAGACGATGTACCTCGAGGACCGAACCGTACGGCTGCAGCTTTGGTATCTGAGATTCTGAGAACTCTCTCTCTTTGTTTTTCCCCTATCATCATACTCTGCTTATCAAGCTTGTCCTGCTTACGAGAATTCAGTTGGTGCAGCTTAGCTGCTGTTACTTGTCCGATCACCGATTTTACTCTGCACAACCTGCTTTATTACCATATAATCCTAGTGCCTACTAGTTTCGAAGTCTTGATTTTTAGTCTCAGTTCCACCCTCAATTACGTTGATTTCGTTTTGCTGATGGAGGCAATATTAATGCTCAATTGTTGCCCTTTTTTTATCCTTTCCTGGTGAACTGAAATCACGCGCACAAGACAATTCAGCTAGTGAAAACTGGGAGGTTTTCAGCTAGTAAAAACCGGGAGAGTTTTATGGTGATGATAATGTGCAGGGATACAGCTGGGCAGGAGAGGTTCCGGAGCTTGATCCCAAGTTACATCAGGGATTCTTCTGTGGCAGTGATCGTTTACGATGTGACTGGCAAGTTAACTTCATCTACACCCTTTTCTCTCTGCTGTTGTAACTAGAAAGAATTTGTGATCCTTTGCCCTCCAGTGCTCTTGTAAACTACAGTGCTTTTGCTCTAACAAGGTTGGCACCTATTCTGAACATGTCACCGAATCAGGAATTGGCGAATTGCCGATACCCTTGGAATACAAATTTATCAGAAAATATAATATAATCCACTGTATATTTGTTTTGTGGTCTCATATCGTCCTTGTTTTCAGACAGGCAGTCCTTTTTGAGTATATCGAAGTGGATTGAAGAGGTAAATACACAACGAGGCGGAGATGTGATCATCGTCCTTGTTGGAAATAAAACAGACCTTGTTGACAAGAGGTTAGTATCTGTCGGTATTTAGTTCTTAAATCAGCAGTTCATTAAGTTTACATAAAAGTACCAGCTGCTCCCAAAATTAAATAGATCCTCTGTTCTGTTCTGATGGATAGTATTCACTGATCAAATGAAATAACGATATAACTCTGTCTTCAATTTGACAATTTTAATTCAATCTTCTGGTCTTGGTAATGTCCACACGTCAACAAAGTACGAAATATCATTTTGGCTAATACTCCCTCCATTTTTAAAATACAAAACACTGTTGAGTTTTTGACATATGTTCACCATTAGTTTATTCAAAAGAAATTATATAATTATCATTTATTTTATAACTTGATTTATGGTCAAATGTTTTTTTAAAGCATAACTCGAATTTTTTTATATTTTCACAAAAAAAATTTGAATAATGACTTGATTTATCGTTAAATATTTTTTAAGTATGACTTAATTTTTTATTAAAAATGAATAATGACTTGATTTATGGTTAAATGTTATTTAAGCATGACTTGATTTTTTTTATTTTTTTTAAAAAAATTGAATAAGACGAAAGATAATTATTTTTTTTTGAAAAAAACGAACAGTCAAAAGTATATAAAAAGTCAACGGTGTGATATATTAAAAAATTAAGGTATATCAGTTAACCTACTCCTTTCTGTCGATTGGAATGTCAACAGGCAAATATCCACTGACGAAGGAGAAGCCAAGGCACAGGAGCACGGCGCCATGTTCATGGAAACCAGCGCAAAAGCTGGATTCAACATCAAGGTCTCCAGCCTTTACTTTGTTTCACTTTGACAAGCAAATCTACCACTGTTCTTGTCCATCATTGCTCAAAACACCTGATGGTAACTGATTGAAAACTTGAACCACAGCCACTGTTTCGCAAGATCGCTGCATCGCTGCCTGGAATGGAGGCGCTCTCATCGGCAAAGCAGGAAGACATGGTGGACATAAACCTACGGCCTGCTGCCTCCGGGCAAATACCTTCAGGGGCAGAAGCACAAGAAGAACAGAAAGCAGGCGGTTGTTCCTGCTGAGAGTTTTGTATTCAGGGAAATCGAGGTCGCTTCAGAGTTCAGACTTCAAATTAGTACACACAGTGAATTTCAGGTAGCTTGGATTGTCAGTGCCGATTCGAGTATAGAGAATATTTATGTGTAATTTTTAACAGCGGCATCTAGGTTTGAAACAGACAAAAATTCCCTGAAGTTTCTTTGTTTTATACCGCATAATCTATGGCCAAAGCACCCCAAAAAGGGTAAAATAAAATAAAAATCGCCGTTGCCGGGGATCGAACCCGGGTCACCCGCGTGACAGGCGGGAATACTCACCACTATACTACAACGACATTATGTGCCGTACAAAGAACTGTTTAGTAATTGTCCTTAATTTGGGAAAAAAATAAACATGCTTATATAGAAAACCTATCTGTAATTCTGTACTGAAGTTTTTTAAAAAGTAAATTTCAGAGAACCTATAAGTTGTGCCAAAAGTTTAAAATACCATATATATTAGGATATATTATGATTTGTGGCAACCATAAACGGATAGCTACATATAAAATCAAACTAAAGTGAGTATTCTCTATAACAAAAAAGTGGGCAACAAATTTAACATAACTCTAAATGGTTAGTTGCGTATAAAATCAAACTAAAGTGAGTATTCTCTATAACAAAAAGAGGTCAACAAATTTAACATTACATACCAACTAACTATAAATGGATAGTTACATATAAAATCAAACTAAGGTGAGTATTCTCTATAACAAAAAGACGGAAACAAATTTCATGAAAATTATGATTTTATTTATTTTAGGCAATACTATGATATTTTTTTTCCTTCTAGCCGTATCAAAGCACAAGAACTTAGCTTTAGGATTATGAAATAATATTTCATTTAAATCTCAATTAGTTTTAGGATATATGAAACAATACTTTTTAAAGTAGTGAAGAGTCGTTAAAAACCAACTGCCTTAATCAAGAAATGAATAATTAAAATTTTCATAAACACTTTATATTTTCAAATTTTAAGTAAACAGCTACTGTACTTTACATGTATTGGGGTGGGCCATAATATATAGGGTCATACACCACTAGTCATATTATTTAGGGTGCTATGTAACTATTGACTATAAAACATGGGTTCTCTAAAATATATTCATTCATTAATTAATTATTTTGTGATGTGCTTGACTTGAAAATATCTCACTACATTTTATTTATTAACTATTTGTGCTCCTCCCATCAGCGACTCCATGGCCCAATGGATAAGGCGCTGGTCTACGGAACCAGAGATTCTGTGGGTTCGATCCCCAGTGGAGTCGTTCTTCTTTTTATTCACTCTCTTTATCTGTTTTTTTTTAAAAAAAAAAAATTTCTGTTGTCAACACTTTACATTGTAAGCATTGCCTTTGCATCCAAAGTAGGTGGTTGACTATACACAAAGCACACGAAAGTCACGTTCATCTTGGATTCATTTCCCCATCTATGGCGTGTTTAGATTAAAAAACTTTTAGCCAAAAAGTCACATCAAATATTTGACACATGTATGGGATATTAAATGTGGGAGAAAAAGCCAATTGCACAGTTCGCATGTAATTGTGAGACGACGCCATCATTTCATAATATGATGCTATAGTAAACATTTGCTAATAACAAATTAATTAGGCTTAATAAATTCGTCTTGCAGTTTACAAGCGGAATCTGTAATTTGTTTTGTTATTAGTCTACGTTTAATACTTCAAATGTGTGTCTATATACTTTAAAAACTTTACGCCAAAAAAACTAGGGAAAATTGGAACCATGCCATTATAATTTTGCAAAGTTAATTAACTTTGCAAAATTATAATGGCATGGTTCCAATTTTCCAAAAAAAAAAAAAACTAAACACACCCTATATGCATCAGCCGGCTAAAATGCCAATTCAAAGGGATACCAGAGTGAAACAGTCATGACTCCGTGAGCGTCAGGATTCAGGGTACCTTTGCATAGCAAGAAGTCGTACTTACACATAAAACAAATGCCAAGTCAAAGGGATACCAGAGTGAAACAGTCATGACTCCATGAGCGTCAGGATTCAGGATTTCAGGGTACCTTTGCATAGCAAGAAGTCGTACTTACTCACAAAACACTACTTACACACAAAACACCAGAAGTACGTTCGACGAGAGTGAAGCATGCCAATTTCTCCGACCCACACAACATTTCCAACGATGACTTGAGATGTTTTGGAAAGTGTACTCTTACCAAAACGCATAATTTTAGTTCGTTCGTTCAAAAGAAAAGTTCAAAATTTAAATACCTTGAGATGTTTTCTCAAGTACCTAAAATTTGTCTACCAAAATATGGTGACGAGGCAAATTTCTCTACCAAAATATGGTGATGAGTCACTCTTCACAGTTCAAAGTCCCAATAGCACAAGCATCTATTTCATTTAACCAAATTGAAGAGGAAATGCTCTTGGAAGATGCAACTATGTAATATAACACAGGTATGACAACTTTGACGAAATGTAATGGTCACTCCGTTTAGCACAACCAAAAAGAGTATTACAGAAGATACAGAACAGGCAGTTCAGAAAGAACTAGAAATTTTAAAGAAAATACAACGCTACAGCGTTACCGGCGTGCTGCAAAAACTACATGACGATTCTACAGCCTGGTTATAACCTATAACCAAAACCACCTCCTGAACTCCGAAGCTTGTATGGCAGATACATTATAGTTTAACAGCTAGTGCACATAAATAAACAACAAAGCCTTCTAGGTACCACAGATTGTACACATCTCATCTCCTGGAGAGGGCACTAGGCATTCACTTGCAACCTTCTTGGTACCACAGATTGTACACATCCCATCTCTTTCTTACCTCCTAGAGAGGACTTTAGAGATTCTCTTACAACAGGGATTGGTCCGAATAGCTTCCTCATGGGGGAGGATTGCGTTAACAAGAGCGCTGCGGAGATGGCCCTATCAAGAACAGTAAGATTAGAAGATGTTGAACATAATGCGCTGTCAAATTCAAAAGAACTAGTACTTACCCTGGTCTGCACAAGAGCCGTATGAATGACATAGTTTGCGTAAGGGTCTTGCAGCAGTTGCTCAAAATGGGAGGCTGAGATTAATTCCCATATTATGGCAGCTTTGTCATCATCTGGGAAAACCTTCAAGCATTTCTCCACCACATTGCTGCCCACCTTTTGCTTCGAAAGATACACATAATTTCCTTGAAACAGAGATGCCAGCTGTGCATTTGCAAAAGGAATTTTCAGATCCAGGACATATTGGATCACATAATTCCTGTAATAAGGGGAAACAGGAAAGATTTTTAGTTTGTGGATTTACATGTCAGCGAACATCATAAAAATATCAATAAACTAATCTCAAAGTACGAACATAAATAAAAATCCTTTATGTGGAGTCCTTGACTAATGACTACAAGATAGATTTGGTTGCAGATGTTTTCAACTCAAGTCAGCAAAGAGTACACGTTAAAACATTCAGAGAATTCTTGTAGTGAGTGTCAGTACCGTCATAAATGATCTGTTTGTGAGATGCAACAGATTACGTCAAGCACTGAGAATTTAACATGCATATATACATGAGTTATGAGTAATTTTTCAACAACACGTGTGAATGGCTAAGCTGCTATCAGAGTGGTTTGGGATGTTCAGAAGTTTTGAATTGTTATACATAATTGTCAAACAGAAAAAATAGCTTTTTAATGTGAGAAATGAGCTACAGCATTAAAAAGAAATAAAGCACTGACATGGTATATGGATAATCTACATTTTGAAGTTCTAATTCATATACAAGTGTTGAGGAAGTAGGAACATTTCAAGAAGCTACATACATACTGTAGGACTAACTCAGTACATAGGTGTTAAGAGAACAAAATTTGGCCAAAATTTTAAAACTTCCATCATTTATTTTATATTAGAACAAATTTATAAAATCTATTAATGTGTTTACACTTACCAATTGTTATGTTTTTAAACTAAGTATTTGAGAAATTATTGAAGATCAAAGATTTAAAGGTCATCAAATATTAAGAACCAGAGGGAGTACTAGACAGACAAATACAGTTTTAGAAACAAGCACAAAGTAGTAATTTCAACTCAGCAGTACATTATAAGATGCCTAACAATGAGAAAAGGTTTACCCAAATTGATCTTGAGCAAGATATAAGCCATCAGCACATATTTGCATAATTAACTTGATTTGATATTCACCATATGCATTTGATATGCAACTTTGTAACACACAGCAGCCATGGCGATTTATAGCCATTTCAACACAATGGGTTGCAGCAGCTTCAAATATGAACTGTTAAAAGAGAGTAAAGATCTTCACACATATTTTTTTGCAGAAGAATTTCATAAATTCCACACAGAATAGTGACTTCTCTGAATTTTCAACAAGAGCCAACAACTATGGAACTGAACTAGTGAACTTTATAACACAATATCTGTTCTCTAACAGAAGACATTGAGATATTTATCAATTGTTAAGAGATTGTATTTGCTCCATGAGCAAGTTTCTATGTAAACAGTATGAATATGTTTGTTCCTATAATTTTCTAAGTCAAACTTCTTTAAGTTAACCAAGTTTATAGAAAGATATAGTGACATCTACAACACCAAATTACTTTACTTCAATCTGATAGAGTATCGATGCAAGTTTCAGAACATGATGCTAGGTATAGCTACAGTTTCAGAAATGTTTTGCTCCAGATTGAGAAAATTGTATGCAGATTGAGAAAATTGTATGGGATAGGACACAGCCAATAAATTCCATGTGTTTAGAATGTTGCTCTAACTTATGGTGTGCAACTGTCAAAACTACAACAGATAATTCTCAAATCAATGGCATAACAAGTAGTAGTCAAGAAGAGTTAACAAAAATCAGTTTGCAAACTAGATATTTGCCAAAGTACCTTGTTCTCTTCTGCATCAAAATTTTTCAGGCATTTTTGTATAACATGATTACCATTAGGATCATTGACAAGATGAATAAAGCCTGGTTGTAGAGCCGAAATAATGAGCATGATCTGCTTCCTGGTTTTAACAGTCTCAATCAATTTCTGTATCGACCTTGTCCTGAAATAAATGAAAAGAAATCATCACCATTCATTGTGTCCAGTAGCTATTACAATGTTAGCATCAAAGTACACTTGTCCTGCCTAAAGTTACAACATTCTCCAATCAACAATCGACGCTTTCTTTTAGTAAGTTAATAATGGCAGATCATATTGAAGTACATATCAGTTTTTAACAAAAGATCATTACCCGTGCGAGTTTAGAGAGACTCTCAGCAGCTTCACAGGGTCCTCAGTCAGTACAGCAATGATTCTCAGCCTCTGCTCCTCATCACACACATCTAGTAGTTTCTGTACAAGATAATTTGCAAACGAGTTGGCCATAAGTTCAGGAATGTGGTCGATGATACCTTCAAATATCAGATCGGCTTGATCTTTCCCTTCCTCAAACTTTTGTTGCAAGAACCGGCACCCATTCTGGTCCTTGGCCATGAAGTAGATATAGCCCTTGGCTCCAACCATGTTCTCATACCTCAGCATCCTAGGACTCTCCAGCTCAACTATGTTCTCATACATCAGCATACCAGGACTCTCCAGCTCAACTGACCTATTGTTGACATGCTGCTTAAATCTCCTCTCCTTTGCACGGTTCAGAAAAGGCACATTCTTCCTCCCATCACAAAATGGCTCCATTTGATTGAAACCACCTTTCATGTACCCAATGTCTCTCGCTGCTGCAACACTGTATTCGTAGGGCGATTTTGGCAAACTTCTGCCACGGGAGTCCAGGGAAATCTGACCCGTACCAGCGTACCCCCAGTTGTGTTCTGCACCAGACTGTCCAGGAAGCAAGACCGGCCGAGCATGATCAGGGTGCACTAGCCCTTGTTCCCAACCAATACCGGAGCTGTTCCTAGTCCTAGTGTACATGAAGCTGCCAACACTGGTACCCAAGCTTGGAGGGAAGCCGCCGTAGCCATCCAAGCCGACGTCCACTGGAAAGCACTGAGATGGGGCGACATAGCCGGACGCCATGGCCTGATCAGCTAATACGCCGGGCTCATGGTGAAGCGAGTAACCCGGCGCCCCAAAGTTGTAGCCATTGTTATACGCACCGTGCACCGCGGAGACATCTGGCAGGTACACGTTCTTGGCGGCGGACGCCGGCGAGCCCTGCGGCGGCATGAGCGCTGCAGCGAGCGCGTCCGCGGCGGGCGCGTCCCCGACAAGCAAGCCGTCGAGCTGGCTCGCCAGCCTCTCCGTGTCCTCGTCGGTCGTCGCCTGCACCATCGGCGACGGCGAGCGGCCGACGAACCGGTCCGACCCCGGCGACGGCGCGCTACCGGCGGACGTGCTCGACGCCGGCGACGACGCGAAGCCCCCCGATAGCGGCACGTGGATGGCGCCGCGAGCGCCGCCCTGCTGGCCACCACCATCGTCGCGACGGTTCAAGACCAGGGGGAAGCACGGATCCCCGCCGTAGCGCGCGGGCGCCCCCGCGTGCGCATGGTAACGCGCAGGTCCATGCAAGCCGTAGCACTGGGCAGCACCACCACCACCACCGCCGCCGCCGCCGCGGCCACCGCGCTGCCCATGCGGCGCGGTGACCTGAGGGATCTCGCTGAGCAGCAACTCCATCTCCCTCTCCTCCGCCGCCGCCGCCGCCACCACCTTCGCACACATCATCGCCACCCAAAAAAGAAAACCCCACCGCAAAATCCGGTCAGATCAAAACTCCCTGGACTGAATCAAGAGTGGGGAGACGGCCAATCCGCAGATCGCGTAGACTCGGAGAAGGGGGGAAATCAAATCAATCGGGAGCAAGCAGCTAGAGCATTGGGAGGCGGAGGAGGAGGGGGAGGTGGAGAGGCCGGTGAGGCATGCAAAAGGGGAGATGCGCCGTGCCGCACTAGCGGCGGGGGGGTTTATATAGCCCCCCAACCCCCCCGAGATGCCTGGGGTTGCCTCCGCTCCGCGGCCGATATACGCGTATAACGATACAATCCGTTATTATACGGCGTTGCACGTACACATACGGTTGAGGTGATGAGAACAAAATATCTTAGATCTTTCTATCGGAATTTTCGAGTTTGTAGGAGGCATCAGACCTGAAGATTATTTACTGTTTTACAAGATTCAGCTAACATATGCTTGGCATCTAAAACGTGATTCACGATTTTTGTTTGAAAAAAATATTTACTGATGAGAAGCCTAACATGAAGGAGAGGCTTTTGGCGATAGTATGTGAATAGCCGTGTGCTGAGTTTTGTGCTAAATTCTATAGTAAGAAATAAAAAAAATACATCAGTGATTACCTATATATCAATATTATAGTATTTGGTATCACGTAAAGACTATGTGTGTAGTTTTTGGCGGGATAATTACGACCACTCGTAATTAAGCTGATGCATAACACACGATATGTGGGCCTTTGCCCTTCCGTACCAAGGGGTATCTTGCCTCATACTAAATTGTCTAATATAAATATTATGAGTTCTATCGGACCTAAATAATTTAAGGGACCTTTGATTTGTAGAAAAAATATAGGAATTTTAAAAGATTTCAATCATATGAAAAGAAACCCTATGAAAACCTTAGAAACAAAGGATTGAATTATATCATATCCTTCAAAATTCCTATGAAATGGGCAATCCTCTTAAAATAATTCCTTTAAATCTATCATCTCATCTGATTCATATATTTTTCCTGTGATCCAATCAAAAGGTCATTTATGTGTTTTACAATTCTCTGTTTTATATTTACATTTATATTAGAATCATTTTTTTTTCTATTTCTCGGTTTTTCCATTCTTATGATTCAAAGGCTAAAGTTAGTGTGGAGACATCGAATTGTCCTCTCAAAGGCTCATATAGCATATATCATGAGTTCTTAACCCTGCCCTGAGTATTTTATAGAAGGATTTTCCGCCTAAGTACAGATTATCCAATGATTATTTAGCGCTCCTTAAAATTAGTGGATTATCATGGTCCAGAAAATCTCCGCGAGAAGAGCCTCATTTTCTGGCAATCAAACACAGTACTCCTTTTATATATAACTTTTCTTATATATACAGGTAGCTTTTAAAAATAATGGAACAACAATCCAATTCACTGGACCGTACCATGCGTATAGGTGATGCTAAATCTACTGGTGGAAAATTAGGAGGCGCGGTTGGATATATGACTAGGGTGGTTTACTACATTTCCAACCTATCAATTTATCAATTTTTCGTGAGGAATAACCAATACCTTACCAGGATTCAACATCTATCTATCACCTACATACACAAAAAAAAAAAAACAACAACAAACCACACATACCCACAGATGACTCCTACAGTCTTTAACTTTACCAAAACTCATGGTATGAATCCTTACTAAAATTTAGCTACATTAACTTTTAGAAAGGTTTAATTTGTCCCCAAAACGAGACATACCTGGAGTAAACCCTGATAACCATAGTAAAAAAAGCCGGACCGGTAAGTGATCCGGCCGACCTCTTGGTTCAGCGGTCCGCCGGTCCGACCAGTGACCCGGGCGGTCGAACCGCGGTTCACAAAGTACATGTATATTACATATTCACTTATATACACCTGTTGTTGGATGGCCTGATGGCTAGTTCTTTGCTCTTGTAACCCTTGGACCCGGGTTCGAATCCCACGTAGCGCACCATTTCTTGTTATTTTTGCCAAAAAAAAAGACCACCAGCTGTACCAAATGGGCCTTTAAACAGCCAACTGTGGCCCATTAGTATGGCTAGCCGGTCCAACCAGTGCCGGTTTAGTGTCCGGTTCACCGAAAACCGGCCGGTTCAGAGCGGTTTGATTGCATGTTCGGTCTTTAAAGGAAACCGAACCGTGGTCACCTCTGGTTCCGATTTTTTCCGTCGAACCGCCGGTCCGGTCTGGTTTTTTCCACTATATGCTGATAACAGGACTCAGGCCAGGCACTCAGGCAGACTCAGCCCAACCAACTTTTACCAGATTTCACAAAGTTGGGCTCATCCCTGGATTTACAGCCCACAAGCTTTGCTGGGCCGGGCTTGGTTCTATTGGGCTGGGCCGAAAACGAATTTAGTGAACAAATCCCAAGCTCCGAACCCACCCACCACGTACGTACGCCGTCGGGCGGGCGCCGCGTCTGGCGACATGCAACCCGGCAAGGCGCCACCATCCAACAATAGGAGGGGAGTCGCTAAAAGCGTGTGCCGTTGGCGCGCACGGGCGGTCCCCTTTTCCCTCCAAATCGCCCGCGCGCCACCCGCCCCCGCCTGATGCGACGCCCTCCGCCACCTCGTTCTTCGCCTCTCCCTGCGCCTCCTCCCCTCCCCGCCTCGTCGTCTCTCCCATGGCGGAGAGGAGGGCCCTCCCCCCGCCCGTGCCACCCGCCTCGCCCGACCCCGCCGCCTCCTCCGGCGCCGTCTCCACCGCCTTCGGCTCCCCGCTCGACCCCGTGGCCGCGCGCCCGCACCAGCCGCGCGACACGTACGTCGTCCACGTCCAGAAGGACCAGGTATACCGCGTCCCGCCGCCCGAGAACGCCTACCTCGCCGAGCGGTACCGCGCAGAGGGCGGCGGCGGCGGCGGCGGGAAGGGCGGCGCGTGCTCCCCGTGCGCCCTGCGCACGCTCGGCGCGGTCCTCGCCGCCGCGCTGCTCCTCGGCGCCGCCGCCGTGCTGTCCACCGTCGTGCTGCGGCCGGACGCGCCGAGCTTCGTCGTCGACAACCTCTCCGTCCACACCAACGCGTCGCAGCAGCACCACGTGGCCTACGACTTCTTCCTCACGGCGATCAACCCGAACAAGGTGACCGCGCTGTGGTACGGCGGCCGCGGCACGGCGAGGCTGGCGCACAAGGGCAACGCCCTGGCGAAGGGCGGCGTCGGGGAGCCCGAGGACGGCGGGGAGGACGCCATGGGCTTCAACGTGCTGCTCCACGGGACGCAGCGCGACGGCCGCACGCCCAGGGCGGTGGAGAAGGCGCTCCGCGGCTCCAAGGGCGCCGTGACGCTCGACCTCGCCGTCGAGTTCGCCGTGCAGGTGCACGCCGGCGCGCTCGGCTTCGAGCGGAGGACGCTGGCCGTGTCGTGCCACATCACCGCCGCCGGGCTGAGGAAAGACGTGCACATCTCCTCGCAAACGTGCAAGAGCCGCTTTGGAAACTGACGACATGTACAACGAGCTTGGATAGGGTCATACGAATTCGTGTAAAAATTGCCAGACTCTTGATGAGATTTGCGTGTAAATTGTTTACGAACCAAATTCTGGGACTTGACTTGGCGTGAATTTTGGACAAATGTTCTCAAGCTTATGTTCAGCTCGGGGACTAAAGCATCGATTCAATTACACGCTGGGCTAGGCTGGACTCCGCTCCGTTTGGAAGTAGCTATAGTACTTTTGACAAATTTTCAGTTAGAAAACCTCTAAATATAAGTATAGTATGATTATAGGTGTAGTTATGTTGTAACTAAGACTCTAATTATATTGTAACTTATATATAAATAGCATATAATTACATGAAAAGCGTTCGTGGCCAAGTGGTTAGCCCATGCAGGCTCTGTATCTAAGGTCGCAGGATTGATTCCCTTCCTCGTGTGGGCAGTGTGATCTTTTTTCCTCACGCCGATCTGCACGAATCGTAGACACGATCTAACGGTCGACAATTCGAAATTTTTTAAGGGGAAAAAATTGCCGTACGTAGTATTAGCAAATCCGCTCCATTTTGGGCTTCTCGAAAAGAAAGACTACTTTTGGGCTGGAATTCTTCGTGAATTCGTGTAGTTTTTAAGTTGGAATAAGCACGTGGGTAGTTCATAATTCGGAAGTTTTTTTTAGCAAAAATGCTGTCACAAGTAGTATAGTTTTGCGTCAAAAAAATTATTTTTTAAAAAAAATGCGTAAAAAAAAAGTAGTATAGCAAATCCGATCCCTTTTTGGCTTATCGAAAAGAAATACTACTTTTGGTTCTTCGTGGATTCGTGTAGTTTTTAGTTGGAACAAACGTGTGGGTCTCACGTACTGACTTAGCACGTCAACATATCACGTGAGCAGAAATTGGTTTTTAAACTATCCAATGAGTCGATTTGTATCGATTTTCAGAGATGCAAGAGGCATTATACCCCTTTTTAGTATTGAGGGAGGCGATTCAATCGGAACAACAAAGAAGGAAAGTAAAATAGACTTTGCTTTTCAGCTCAGTCAGTTCGCGAGGTCCTGAGCTATTGGGCCTGGCATACCAAGTATATTCAGGCCCAACACGAAGCAACAAGAATCGCATGCAATAGATCGATCGATCGCCTTGTCAGGAACCATGCGAGGCCTTGCTCTGCCGGCATGGTGACTGACAATGACAGTAAAATTTATGCGCTGCCGACATGGATGGCTGATGGCTCTCGATCGACGTTGATATGCGTGTATTTGTCCAGGACCATGATAATTGTTAAGATCAGCAGCATGGTACGCACATGATGGCAGGTTCACTGTTCCAATCTGCAGGTGCAGAGTTTATCATAGCTGAGGTTCATGCATCATCATGGTCATTTCATCAGACACCTGTCTCATTCTGAATCTTGAAGCAAATCCGACTACTGAATTTACATTTTTCCCCTTTCCAATGTATGAGAAGGAGAGACGGTAAGGACAACTCTGAAGTCTGAAAACGCATATAAACTGTCTCTCTTTTTTCTCTGACTTTCAGAGTTCGGCTAGTGGAAACCAAAGCTAGTCGACCAGATCAACATTCTCCGGCTGGTGCTCCTCGCAGTTCCGGCCACAAACCTGAGATCAAAATCCGCCGTTTGCTGCGCCAATCTCTCACTGGTGATCTGGTCAACCAGGCAAATCAAATCCAAACAGCTTATGGAGTCCTAGCTTAACAGTTAACATTATGATTAAAAAACTGAAAAGAATGAACATCTCTCCTTTTCCTTTTTCTTATTCGAAGAAAAAGCATGGAGAGCTCGTTCACTAGAGTCAACGGCTACTGAGCTGAGGTACACTGTGTCACTGTTGTTGTAGTGTTATGTCGTGATCAGATAATTTGTAAATTGTAATTAGATACATCATCCCTAAGGTTAGCCTTTTCCTTTGTCAAGTGTATCTTCTTGTCATGACCAACTCATGGCCTGGTCTGGATCATGGTTGGGTAATGGTTTCTCCCTCCATAGCAGCTACCTTTTTCAAGAGATCATTTATTTAAGCGTTGAACTAATCCTTGCATTAGCTCATAACCTTTTCCTTTTTTCATATTCTGCCCTTTGAAATCACCCAACAAGTCAACCCAAAGCTGTGACAGTGGACCATCAGGGATTGGTATGGCAGTGGCAGGTGGCAACATAGTGGACTTCTCTGTCCAATCTCCTTGAGTGCCTCTGCAGCTCTGCTAATATAGCACCGTGTTGACTTTGGGCCATGGGTGATTATGGGGGTTGACCTGACAATGGCTGAGCATTAATGCTTTTCTGCAATCTCTGGCTAGCGCCATGAGAGGATATGCATAAAAAAAACATGAAAGGTTCATTCCATGATGGACTAAAGCATGAAAATGACCACCAAAAGAAAGTTTGAGATAGACCATACTGATCTGTAAAGTGACATATACCAGCCGGAAATGTAAGTTGAGCATTAGTAGTTTACAATTAAGAAAATATATCATCACTCGTAAGGGCCTTGATGTTGATGTTCACACCTTCTCACTTTCTCAGTAGGGCTAGAATTTATGGCTGTAAAATATAACTCTTTGTTGTAGCTAAGATTGTGATTACTGAAAGTAGACACAAGATTATTATGTAAATGTGTTTTTCCTTAATTAAACTATTTTTTTGGGAAGAAATTAAACTCTCCTTTTGATATTACAGATAAGACAAGGGTGCTGATCAAACTCATGTGAAGTCCTCCAATGCATCAAAGATAGAGCTAACAGCCATCTTCACGAATGCGTTTCTCAAGGTTCATGCATCGTCCAAAAGCAAGCAATTGTTTTGCAGCAACGACAAAGTTAAGCTGAACTCTGAACAGTGTACAAGTACAATGAACTAGGAGAGGAACTATGTCCGTTGTGGTTATTGGCAGCTAATTACAACTTAGCTTCTCTCTCCTGTTGGGGAATTGGATTAGCATTATATTAAGCCAAAGCAAAGTAGTGATAACGTGGAGAACTGACTTGCCCACATGACTCGTTAGTCCTAGACAATCATAAGCAAAACAGAGATCCAGATGCTTGCACTTCTCTGCAGTCACAGATAAATATTTAGCACTGTTAATCAGAAAGTAAGTGCATTTGTTACAACGGCCAACAAGCCAGCATTTAGACTAGGTTTTCAGTCTTGAATTCAAATTTTATAGCCTCCATCAAATGTAAAGAAAGCGCAACAATGAAACTAGTCTAGTTGGAATCGTATAGTTCCAGCGGACAGAGATACGGATAGCAGTATAGCACCATAGGAATGACATGCTTGAATCATCAAGGAAAAAAAAGGTAAAGATAATTGCCAAGTGATGTCTAAGAAGCTTACATTTGTAGAAGAATATCAAAGTTTACGTACTTTTGTACATTTCAAAGAACCGCAACATCTCTAGAGAAAAAAAGCAAGCACCTTTTTGTTTCAGAAAAGTTCAGTTGACATCTGCGCAGGTGAGTACTGGGACTTAACTCTATCATACTGAGAAGAAATCTGAATTTGGTTTGTTCATATCTTCAAATAGGCGAAACGGCAAACTGTCTGCTATTTTCTGTGTTAATATAATATCGAAACATATAATTCTCCTGCATATTCTTGTAAATATACTTCATCGTTCAGATACCAGTGGGTAAATACTAGTGCATGTTGAATAGACGGCGGGCAACTCAAATTTGACTCTCTATGTTTTTCTGTTAGGAATAAAACTGCACAATATACTTTTTTACTAAATAATTTCTTATAAACTCGTATATCACATTCGATTTTTCCATCTCTCGTTTGAACTGCAACATATATATGTACAGAATATGATCCATTAGACGTTTGAATGTGCTAAAATGGTTCTTTATTGGATATATGAACTACTACAATGTAGAGTTCAAATATTTGGTATATACAATGAAGAGTTTGCATGCAGGGTTGCACAACTCGCAGAAACCAAAGCACTGAGACCTCCTTCCTGGCAATGCCATTGAAAAAACCAAGCAGACCAGGGGCTGATGCTACAGAATCGATGGCATGATCAAACCCAAAACCTAGATTAACATGTAGCTAATCAAGGAGAGCATCACTCTCTGAGTTGTGAAAATGTTCAGGACACCAAGAGCTGGATCAAGAACAGGGAGAGGAAGAAGATTCAGCCACTGCATCAGGAAAGGATCGCGTCCCAGTCGATCTCCAGCGACGGGTACTTGTGCAGCAGGAAGCTCTCGGACTCGTCCCATGGCGCCTCCGAGAAGTCGAGCAGCTGCATCTCCGGGACGACGTCGGAGGAGCCCGTCGATGACACGTCGCCGTCGGCCGAGGAAGAGCTCTCGGAGGCGGAGCAGTCGGGCTCGCTCTTGACCACCGGGCTCTCCGAGGAGAAGAAGGGGCTTGGGGTGTTCGTCGCCGTCGTCGACATCGTCGTCGTCGTCGCATTGCTCTGGGTTTGGGGTTGGGGTTGGGGCAGGTCCATCCCGTGGCAGATGGCGTGGAGCTTGGCGTCGACCGCGGCGTGGAGCGGCGGGCCGAGGTGGGCGCCGCCGCGGCGGAGCTCGGGGAAGTTGAGCCTCGCGGACTCGCCGCGGAGGCGGAACGCGGCGCTGTCGTACGCCAGCGCGGCCTCCTCGGCGGTGTCGAAGGTGCCCAGCCAGAGGCGGGTGCGGTTGCGCGGCAAGCGGATCTCCGCCACCCACTTGCCCCAATGCCGCTGCCTGACGCCGCGGTACAGCTTGACCGGCGCCCGCGCCGCCGCCGCCGCCGCCGCCGCCACCGCCACCGCGCCATGCCGCTTCATCGGCAGCGGCGGCGCCGCGGCGAGGCAGCCGCTCGCCGCGCCCGGGCGGCGCAGGCGCTGTAGCTGCGCCTGGACATGGAGCACCTGCGCGGGAGTCAGGTAGTTGGCGCCAGCAAGAAGCGAGCTCGCGCTCTGCTCGGAACACGGGTAGGAGAAGGACACCATGGACGGAGCAAGCGCGCCCATTAGCTCCTTGCTATCCACCACCATGTCATACATCGCAGCAGGAAGATTGCTGCCACGGCCACACCAATCCACTGTCGTCGCCATGGATGGATCAAGAAATCAAGAAACGAAACACCGATGATGATTTGAAACGAGCAATCAACAGATTTACTGAGCTGAATTCTAAGCTGTTGCTGAAGAGGGAAATGGTAGATGAGCAAGAGCAGCCATGCCGGGCTCTTTTATAAGCACGCGGAGCGGCGGGAAAGTGGGTGCTAGCCAATGGCTTGACGCCAGGTGTCCACGCTGATTTGTTACCGCCACCTGCCGATCCTTCTCCGCACTAGGACAATGGCTCTCCAGGCAGGTGCCGGTAAAACGGTGGACACCTGGCGGATGCTGATTGGTCGAGAAGTGGTTTTGACCTGGTAAATCACACGGATCTAGCTGTCACATGGTTGTCGAGTATACCAGTGGCCAATGGGCGTGAACTACGCGGCAACCTGCGTGCCACCGGTGAGCTCGCCGAGGAGTGTTAGATCTCGTCGCCGTGATCGAGCTAAAAAACCATATTTCTTCAGCCAGTCAGATCCTAGGATTTGCGAGGCAAACAAAGCTGAAGTATTTCCTCTATTTTAAATCAGCTATCGTTCTAAATTTATCCTAATTTAAATATTTATATTTTTAACGACTACTTTTTAAAAATTCACACAGTTTAACAAACATCATAAGATCTACCAATCACCATTATAAATACTTCTATAGCATATAATTCTTACTACACGATTTTTTAAAAATTAATGGCCAAGATAAGTTTAATTTAGAACAAACCTCTAAATTGATAAGTATAAATTGTAACGGAATGATTACACATAGTCAGAGATGTGTCATGTGTGGCAATATAAAAGTAGTGCTAGTACTCCCTCCATACTCGTAAAGGAAGTCCTTTAGCACAGCGACACGGTCTACAAAATACAACTTTGACTTTTTATTTCTATAAAAATATTTATTGAAAAGTGATATATGTTTACTTCTATGAAAGTATTTTTCAATACAAATCTATTCATATAATTTTTACATTTTCAAACTCAATAACTTAAGAGTTATTTATGATTTATATTCTCAAGGTTTAACTTAAACATTGTCTTAAATGACTTCCTTTACGAGTACCGAGGGATTACGTACTACTAGTACTCTGTGTATTTGTGTATTTTACTCTACTGGCTACTACTACTATTAGATACGATTGCGATGTTAAAGGCAATTCGGTTTCATGATTTGATCCAACAAGGTCATTTATTTATGAGCGATGGCGCCAGCACACATCTGATTTGCTCGTCTGGTTTACTTACTATTCATTCATGACCCATTTCCCTTTTCTTTGTGTGAAGCGAAAAAAAAATTGCAGGCAAACGATTCTCTTTTCTCTTCCAGAAACAACACTGTACACTTGCCAACGGGTTGGATAGTAACGGCCTGGCAATTAGCATGTGCAGCCATTTTTTGTGACCAAGCAAACAAAGCGATCAGCAACAGTGGCTCACTGTTTACAGCCTCTTCCGTTTGGGCAACCAAACAGTTCGGTGCAATCTAATCCAGAGAAAAGGAATACAATAACAATAAAGCAAACATCAGTGCAGTTGCGAACGTTGTGTCGCTGCAGAAAGTGGCTTTTGCAAAATTGGTCATGGAGCTCCTGTTTGGGGGCAAGATGAGATGACAGCACGCGTGTTCTGGCCGCTGCGAGAATGGTCGATCGGCGACGAAGGGGAAGAAAAAAGGAGGTAGGGATCGGAGAAGAAAGAGGCTGGAGCAATCAAGAGCCACAGAATGATTTGGTGAGGGAGAATATCCACGTGTCTGGCTTCCATCGGCAGGATTAGGGCTTGAAAGAACGAGTCGTTAGTGGCTTTCTTTCAGATCCACGATCCGAGAAATTGCCTAACCATGAGGTATGTCTTGTAGTATTGTCATCATCTTTAGCTTAAGATGATAAGATCTTTGTTTGTTGTAAGGTTGGAGAGAACGGGTACCCAAATCTAAAAATGTTTTTTCTTTTATAGAAATGACTTCATATGCTCAAACAATTAGAGGATGAACCTCTTTAGGGCTCTTTGAAACCTAGGCATAGGATTGTTTTTTTCAATTACACGGCAGATGCATACATACATCACTACACATGTAATATCACACCCACACCCCTACGAAACCTAACACATGCTTTAATAGATAAAAACCAGCGACCCATCTCTGATCTCAAAAAAATCCTCTACGAAATCTAACACATGCTTTAGTAGATAAAAACCAGCGACACATCTCTCATCTCAGAAAAATCCTTTTTGAAAGCTCATCCACATGTGTGTAATATTTCTTGTGAGCACTAGGATTTCTTGTGAACCCTGGTGGATAGAGTCATACACCCACAACTCTACCACCACAACGTTGGTGCTTCCTCGTAGGAATAATTCTCCTATAGAACTGGAGGCATAGAAGGCCAATAGGAACTTTAACATCCTATTCCTTTGTTCCAGATGACCTCATATGAAAAAATTTCCAAGGATTTGAAACCTTCAAAATTTTCATGAATCCTTCAATCCAAAGGAGGCGTTAGAGTTATATCTCTGATCTTCTCACGAGGAAGAAATAAAAAAGGTAACACTTTGACCAACTTAGTAGCCATGCTCATAGCCAATAGCACAATAGCCATAATCGAGCATTGACGTTGAAGGGAAAAAACGAGAAAAAGGAGGCAGTCAGACAGGCAATACTTGTCAGTCTAGCGCAGTTGGTCCATCAGCAAGTGATGATAATGTTCTAAACTGGAAACCAAAAAGTATTACACGCAGATGAAATGTTTTAATATAACCGGTGGCTGGTGTTCCACAACGGGAGTAAAGAAGTGGACAAGAATTAGTGGTCATTACGCTGTCCTAGGGGAAATTTTTAAGCCGTAATGACGCAGCATATACCAAATTGGCAGCACCTCTAATCATTTAGTGCAGCATATCTTTAGGTCCTAATGCCCCATCAGGAAACATGTGATAAATTTGATGATGGCATGCGGCTCAGCAACAGTTCAACAAGATAAACAAGGGATTAAAGCAAACAAGCCAATGGCAGAATTGACGAATCGAATTACTGCCGCAGCACTACACAAAGGTCATGTTCACAGCCTGCCCAGAGGCTGAAGATTGAACTTGGTACTCTTCAGGAGATAGATTATAGGACGCCGTTCTTTTCCTCCCACATATAGCAGTACAAACGATCACATGTACGTTTCAAAAACCCCTAAACGCAACGATTTTTTTCAAAAAGAATTATATATAAGGCTAAATATTGTTTAAAAAATATGTTTTCAACCTTGCAATAGTTAATTCATTCATTTATAATCTTGTAAATATTATCACAAAATTAGATAATCTATCATCTATTCGGAGCAAAATAACTGTGCAGTGGTATTTTTGCGAGTAAATCGTACTTCGGACTACAAATTCCTACCAAAGTTTCACTTTGTACCACTCTCACAATGTTTTTTTTACTTTACACTAGGTATTGTCATCAAATGTTACACTTTGGACCGGGTAGCCCATATGTCAATGAAACTAACCACCTCTAATGTCAATGTGTCACTTACATGTGGGCCACCCGGTCCAAAGCGTAACATTTAACGACAATACCTAGTGTAAAGTGAAAAAAACATTGTAAGGGTAGTACTTCACTTTGGTAAGAATTTGTGGTCCGAAGTACAATTTACTCTGTTTTTGCACAGTTAAGAACTGCAACCTAATTAGATGTTTACATTTACGTACACAGCCAAAAAGAAAAGAAACAAACAAAAAGAGCGAAGTGATCAGACACCGGACTACAGGAGCCATTGCTGATATAAACGAAACGCTCACATCTTTAGGTTGGACCATGACAATGACAGGAAGAAGCCAAGATCACGTTGTATAAAATAAATATGGGAGCAAAAATAAATAGATAGATGAATCCAGTGGAAGATTCATTTTTTTTTCGACTATAAAATTACCATGTCACAGAAACCCATGAGATATTCAAAATTAAATATAGCAAACAGAGATCTTTTGCCCTGGTTCATTTCTGTGGGAAAATAGATGAACAATCAAACGTGAAATTGCATATAATGGTTTATTGTTGACAAATAAGAAAAGAAAGCATGTTCCTGTTAAAAAAATCAAAATAACTGCAATATCATGCTGATGCCGACCTTCACATTTCCAAGAAGCAAAGGAATTGAATATCATCAACCATACAATTTCTGGTCAAAGGATACGTATCAGATCGAATTGGATATCCATTAACTATATATTAGCTTCTTGTTATAATGGTCATAAGTTTAAGTTGGATATTATGGACAGGTCTGTTCCAATGGACAGGGTATGAACCTCACACTCAACTAGCAAAGTGGAACTACCCTCCCTCCTACCACTTGCACTCATAACTACAGCATGGACCATATAGGCTCAATTCATAGACTGGGCCTCACAATTGACAACACACACAATGTACATAAGCAATCAGGACAGTTCTGATTAGAATTGAAAAGGAGACATATACAGGAGAGTATATGTGTGCTTCACTGATACACCCGTGAAGAAATGAGTATTCTCCATTAAAAAACCAGTAGCATACTTGCATGCTCTAATTATGTGCAGCTCTTGACAAGCTGTTAAATTACCAAAGGAATATTCATTCTTGATTAAATGTTAATGACTTATCAATTCTATATCATCTCTACTTTTAGCAACACCATCACTAACTGATAAAATATGTATTAGATCTATGGGCTGTTAAGAACATAGCAAAATATAAATGTTGAGTTGCAAAACACATTCCAGATAAAGGGAACACCCATTGTTCAAGGTAGTCATGCATTTGAGATTATCTTTTACCTACGCAATGGGCAAGCTTCAATCTTACCTCCTCAAGTTCCACTTCTTCCATGCCATTGTTACTTAACCAAGAAGATAAGCACAGATTAACAATATCCATACCAGAACCCGTTGATGAAAAACCATTAAAATTAATGAGTTCTCCAAACATAACCATCTTTCCCAGATTAGTCGTAGATGGTTCCTCTGCAAACTTCAGTAGAATGTCTTTCATGGCACTACACCAGATAGGCCGAGCCATCTTCAAGAAGGAACACAAAGTAGTAATAGCAAGCTTAACTGTTCCAATATCAGATTCATCCTTTCCACCTCTTCCATGGAAATCTGAACCTCCGATCTTCAAAAGGTCATACTTCTCAGCTAATTCACTAAATCCTGTGGAATAGAGTCCATACGTGTCAGCAACGATCCTGTAATTGGATATGAACTAACAAATAACAAACATATGCTGCTTTCAAATAAGATTTGAAATGATTTATGTATGGTACAAGAGACATACCATCAACTTTTCCGTCACTTCTGTAGACTTCCAGAGCATTAAGGCCAGCACCTTTCAATGCTTGGATGACTGCATCTGGGTTCTTCAATGCCCATGGATGAGCTAATGCAGATATACCCCCTGTACGATTAATCAACTGCACCACAGTCTCAGCGAATGGTTCACTTCCTCTGCACAAAATATGGGCCCCATTATTTAACAAAGACATTCCTCCGCGTGAAACAATCACCAGGATGAATTTTTCGTACATTATCAATAGCACTTACGTGGCATATGCAGGGCCATCATCACCAATGTAATTGTTGAATGCTTGCCTAATGTTCTCTATATGACCCATTTCAACCATAGCCCTTGCTATATGCAATCTGCCAGGTGCTACTCCCTCACCAGCAATTTTAGTTACATGTTCCCACTTTATTGGCACCTTTAGTCTATCTAGCTTTGCCAGCATATTCCTTGCACGCAAGTATCGCCCATCTCTAATGTTTGATAGCATCCTTTCCAGATCATCAAACCTTGAAGGTCCGCACATACCATAGTATGCAAGAATATGAACATGCTCACCAGTACCAGTGATTTCCCTTTAAGACAATGAAGATCAGTGATGGATAAGTCTTTGTGGTCCTTGTTTGTGATCCTTTCTTTTGCTTTTGGGTAGTTTCACCTTTTTCAGGACAGCATCTACTCCTTTAGCATATTTTTCAGTTGCTAGGACAGCTGCGGTTAGTAGGACAGCAGCGGTTAGCATCTCCTTTATGCCCCCCCTTTATGCTTTATTCAGTTGGGATGCCCTCTAGGACAGCATCCCTTTCAAATTTCGAATTTTAGACTAGAAGAGTGCAGCAATAGGCTTGCAGCCAGCTATGGCTATATATATATGTATCCAACCTTCCTCGGGGAGGTATGGCTTTGTGTTTGTGAATGAGAGAAAACCAGAAAATTGCCCCATTTCTTGTGCCATCCTCTTCTCAATGAGAGTAACCATTGAGGTTCTAACATTTGGTATCAGAGCCACACTTTCCTGTAGGCTAAACATCTCCTGTTCCACCCCTTCCCAAGCTCGGTTGAGCTCTCAGCCAACAGCAGCAGCACCGGCTGCTCCTTCCCCTCTCCCTTCCCCCTCTCCACGCAGCAGCCTCCCGGAGGCACGCCATGTCCGACGTTCGGTCTCGGCGTTCGGTCGCCTCGAGCACTCGGCGTCAGCAGGACGCCGAGCTCGCCGCAGCAGAAGAGCGCAGGCGAGCAACGGCTCAGACCGCTGCAGCAGCAGCGAGGGCGGCCAGACTGGCGGCAGCGGAGTTGGCAGCAGCCAGGGCGGAGGCGGAAGCAGAGGCGGCGGAAGATGCGGCACGTGCGGCGGAGGTAGAGGTTGAGACCTTGCGCAGCAGCATCAACGGCTCCATCGCCGGCGACATCACCGCCGACAGGGAGCTTGAGGAGCTGGCAAGAGGAAGGGCGCGGGAGCGGGCAGAGCGGTGGGCAGCAGCCCACCCCCACGGCGGCGGCGGCGGTCCAAGGGACCGCGCACCCGCCGACGGGAACCTAGACGGGCGCTGGCGTGCCGGCGGCAGCCCGGAGCCCGCGCGCGGCCCTCGTAGGCAGCGCGGCTCTCCCTCCCCTGACCGGCGGCATGGTCACCACGGCGTCCAGACGGTGGTCAGGGACTTTGGTCCCGGCGGTGGGTGGCCTACCCTCACCAAAACCAACTACATCGAGTGGGCCGCGGTGATGAGGGTGAGGCTCCAGGTGCGGCACATGTGGGAGGCAGTCCGGTACGGCGACGTCGACTACGATGAGGATCGGCGGGCACTGGATGCCCTCATCGCTGCAGTCCCGCCCGAGATGCAGTTCTCGCTTTCCCAGAAGCGGACTGCCAAGGAGGCCTGGGACGCCATCGCTGCGGCACGCATCGGCAGCGACCGCGCCCGCAAGTCCACACTGCAGGCACTCCGCAAGGAGTGGGAGAACCTGGCCTTCAAGCCGGGTGAGGATGTTGATGACTTTGCCCTCCGTCTCAACACTCTTTTGCAGAAGATGGTGCAGTACGGCGACGACACCTACGACGAGGAGAGAGCTGTCGAGAAGCTCTTTCGCTGCGTCCCAGAGAAGTACAGGCAGATCGCTCGCTCGATCGAGTCTCTGCTGGACCTCTCCACGATGTCGATAGAGGAGGCGTTAGGTCGCCTCAAGGTCGTCGATGGTGACGAGCCACAGCCTCTCTCGGGGCCTATCACCATCGGCGGGAAGCTCCATCTCACTCGAGAACAGTGGGAGGCCTCTCAGAGCGACGGGAGGAAGGGGGAGTCTTCCCCCTCGACAGGCGGCCGCAAGCCGCGCAAGGGGCGCGGAGGTGTCCAGTTGCGGTGGGCGCAAAGACGCGCCGAGGGTGGTGCTCGCAGAGGCGCCCAAGGCGGCGCCGCTGGCAACCACAAGCCGGCACGAGACGACACCTGCCGCAACTGTGGCAAGCTTGGCCATTGGGCCAAAGACTGTCGCCAGCCACGACGCGGCCAGGCCCACGTTGCACGGGTGGAGGAGGAAGAACCGGCTCTGCTCCTGGCTCACGCAAGCATCGAGCTACCTCCAGCGGCACCGGCCGCAACGGCTTTTCTCCACCTCGATGAGCCGAAGGTACTCGTCTCCCTCTGCAACGGCTCCAGCAACGACAAGGCTGATGGGTGGTACCTCGACACCGGCGCCACCCATCACATGACCGGCCGACGGGAGTTCTTCACCGAGTTCGACTCCAGCGTCCGAGGCTCTGTCAAGTTTGGGGACGCCTCCGGCGTGGAGATCAAGGGCGTTGGCTCCGTCACCTTCACCGCCAAGTCCGGTGAGCACAGGCTGCTCACCGGGGTCTACTACATCCCCGCGTTGAGGAATTCTATCATCAGCGTGGGACAGCTGGATGAGAACGGCTCACGCGTGTTGGTCGAGGACGGACTCATGAGGATTTGGGATCGCCGTCGTCGCCTTCTTGCCAAGGTAACCAGAGGCACTAATCGACTCTACATCCTCAGCGCGCAGGTCGCACAACCAGTTTGCCTCGCTGCTCGTCGGGACGACGAGGCGTGGCAGTGGCACGAGCGCTTCGGGCACCTCCACTTCGAGGCCCTGAAGCAGCTCAGTGCCAAGGAGATGGTGCGAGGCATGCCGTGCCTTGACCACGTGGAGCAGCTCTGCGACGTCTGCGTGGTGACGAAGCAGCGGCGGCTCCCCTTTCCCCAGCAGACGAGCTTCCGAGCCAAGGAACGGCTCGAGCTCGTGCACGGGGACTTGTGTGGCCCAGTGACACCGGCCACACCAGGAGGACGACGTTTCTTCCTGCTGCTCGTCGACGACCTCTCCCGCTACATGTGGGTGATGGTCCTCGGCAGCAAGGGAGAGGCTGCGGACGCCATCAGGCACGCGCAGGCTGCTGCAGAGGCGGAGTGTGGCCGCAAGCTGCGCGTGCTGCGCACCGACAACGGCGGCGAATTCACGGCGGCTGAATTCGCGTCGTACTGCGCTGATGAGGGCATTCAGCGCCACTACACCGCGCCGTACAGCCCGCAGCAGAACGGCGTCGTCGAGCGGCGCAACCAGACGGTTGTGGGGATGGCTCGGGCTCTCCTCAAGCAGAGGGGGATGCCGGCCATCTTCTGGGGAGAGGCGGTGGTGACGGCCGTCTACATCCTCAACCGCTCGCCTACCAAGGCTCTCAATGGCAGGACACCGTACGAGGCTTGGCATGGGCGCAAGCCGGCGGTCTCCCACCTGCGGGCCTTCGGCTGCCTCGCGTTCGCCAAGGAGCTTGGACACATCGGCAAGCTCGATGACAGGAGCACCCCAGGGGTGTTCATCGGCTACGCGGAGGGCTCGAAGGCCTACCGCATTCTCGACCCGGAGACACAGCGTGTGCGCACGGCGCGCGACGTAGTGTTCGACGAAGGGCGAGGGTGGGTATGGGACAAGGCGGTGGACGATGGTTCGACTCCGACGTACGACGACTTCACCATCGAGTACGTCCACTTCGAGGGAGCTGGGGGAGTAGGCAGCTCTTCTTCACCGAGCGTGTCTACCCCAGTCCCCGAGCCTCCACCGACTTCGACACCAACACATCCTCGGACCACGACTTCAACTACGACGAGCTCTTCGCCGACACCGCCCCAGCCGGTGACCCCACGCGCTCCAGCACCAACAGCCACTCCTCCGGGCACGTCTACTCCGACGCCAGCTCGTGTTGAGCGCAGCCCGGTGGAGTTCGCTACTCCGCTCTCCCACGACGGGGAGCGCATCGACGCGTACCACGACGGCGAGCAGCTACGGTACCGTACGATGGAGGATCTTCTCGGCGATCAGCCGGTGCCGGGACAGGTGCCTCGCGACCTGGAGGCGCAGTTGCACCTTGCGTGCGACGACGGTGAGCCTCGGTCTTTCGCAGAGGCCGAGAAACACGCGGCATGGCGTGCCGCGATGCAGTCGGAGATGGACGCGGTTCAGGAGAACCGCACTTGGGAGCTTGCTGACCTCCCTCGTGGTCACCGCGCGATTACCCTTAAGTGGGTGTTCAAGCTGAAGAGGGATGAAGCCGGAGCCATCGTCAAGCACAAGGCTCGCTTGGTGGCACGCGGTTTCGTGCAGCAGGAGGGGATCGACTACGACGATGCCTTCGCTCCCGTGGCACGGATGGAGTCTGTGCGACTCCTCCTTGCGCTGGCTGCTCAGGAAGGCTGGGGTGTCCATCACATGGATGTCAAGTCGGCGTTTCTGAACGGCGACTTGAAGGAGGAGGTCTACGTGCACCAGCCTCCGGGATTCGTGCTCCCCGGCAAGGAGGGCAAGGTGCTACGCCTGCACAAGGCCCTCTACGGCTTGCGGCAGGCACCGAGGGCG
This sequence comes from Oryza glaberrima, assembly GCF_000147395.1. Lineage (NCBI taxonomy): Eukaryota > Viridiplantae > Streptophyta > Magnoliopsida > Poales > Poaceae > Oryza > Oryza glaberrima. Next base: position 4,494,076 of record NC_068328.1, read on the forward strand.
TGGAATGCCAAGTTGGATTCCACACTCAAGGGGATGGGCTTCGAGCAAAGCCCACACGAGGCGGCCATCTACCGGCGGGGCAATGGAGGAAATGCCTTGCTGGTGGGTGTCTACGTCGACGACTTGGTGATCACCGGCACCAAGGATGCGGAGGTGGCGGCGTTCAAGGAGGAGATGAAGGCCACCTTCCAGATGAGTGATCTGGGGCCTCTCTCCTTCTACCTGGGGATCGAAGTGCACCAGGACGACTCCGGGATCACGCTTCGACAGACCGCCTACGCCAAGCGCGTCGTTGAGCTAGCTGGGCTCACCGATTGCAACCCAGCTCTCACTCCGATGGAGGAGAGACTGAAGCTGAGCCGCGATAGCACGACGGAGGAGGTGGATGCTACACAGTACCGGCGTCTTGTGGGGAGTCTTCGCTACCTCACCCACACACGGCCGGACTTGGCCTTCTCCGTCGGCTACGTCAGTCGGTTCATGCAGCGACCGACGACGGAGCACCAGCAGGCTGTGAAGAGGATCATCCGCTACGTTGCGGGGACTCTCGACCACGGTCTCTACTACCCGAGGTGTCCTGGCAAGGCACACTTCGTCGGGTACAGCGACAGCGACCACGCCGGCGACATCGACACCAGCAAGAGCACGAGCGGGATTCTCTTCTTCCTCGGCGAGTGCCTCATTAGCTGGCAGTCGATCAAGCAGCAGGTGGTGGCCCTGTCCAGCTGCGAGGCCGAGTACATGGCGGCATCCGCCGCTTCGACCCAGGCGCTCTGGCTTGCTCGACTGCTTGGTGATCTCCTCGGCAGAGACATTGGAGCGGTAGAGCTCAGGGTGGACAGCAAGTCCGCTCTGGCCCTGGCAAAGAACCCCGTTTTTCACGAACGGAGCAAGCACATCCGGGTGAGGTACCACTTCATCCGAAGCTACTTGGAGGAAGGGAGCATCAAGGCGAGCTACATCAACACCAAGGACCAGCTTGCGGACTTGCTCACCAAGCCTCTTGGGAGGATCAAGTTCCTCGAGCTCTGCTCCAGGATTGGGATGGCCCAACTTCCCCACAAGACGACGCACAAGACTTCACAAGACGACGCACAAGACTTAGGGGGAGAATGATGGATAAGTCTTTGTGGTCCTTGTTTGTGATCCTTTCTTTTGCTTTTGGGTAGTTTCACCTTTTTCAGGACAGCATCTACTCCTTTAGCATATTTTTCAGTTGCTAGGACAGCTGCGGTTAGTAGGACAGCAGCGGTTAGCATCTCCTTTATGCCCCCCCTTTATGCTTTATTCAGTTGGGATGCCCTCTAGGACAGCATCCCTTTCAAATTTCGAATTTTAGACTAGAAGAGTGCAGCAATAGGCTTGCAGCCAGCTATGGCTATATATATATGTATCCAACCTTCCTCGGGGAGGTATGGCTTTGTGTTTGTGAATGAGAGAAAACCAGAAAATTGCCCCATTTCTTGTGCCATCCTCTTCTCAATGAGAGTAACCATTGAGGTTCTAACAATCAGGGACAGCTATATGAACATACAAGGACAAAATGCAACATATATAATGCTCGGTTAAAGTGACCATTGATAACAGATTGGCATATTTGGTTTGTAGTTAATAGTCATTTATATAAGGTGAATAGATGAGAGGAGCTAGTATTCCTTGGCGCATTTTTATAAGGTGATTAATCTTGATCCTCACGCTTGATTTTACCTTGCTCTGTTAAGCTGACATGTAAACACCAACAGAGCTCTCTTGGTCTTTAGAATCAAGATAGCTCAATGATATGTCAAAAAGGTACTAGACTAGCTAGCACAATTTTACGGAAAAGATGCGACAATGAAGTCTTGTTCACTACAATTATCAGTAATGGTACAGGAATCTCTGAACGAAACAACTTCACTCGTATTGTGATTACTTAAATGTTGTTTACAACAAAGTAACATAACAGAATATTATAAGATGGAACAGGCATATAGTGCGATGATAGTTCCTGAGTTATGAGGGCATGAACCAACTACGATTATTTGTTAAAATTCCATCGCATTGCTATTTTTTATTCAAAAGATGGATGGGAAACAAGAAATATCTTACTTTGGAGAATATAGTGCACTGATTTCAACTCCTGGGATTATTCTCATGCCAAATCTGTGAGCCGCTGACACAGCTTCAGGTATACCAGCCATGGTATCATGATCTGTCAGGGCAAGTACTTTCACCTGTAGTACCGACATATACAATTTAGCCATTCTAACTCTTCTTCTTTTTCTACCATTCAAAATTGTGGCATGCACATGGTAAGATATAACATCTGAACAAGCACCCAATACATAAGACAAACTTTGGGACAATGAGATATAGCATATACATGAAGATCACTTCACTAGAAAAAGGGATGCTGCACTGTCAAGCAAAGCACGGTCTGAACTCTGAACTACCCAACGCAATCAGCCGATGGCCGCTTCCATGATCATTGAAGGGGTACTGATTCAAGGGCATAAGTACCCTCCAAGAGTACGAGTGATCACAGCATTTAAATATAGTTAACAGATTAAGGAAACACGGAGGCTATGCGGCTGGCATCCAATATCAAACCCAGTAGGCACATTACCTACTGCTTCACAGGAAACTGGAAAACAGATTGGAAGGTGTCAAGGTGATGCTTGGAAGTGCAACCCTTGGTCCCTTAGAGCACGTTTAATTACTAGTAGGCTATATAAGCCATCTATAAACTTATATGAATGAGAAAGAACCCAAAAAAAAAAGGGTGCTAGCTCTCATGCAAGATCTAGATCTATATATGCTCCAAGGTAAATGCATTAATTACATAAGTGAGAAAAAGAGAGAGGAGAAGAGAATTAGAGGCAACCTTATAGCTAATCCATTGTATATGTTAGCTCTAATACATGTTAGTTCTCACTGTTAAACTAGCTCTTACTCCCTTACACAACGAAGCAGCTCTGAGGAGCCCATTTATCGCACAATATAACCGCTATACGAGTTACAGACCTCACAGGCATTTCCTCAAACACCTACCGGCTACCAGGCAAACGGAGGAGAGTCCAGATCGTGTACTTACTCCGTTGCGGTGGGCGCGCTCCACGAGCTCGGAGGGGGAGAGGAACCCGTCGCTGTGGTTGGAGTGGGAGTGGAGCTCGAACAGCACGCTCCCTCCGCCTCCAGAGGCCATGCGCGCGGCCTGGTGCGGCAGGAAGTCGTCCCCGGCGGCATCGGCAGCCGAGGGCTCCGGCGGCGGCGCGGAGGCAGCGGGATGCGCCCAGGCGCGGACGTAGTCGAGGGCCACGGCCTGGTCGGGGCTCGGCTTCGCCTTCTTCCTGCTCCTGCTCGGCTTCGCCTTCTTCCTGCTCCCCATGGCGGGTTCTGGGAGGGAGAGAGAGATCGGCGCCTCCGCTGTGCGCCCGTGCGCTCACCTCGTCGCCGCGTCACGGCGTCAGCTCGCCGCTCTAGGGCCTAGGCTTCTGGTTGTCTGGCGAATTTGGGCCGGGCTTGATCTCATTATCTATGGGCCTTTAGTTTTCCTTTCCGATCTAACAAATCAGTAGTAGTATTGTTTATCCACATTTTTAAAATTTTTGAACTAAACATTTAAAATTTTAATTTGGAGTGATAATAAGGTAAAGTTTAACGGGCAATAAAGTGCTTAAAATAGTCAACCAGCTCATCAGGAAAGAACAGTCTATTATCGGCAAGGACGTCCTTAAATTTGGGAGGGTCTTGAAAGAGAAGAATCAAAGACGAACGTGGCATCCGCGGTTCAACTGAATAACCAGAAAACAGGCACAAAATTTTGTTTCTTGCTATAAATCCGCTGTTTGCCAATAATCTGCATTCGCCATTGTTTTTTTTCCTCTTCCTCTGTTTCCCAATGATGATGATGAACTACAGGGCGTTGTGGTTGTGGCTCTCCATCGCAATCGTCTTCTCCGTGCAATCATGCCGGGCTCTCGCCGCCGGCGAGGGCTCCAAGGAAGCGGACAAGATCGCCGCGCTGCCGGGCCAGCCACCGGACGTGAAGCTACAGCAATATTCAGGCTACATCAACGTCAATGAGACTTCCGGGAAGTCGCTCTTCTACTACTTTGTGGAAGCCTCCGTTGATGCTGCCCACAAACCGCTTCTTTTGTGGCTCAACGGAGGTAATTTTTCCGTATCCAATTGCGTTCCCAATCAGTATGTTCGGAATAGTGATCGAAACAGATCGAGAACATGTTGGAATTCTTCATCAAATTACTGCTGTGTTTACAGGGCCTGGCTGCTCATCCATGGGCATCGGAGCGTTCCAGGAGATCGGGCCCTTCCGCGTGGACACGGACGGCAAGACGCTCTGCCGGAACCCGCACTCCTGGATTACTGGTCAGGATACGTTTCTCGGTCACGTTACATTATTACATCGGTATATAAAAAAAACAAAAAAAAGCCATAGTTTGGCTGGTTTTAAGCATAAGCCAGACGGCATATTTATAAATAAAAATTAATTTGTGAAGTGACAAAACTTTGATATGCGTGTTTTTAGCGATCTAAAAATAATGGTTGAAAAATAAACTCTGATAAAAAAACCCTCAAAATCAACTTCAAATTTAAGTTTGAAAATTCAAATTTTGACCGGTAAACATAAGCATAAGCAACGGACACGGATTTTCTACACCTAGGTGCCATGGCACCCATCGTTTGCATGCGACATAAATAGTTATAGAAAAAATTTTAAAAAATTAGTAATATCAATTATGATGATATAAGTCTATACACAAACATGCAGGACTAAATTTGATCTACAATTAGAGAAACAAAAATAATAAAATCAGACAGTGAATAGTATCCGTACAACGTAGATAAAATTTGTTATTTTTATTTCTTCATATGTCGATCGAATTTAAACTTGCATGTTTGTATATTGTCTTATATTATCAAAGTCCATCTTATCAAATTTTATATTTTTTTATATAACTGTTTAAATTACATATATATACACCTAGGTGACATGGCACTAGGTGCAGAAAATACTTTCTCCTTCCTTGTGCGTGAGCGTGACTGACAATCGGTTGAACCGCGGGTTGGCGCAGCGGCGAACCTGCTGTTCCTGGAGAGCCCCGTGGGCGTGGGCTTCTCGTACGCGGCGGTGAAGCCGCAGGAGGTGTACAGCACCATAGGGGACAACATGACGGCGCACGACTCGCACACCTTCCTGCTCCGGTGGCTCGACCGGTTCCCGGAATACAAGACCCGGGACCTCTTCATCGTCGGCGAGAGCTACGCCGGCCACTACGTCCCGGAGCTCGCCGTCACCATCCTCGACAACAACTTGCTCCCGCACGCGACCCCCATCAAGCTCAAAGGAATCGCCGTGAGTATGCAGGATTCGCCATGCATGGCCATGTTCAGATAGCCGCGAAGCTGTAATGTTTTCTGAATTCTGGTGATGTTCTACGTTCAGATCGGGAACGGCATACTGGAGTTCGCGGCTGAGCAAACGCAGCTGTACGAGTACCTGTGGCAGCACGCGTTCATATCGGACTCGGCGCACGCGCTCATCACGCAGAGCTGCAAGTACCCCGACGACCACCCGTCGGCGCTCTGCGAGTCGGCGAGGAAAGCGGCGTATAGCCGGATTGGCAACATCGACATCTACAACATATACTCGTCCACCTGCCACGAACAGAAAGTCAGGCCCTCAGCCTCCAAGTGCATGGTACGGATGATATATTACTGCACGCTTTTGCAGGTTGAATTTAATTATCAAACCGCATGAAACACCCGCATTTGCATGCAGGATTTGGCTGATCCGTGCTCCCAATACTTCGTGGAGGCGTACATGAACCAGCCCCAGGTACAGAAGACGATCCATGCGAACACGGAGTTGAAGTATCCCTGGACTAGATGCAGGTATTTATGGTGTCAAGCTCACGCAAGCACGCTCTTGCTTTCCCATCTCTGACGTTGGAGGATGGAAATGTGACAGGGTTTACAACCTAGACCACTTCGGCGACTCGCCAAAGTCAATGCTGCCATACATCAAGGCAGTGATAACCGGCCGCATCCGCATCTGGATATTCAGGTCCGTCAAATGCTGCGTGTTCGATCGCTAGCTCTTCCGTTCATCCTGCCTAGCATCGTCATGTACTCTTCTTTGGTGACAATGTACATATATTTGTGTGTGCTGCAGCGGCGACTTGGATGCGATGGTGCCGGTGACGGCGACGAGGCAGTCGATGGAGAGGCTCCAGCTGCGGGTGGCGGCGGACTGGCGGCCGTGGTCGGCGGACGGCAAGGACGTTGCCGGGTACGTGATCGCGTACGACGGGCTGGTGTTCGCGACGGTGCGCGGGTCCGGGCACATGGCCCCGATCGACCAGCCGGAGCGAGCGCTGGTGCTCGTCTCCTCCTTCATCCGGGGGCAGCCGCTCCCACCGCCGCAACCTCAACACGACGCCTAGCGCGCGTGTGCCCCACCGCTGCACCAGTTGCCATACGTAGCTAGGGAGATTGGCATGGCATGGCCGAGCTGAGGAGCTCAACGTGTCGTCGTGCACTCGTGCGTCGTCGGATCGGAAGTGAATTCTCGCTGTACTCTTGGTGTCTTTCGAGACTCGATCGCAACTGTGTTTATGTGTGTAGGGTGACGCATATTTCAGTCAATCCGTGACAACCTCCAAACCTCGATCTGTAGCCAACCCGTTTTTCCCACCGGTTTTCTAGCCATATGCCCATACGAGCGCTGGGCGATACACAATCAGGCAAAAGCTAGGACGCGCGTGCAACACAGTCAGAGCTCATCAACTCAGGACGATGGAGCACGAATTTATGGAGCGGATGCAATGCATCGGGGCCTATTCATTGCCATCCTTTACGCAGTGGACCCAAGAGCGTCACACACCGCCCCATACTACCATCTGTTACCAAGCACATCTGGCATCAGCATGCTGACCTCGTTCATCATATTTTCACCGAGAAAGGAAACCAAACAAGCAGAATCAATCCCCTACTCTACTCTCTGAACTGAGTGATGAATGACTTCAACATTCCAGATCTACCAGCAACATGTAGTAATACAGTGAGTAGTCTCCTTTAATTCCTCTTAGAAAAGTACAACTAGCTAGATTAATGTTCTACTCAGTAGTTCCTGAAAATCTGAATGATGGTTGGAGTGCACCTAGCTAAGTTACTTGTGCTGCTTCTTCCTGCCCGGGATGCATCTCCCCCTGATCATCCCTTCCTCCCCTTCCATCTGCTCATCCGTCGTTGATCTCTCCTCGCTGACACCAAGCCTCGAACTCCTGAGGTTAAAAACCAAAAGTTATTTGCAAATGCCATAAAGTTTACAGGCAAAAGCGCATACCGATCTGTAAAAGTGTAACACAGCCTTGATCGAGCTCCTGAGGTTAAAAACCAAAAGTTATTTGCAAATAAATGCCTTTAAAGTTTACAGGCAAAAGCATACGATGTGTAAAGGTGTAACACAGAGAGATTCGATTCTGTCCGTACGTTTACAGTACTATGTACACCAACGTCGTACGCTGACACAGTAGAACCTAGTACAGAATCCATCAGCGATTGAGCTTGACGAGAGCCATGAGTGGACCTGGACGATGGCCCATACCAATATGCACACACAGTCTACAGTTGTGCAGCACGATTACATGACGCGTCGACGAAGCACGAAAGAACCTACTGTCTTCATGCCAAAACGCACCGGCGCACAGCATGCAACCAAACGAGATACTGTACACGTTTGATCGAGTATTTTCCGGCAAAAAATGCGAATTCGAAGTACTACAACTCGCTGCACACACCCGTGCATACGCCATGCCTGGTTAACTTCAATTCCTTCTAAACGGCAAGCATGCATGCCGGTTGCTGTCTTCTGCAGTTTTTGCTGTCGTTTTTTTTTTCCCAACATAAAAAAGGACGTGCTCATTCGTTGACCTCTATTATGTTGTGTCATGTGTCATGGCTAAATTCCAAGATTTCCGTTTAGTCTAGACAAGCATTGCATGCTACGTCTACACATGACCTACGCATTCGACAATTAGACAAGAGATGTGACGAATCGAGTGATGAGATATCAGGAAAAAGCCATACGCATTCGACAATCGCGATGTCAGTCAGTCAGTCACTCGATCGGCCAGATGCAAGCTAGCTACGGCAGGTTAGGCGATCGAAGACTTTGCAAAGGATTTTACCACTTCCGGTAATGGTAAGGTTTACCTCTCCTCGTTGTACGAGTTGGAGCGTTTGAGCGAGCTGGATGGCAGTGGAGTGCCCCTGACTCCGCTCTCCACGATGCTGCCGCTGAAGTACTCCTTCTCCTCCACCGCCAGGTGGCCGAACCGCCGGTTCAGCTCGCCGCCGCCGCCGGCCTCCTCGTCGTCGTCGACCTCCGTGCCGGCGCGTGAGGCCGCCGCCAGCCGGCTCACCAGGCCGCAGCTCCGCCTCGGCTCGGTCCGGCACTTGGCCGAGCCGCCGCCGGCCGCCGACCCGCAGGCGATGAGCTGCAGGAGCATCGAGCCGGCCCTGTTCGACTCGGTCTCGTCACTACCGCGGCCGCCGCCCGGCTGCAGCTGCGGCGCGGCAGGGGGCTTGTCGGAGGAGGTCGACGACGGCGGCGAGGTCTCCTCCACGGGCAGCTCCACCGGGCGGCTCCGGTTGGTGCGCGCCGAAACGGGCTTCGCGGCGAGGCGAGCGCCGCCGGCTCGCCGGTGGTAGCCGTACCCCAGCTCGTCGTCCTCGGGATCCTCCGCGGCGTCGTCCCGGTAGCTGTCCACGTACTGCTTGTGGCTGGGCGGCAACGCCAGCCGCTTCGCCGGAGACCTATCGGTGACACGAAGGTGTGGGAACCGATCTGCAAATTTTAGAGGAGAAAAAAACAATTGAACAGTTTACACAGCAGGTTTGGCAGAGACAGGTGACCATTATAATTCAGATGATGGATGCTGCTACAGTATGAGAGACTTCTTCTACCGCCACGCATTAATTAACTGATTAACCTCAGACAGTAGGGTCGTAGTGAAGTCTTCACACACGATTTACGATGTGGGTGCAGCAAGGAAACGTGCAAGGTGTAAGAAAGCTGTACTTGTGTTTTACTATCAGCACCCATCATGGCCCATTTTCACATTTGAAAAACGAGTTGACAATGTGAAGTGAGAACAAAGAAAAAAATTACTCCCTTCGTGTCAAAATAAATACAGTTTTAACTCATGCTCAACGTTTGATTGTTCGTCTTATTTAAAAAAGAATTATAATTAGTATTGTTATTGTTATTAGATGATAATACATGAATATTATTTTATGTGTGACTAATATTATTAATTTTTTTCATAATATTTTTAAATAAGACGGACGGTAAAAAAATACTGGACATGCATATCTATGGCTGTACTTATTTTAGAAAGATAGTAGCCTTTTTCAGATTGATAAGATGGCCTCTTTCTTGTGAGTTCTGAAAAAGACGATAAATTATTGCTGTACATGCACCATGACCATGGTGTCCATGCAAAGTCATGGCAGTTCCAGTACTACTCCCAGTACTTTTTTTTTGAACGACCTCTCCCAGTGCAATCAAACGGCGAGTCCATCAATAATAGTTTCACATGAAAAAGATACGGAGTAGTGATAGCAGGTGGAGTTGGCCGAGTGAGTGCTTTGTAGAGTGATGGCCTGATGAGTACATACCGGAAGAACAGCCAGGGAAGATTTCGGAGCCCTTGAGAACGTACTCCACGCCGTCCGACGGGTAGATCACATCGTTCTCAGATAGATCGTTCCACACATACCCATTCTTGTAGTTCCTTCATGTTTGCACACAAATGAGCAGCAATGTTACTACTACATCAAGCTCAAGTAAGTGTTGTACTACTAAAAGATAGAGAAACAAGTGGGAAGCATGCATGAATGACCGCAGTTTTCAGTTAGGTACCTCTTGCAAGACCATGAGAAGAGAGCAGGCATGCCTTTTCCCCTAAGCAGCGTGAGCCTATCCATCACATCTTCAGGCACGCACACCGCCAAAGAAAAAGAGAAAAGAATCAGAACCGGTGATCACCATAGAAGATTTAACTAAACTAAGCACCATATGCATTTAGCATGCAGATACAACAAGATGCAGGGATGTTCAGATGTGCACCTTTGAGGCGAAGTGGCTGGTGAGGATGCTGAGCCAGCTCCATGAAGTGCGGGTGCTCGAGCTGGCCGTTCCTGCAGAGGTAGTAGATGATCTGCACCTTCCTCATCGGCCTCGCCGGCGCCGACCTCACCGGCGGCGCGTACGCCGGCCGGCCCCGCTCCGGGCTCGCCTCCGCCCTGCCCACCACCTTCCTCCCTTCCACCGTCGCCTCCATTTGGCCTCTAGCTCTCACACTCTCACCACTGATGACCACACTCGCAGCGGCTTATATCACTCCTGACCGGTAGCGCCGGTGGCTAGTTGGGCCCACAGGTTTTAGTACTAGTACTCGAGTAGGAGTAGTAGAGGAGATATGGTTGGAATTGGAATGGGAATGGAAACATGCAAGTACCAAGCGCCCATCTCGAGTATTTACAGCACGCACCCTCCTTCTCTGTACATTTATTCATTACTCCTCCATTCCCGTGTAGTACTACTTGTGATTTTATAGGATGTGCTCATGAGCTCATCTGCAGTTGTGATTTTAGGATGTGCTCATGTGCAGTGCATCTAGCAACGCCAGCAATCGAGGGCAGAGGACGCAGAGAAAAATCCAGTAGAAAAACGGGTGCGGACAGCAGAGGGTATAGGCTGTGCGTGCGAGGCTGCATGCGACTGCAAGAGAGAAGAGAGCCGAGCGGGCGTCAGCGACATCGCTCCATCCATGCACGCACTGTTTGCGCAATAAGTGCGCGGTGTCCGGTGAGGTCTTGTATTCCGGTGCGGTCTAGTGCAGTTGCGCTTGTGCCGCGGGGTCTCCGCTTGTTGGTTAGTTGGGTCGTCGAGCGTCGAACGCGGCATGCGATCGGGGGAGCGGTTGGGGAGGGCACCGTGTTGTGTAGTGCAGCTCAGGGCGGTGCGGAGGTGTGGAGGGATGGATAAAAAGCTCTAAGCTAGAACTTGGTCAAGCTGAGCTAGGCTATGTTTGGAAGATTAGCCCAGAGCTAATTTTGAGAGTTAATGTTTAGTTATGAATTGGTAGGCTAAACATTAGTCTAAGTTGGTATGTTTGGATCCATGGACTAATTCAAGACTAAAAGGTGGAGAAAGAGTAAGAGAGAGAGAGAGCTGCTTTTTGATGGTCCCCACACAAAATTAGTCCCATTAGCATCCCTTGGAGGGGGCTAATGTTTTGAGGGTGGCTAATTCACTTTAGCCATAAATTAGCCCACCTTTTTAGATCTTTGGGGGCACACTTTGGTGGCAAAAAAAAACCTCACCTTTCATATTCAGGCTAAAAGATGGGGGCTAATAATTAGCCTATGAAACCAAACAACACCCTAGTGATAGAAGGTGAGATTTTTTTTTCGCCACCAAAGTGTGAGTATTTAATCAACAATTACAAATGTCATATCATTGATGTTTAGTGAGCTAAAGTTTGGAGATTTGAGACAATTGGCTATCAAGATAGAAGTGGCATGAGCTAAGACCATAGAAGGAGTGAATTTGTTGAGAAAATAGAAGTCCATAATGAAGTATTATGTCCAATTAAGTACATAGACATGTAATTGATCGACATATATTAAATTTTGCAGATTTTTTTGGTATTCCATAGAATATCCAGGATCCCTATTGCGTCCATAAGCTTAACGAGCTAGCTCGTTAGTATAAGATATCACCATATCTTTATATACTTAGTGATTATTAATTACCATTAAGTGTTATTATGTTAATATATGATAAAATAGTTTAGTATGATATAAATGAGATTGTTAATGAGCAGCTCATAAGTTAAGCCAAGCTAACATTTTGCTAGCTTGTTAATGAGTTGAGTCGACCTAGTTTGTCCCCCCCCCCTCCCCCCTCCCAATTGAGTGGTGTTAGAGCACTCACAGTGTATCGTACAAAATACAGCGCATGGGCTTCTAACTGGGCTACAGAACCATATTAGCTACATACTCCATAATACATGTTGTTGGGAGTGGGTCTCACCTATCTCTCTCCGCTCACTTTTATCTCTCCCTCTCTCTCCTCTCACACTTTCCCACCACTCTCTCCCGGGCAGACGAAGCTCCTCCCCAAGCCGACACCGAGCTCCACGCCTCCACCTCTCCTCGTCGGGGCCGAAGGCGGCGACGCGGCCCCTTCCTCTCCCTGTCCGGTCTCCTCCCTAGGAGGAGGAGGCGGCGGTGTGGGGCGGCCATCCTCCCCAAGCCGGCGCGCCAACGCTCGGATCTCGGCGCCTCCCCCTTCCTCCTTCAACCTCTGCGCCATGGCCCGAGCAGCGACAGCGTCGGGCGGCTGTGCTTTTGCTTATGCTGCTTTTCCCGCTCTCTCTCTCTCTCTCTCCTCTTCTTAGCTGCATCTGTGCGCTTTTTAGCCCAAGAACAGGTGACCAACTTTGGCTACTCGGTTCTCACTTGGTTACACATGTGGAGACGTGGCACCGAATATGCCGTTTCTTCCTCTAAGACTGAACGCAACGTAGATACATTGTAATTTGTAAACGCCCTTAAGGTGCGTGAGTTGTGACGGGATCAGGGACCAAGATTGTGGCGAGAATCCTAATACGTGTGTAAGCGTCGAAAACATGGCTCGCGTCAGCGAACGGTCCGATGGTTGGATGTAGTGGAAAATGAAATCGTACCGTTTTTTTTTCTATTACCGCTTCATTAATGATTCACGTAATTAAATTTGATTAGCACATTGCTTTTTTTTTGCACGGTTTGGACTTTTGACATTTAAAACTTGTAACCGAAATTTGAAAATTTTTAACTTAAATTTTAAAAACGTTCAAGTCAATTTGAAATTTTCACCTCAAGATTTGAAAACTTCCAACTCAAAATTTGAAAACATTTGACTCAGATCTTGAAAACTTTCGAGTTAATCTGAAAACGACAACTCAAATTTTGAAAATTTTTAACTCAAAATTCAAACTTCTCACATCAAAATTTGAAAACCTTCAACTTAAAACTTAAAACCTTTTAACTAAAATTTTCAAAACTGAGTTTAAAGTTTTCAAATCTTAGCTTGAAAGTTTTTAAACCAAAGTTAAAAATCTTGAAATCTTACTTAGCCCTGTTTAGTTCCCACGTAGAAACTTTTCACCCTGTTATATCGAATGTTTAGACACATGCATGGAGTATTAAATGTAGAAAAAAATCAATTACACAGTTCGCCCGAGACGAATCTTTTAAGCCTAATTGTGCTTTGATTTAACATGTGGTGCTATAATAAACATTTGCTAACGATTGATTAATTAGCCTTAATAAATTCGTCTCGTAGTTTCTTGGTGAAATTTGTATGTGTGTCCGTATATCTAATGTGACATCTAGCGCAAAATTTTTTGCCAACTAACAAGGCCTTATATAGGAGCCTCTGGATTGCAGCTTTTGGAAACTAGCCGGCCGAGCCGAGGGGAGGAATAGGATAGCGGGGTCCTTGGATCTGATTTGATGGGATGGGAAACGGCACTAACCTGCAGCTTTTCGATAATCTTGTTCGAACCAATCGTTTCGTGTCACCACCAATTGCACGCACACACGCAGGCATGCCTTGGCAGGACAATAATCAGGTTATCAAGTGGTCGCAGTAGCAGAAGAAAGTTTTGGTCTGATTAGAATCTCGTGAATTATGGAGCCATGATTAAGTTTGAACACTTTGACCTCCTTAGTTCAGTTTGAAGTGACATTGCTCGCAGTATTTTACTCTACCAGCAGTGCTCCTGTAACAGTGTCTAGTGGGTTGAGTTTTGGCTTTTAGGCCTTGCTTAGTTCGCGAAAAGAAAAATTTTTGAGTGTCACATCGGACGTTTGACCTGATGTCAAAAGGGTTTTCAGACACGAATGAAAAAACTAATTTCATAACTCGCTTGGAAACCGTGAGACGAATCTTTTGAGCCTAATTAATCCGTCATTAGTATATGTGGGTTACTGTAGCGCTTATGGCTAATCATGGTCTAATTATGCTCAAAAGATTCGTCTCGTGATTTTTCCCCTAACTGTATAATTAGGTTTTTTTAAATCTATATTTAATGCTCCATACATATGTCCAAAAATTCGATGTGATGTTTTTGGGGAAAAAAATTTGGAGAACTAAACCAGGCCTTAATAAACCTGGTCCCAGGTTAGTTTCACATTAACGATCTACTCTCTCCATTGCTAGTTCATTTTTGAATTGACCAATATCATAAAAAAGAAAAGAGACAGAGTACTCTCTTTGTCCTAAAAAGAATCAACCTAAGAGGGGTCACATCCAGATGCATTGTCCTAAAACGGGTCGCATATCCTTTTAGGCCATTCACAGTGCAAGCACCAGCTCCCGTAGCTTAGCCCTAAAAAAGACTCAAAGACACTCATTCTCACAATGCAAGGATCCTATTTTGTGTGACCTAGTTGGATGAAGGCACTGTACAAGGCAACGAGTGCCACAACGCGCGTGACCCGGCGCGTGACCACAAGGAAATAAATTTCCTTCACCTACCCTTCCTCCTCCTCCCGGTCACGAGCTCGGCTCCTCCCACTCCACCTCAGCCGTCGCTCCTCACCTCCCGCGCCACCACGCCTCCTCGCCTCCCATGCCACCGCGCCTCCTTCTCCTCTCCTCCCAAGCAACAGTGGGCGGCACGGTCTTCCACAGTGCACGCGGTGGCGGTGAGGAGGAGGAGGAGGTGGGGGAGTAGATCCGGTGGGCGGCAGCGGGTTCTTGGCGGCGGCGGCTGCGTCGGCCACCACTACCGGCGTCGGCTTCTTTTTCTTTTTCATCTTGTGGTGGACATACGCCTCGATCTGTTGGTTTTTCTATTGATTTTTATTTCTTCAATTTCTCGTTGTTTAACCTATAAACGATTCTCCTCTTTCAATCCGATCTGTGAGATGTTTCTGTTTGAATCCGATGTGTGTTTCTTGTTGAATCCGAAGATTTTCTTGCCTGTGGCGGGAGGGGAGGAATGGCTGTGGCGGGAGGGGAGTTTTCGTGGCCAAACCGGGGATTTCTTCACAAGAGGACACGGCGCATCGAAGCCACGCCCTCCACAGTGCAAGCGCTAGCCGTTTTCTTCTCCGCCCATGGACTCGCGAGAACGAGGTTTCGCGTCGCCCTCCATGGGTGCGAGCTCCTCTGCTAGGGTGCGATTCCTTCTGCCACGTAAGCGAAAATCCTCGCTAGCAAGGTGGAGCACCGGTCGATGTAGGTGCACTGTGAGAGGTTTTAGGTCGATTCTTTTTGGGACGGAGAGAGTACTTTACAAATAAAAATAATAAGGCGAAAAGCTTCTTGCATTCATTCCTGGCATTTTGCTATATTAGCATGCACATATCCAGAGTTCCAGACTCTAGTCTAGACACCCAATGGAAGACACTATTCAGACACTCATCAGACAGCGAGCATCAGCTGCATCAATGGCCGTCAAGACCAAACAGTGTCTCTCCTCTCCATGCATGCGCCACTGTAAAGTGTAAACACTGCAAGTCTGCAACAGACGTATATATAGCACCAGCTCAGAAATGTACGTCATCGCAGCAAGTATAAAAATCTAGTACTGGTATTTATTGTCTTCTTTTTCTTTAAAAATTCAAAAACATGACAGTAGCTACAGTGGTACTACGAGACATGTACTGTAGGAGTATAAAGGGTTGTTTGATACCTCATTTAGCTTTTGCATTTTTGCCATACACGAAACTATATAATCAATTTATTATTAACTATTATAAATTTTAAGTGGTGTTTATTTGATTTTTAAAGAAACCTTTGTATAGTATATATTTTTTTTAAAAAAAGCATATCGTTTATCAGTTTGAAAACGTGATGATCAGGTAATACATTTATGCGTCAAATTATTTCATCGCTACTGATACTCCAGAATGGAGAAAATGAGGCGGCATTACATTTTTTTCCTCTATGAATGTGTATATAAGTGCATTGAAGAGAGGAAAAAGAAAATCATACTCCGCTTCTATAATTCTTGATGTTTTGGACAACAACACATATCCAAAACATATTTTTACTATGATTTTCTATTGTAACATATTAAAATTTACGTAAATATTTAATTTTATTAAAGTACTCCCTCCGTCCCTAAAAGAATAGGACGAAGGCAATACTTTTGAAGTATAGTTTCTTCATTCTAAATATTTTAAAAGTTATTATCAGTCAAAGTTTTATTCATGAGATAAATAGTACTATGGAAATATTTATATTATATACTACCTCTATTTAAACGGCTAATGTTGACTATTTGTCTCGTAAAGAACTATGTACACGTGTTACTAGTTTTGTTATGCCTTATTTTATTAGTGACGGTATTTTATGAATGACTCATCTTTCTTTTTCATATTTACACTAAATTTTTAAATAATATGGATGGTCATACACTATCAGCCCCATCGTTTGGCCTAAACAGCCAAAGAATAAGCCAAAATTTGAATTTTTGAACTTGATTTTGAAGTTGATTTTGGAATGCTTTTAACGTAATTTTTGTTAATGTTGGCTTTTAAGTCGCTACGAATAAATCTACAAAAGTTTTACTTATAAATTAATTTTAATTTTCTAATAAGCCAAATAAGCCATTTTGGGTAAAATGGCAACCGATGGGAGCCTATGTTCAAAAGTTAACAACGCTATATACTTAAAATAGAAAAAGAGCACATGTTCTGAATCTTAAAAATGCTTAATATTACTGCGTGCTACAAATGCTATTATCTCATCCCCGATGGTCATGCATGTAGCTAGGAACAGGGTATTTAAGATCAGAGTAATCAGTAGCTTGTAGGTACTCCTTACTCTACTCCACTACACTGCGGTGCTACAAATGCTAGTGAATAAAAAGAAATGAAGCGCGCAATCCTGGCATCCCTTCTGTTCTTGATATTAATTCATGAAAAACGATGTAGGGTGACGAGCAGTATACAGTTTGCCCATTCTTACGTGTTGCTCTTCACAATGAATGCTCTGAAGATTCTGCTCCTCTGCTTCAATAAGGTTTGATCAATCTGACCATTTCCTGGAGAGTCGAGGGTTGAAGTGTGTCCCCTTATGCATTCGGTTTGTTAGCGTAAGGCAACGTACCGACGGTATGTTTAGTCCCTATACCATGCATTGCGCTAGATGTACCGTTCCAAACTTGCACGGATTATGCCATGTCGCCATGCAGCAATTCAGAAGCAGAACACAAGAGGGACGAAGTAGTTGGGTCGCTCAAGCAAATACTCTCCATCTATCAGCGTAGGCCAGGGCTGAACATGGGCTGGGTCGATAGGTTCATGTCTACTGTGATGGAGTAGAAGGCACAGCTAGCCAGAGCGAGTACCAGCATATTGCCTTTGCCCCTGTTCTATTGATGCAGAGCATTTCCACTGAGTAAACAGTAGTCCTACATGTAATACTACGTCGACATCAATTTTCATGGCCCCACCCAACCAATGCAATGCTTTAGCTGCCTGATTGCGACCAAGCCTGACCCACATGTCGCTCTGAACTCACCAGATCAATTACTGTACCATCCTTCTTGTATTGATGCTCAGACCGGGTGATGTACATGTAACTTAGGAGTACTATCAGTATCAACTTAGGAGTATGTTCAAAATACACCTAGCAAATCTAAATCCAACGTGTGTGTGCGCACTGTGCTGTTAGACTTGCTCACCACATTCTAGCCATCATTCGCGCAATCACATCCATGAATCCATCATGACCAGCAGGCGCAGGTCTGTTTGTCCGATGATCTAGCAGTTGCAGTACGTGGAGATCTTGTGTGGCCAAGTCTCGAGATTCTACTCATCCAGGAACAGGAAGCAAGAGAAGTTGGCAAGGACGACGAAATGGGAGTACTCACGTAAAAAGCGGAAGCCTGAAGCAGCATGGCTGCATGGGGCAATCGTTGGTTCGTAGCACTGCCTCATGGACTCACGCTTTTGGACTTTGCCGCGCCAGCTGCTGTAATAATGTTACTAATGCAGTAAATCACCAAATGGAACAACTGCACAGAAGAAGCAGAAGACCCAGCGAAAGAAAAAAGAGAGAGTAAAGGCTGCTACGGCTATTAATAAGGGCTAGTTTGGATTCAACCCTAAAATTTTACACCATATCACATCGAACGGTTAAATATCTGCACAAAGTATTAAATATAGGCTAATAAATAAATAATTACACAGATTATAACTAATTTGTGAGACGAATCTTTTAAGCCTAATTGCTCTATGATTTGGCAATGTGGTGCTACAGTAAATATTTACTAATGATAGATTAATTAGGCTTAATAAATTCATCTTGCGGTTTACCGACGAATTCTGTAATTAGTTTTTATTAGTATCCGAACACCCTATGTGATACCCTATATAATATCCGATGTGACACGCTAGAACTTAACGACATGATCTAAACACCCCTGAAGCTTTTAATCTGCACAATGAGCTCAGTGACGTCTTATCTGCTGCAGCCATTTCTCATGACACACCTCCACAATTATACTGTGGAGTAGACTGTGGAAACGTTTCGGAGGAAAGGAAGCAACAAGGCCCGGCCAGCGGCCAGCCGGCCAGGATCGATACATGGCAGAGGCACACGAGAAGCCAAGACGTCTTGTCAGATTAATAAATGTGCCGCAGTATTAACTGTACTACTGCCGCGCAGCTCCTGTCAGTTATTAGGACTCAGGCTCAGCCATGGCCAGACGGCTGGCACCTCCGATCACTTGTTTTATCGCTCCCTTTCCCTTGCAAATTGGCCACGATCAACTCGGCTTGCATGCATCTGCAAACTGTCTTCGGATCCTGTGCTGCTGCCTGTGACTTTTACAATGCCATCATGCAGTAAATGTTGGGTAGGGTATCGGCTCAACACAGGTCACGGAGCCAACAGAAGCCGCATGCAGCTAGCCATGCAAAGATCAGAATCGGGGTGGCGTTAACGAGCACTGAGGTCGTGTTTGCTTCACCCCTAACTTCTAACTTTCTATCACATCACATAATATCCAAAACTTTCCTACACACATAAACTTTTAATTTTTTTTCTAAACTACCAACTTTCCTCAAACTTTCAATTTTTTTACAGCAACTAAACACAGCATGAGAGCAGCGGCGAGTCAACGGCTCAACGCCTCCCTCAACGCAACGGTGCGCCAGGCGCAGAGCTAGGGGAGTCTAGGCGCAGCACGAACGCCATTTTCTGTTGTCATTATCACCTGTCCATCCTGCACCGAGGAAGAATAGCCTGCGGCGCGGCCGAGGGGGTCGACGGCGAGCTCGACAAACGTTAAGATTGAAAGTTTTAAAAAAAATAAAAGTTTATGTGTGTAGAAAAATTTTAATGTGATGGAAAAGTTGAAAGTTTAAATAGAAATTGGAAACTAAACAAGGGCAAACTTGGCCGGGGCCTGGGCTCCGATCAGCCGAATCGGAGGTCAGGTCATCTGATCTGCCTCTTTCTTCTTTTTTTTTTCCGCTCTGATTCCCATTCCAGTTCTACCGGGAAGTCAACACAGAAGGAGCCCAGCCCATCAAGGCCGAAACAATAAAGCCCAGGCTAGTTCAGCTAGGTGTTCTGAGGTCCGTACAATGGGCCTTTCTCAAAGCAATCTTCGCATTCCAATCTTCATCAAACCTAGTACAAAATCAAACTGTCAAAATGTGATACTTCCTCCGTATCACAATATAAAACTTTCTAACATTGCACACATTCATTTAGATATTAATGAATCTAGAAATATGTATGTGTTTAGATTCATTAACATCTATAAGTATGTGGGCAAGGCTAGAAAGTCTTACATTGTGAAACGAATGGAATACATATTATCGGTCGCCTTTTGCTTGTTCATTTATCTCCAGTACGCATGCAGTGGCGCTGTTTTGGCTCTTTGGCTCTCTCTATCTGATCACGTGCTTGATTCTGACTTCTTGAGTTGCCTTTTGCTTGTTCATTTATCTCTAGTACGCAGTGACACTGTTTTGGCTCTCTCTGATCACGGGCTTGATTCTGACTTCTTGAGTTTTCCGTTCACTATCTCGGTAATATACCCATCCGATCCAAGCGCTTGACATCGAATGTTCCTCCTGTGTCTTTGTCTAAAAAGACTGAATACATTCGAATGTTTACAGTAAGGTAAAGCACTGACCAAGAAGTGCTTAGTACAGAGTAGAAAAAAATAAAACATAGAGAAGGGAGAACATCAGGGCAAAACAGATGTTCCGTCCACAAAAGAGCATAGTTCATGTGAAACAAATGTCTGTTTGACATGTCCAATTATTAGCCAAGATTTCATCAACACAACAAATGCACAGCGAGTGCTTTAAGAGTGAGTTCCTCGTAGCAATTTTTTTTGGGTATTCTGGTTCAAAAGCCTTATGCATGCCCAAAAGACATGATGGCATCTTTGGTAGGCTGCGGCAAGCCCCTTGGATTTCATCAATCTTCACGACGCAGCTCGCCGGTGGCAGGAGGCATCCATTTCCCGGAATTATAGACACTTTGGCCGACCTTCCATCCAGGGACATCTTTCATAATTATTTCCTCCCACATAAGAGACTTTGTCCACTCTTTGACAAATCTAAGGAAGTACCATGGATCTTATGCGTAAGATGAAACTGAGGATGTTGTGGGAAAAATATAGAGTATGGCATCAATTGTTGAGCTGTACCTTTCATCTTCTTCAGCTTGGAGCACTGGCACTAAAGCGGTGCGGGCAGCAATTTTCTCCTCTTTGAGTGCGCTACAAAAACAATAGCACAGTCGATGAGACAATTGACAAATACAAAATGCAACAAAAAACAACATGAACTGCACCAGAAGACAAACATGAGCAAGTAATTTTGTCATAAACTGGGAGGGTGGGGAATGTAAACAGCATGGTTTGGCAAGATACTCATCAGAGCTACAGGCCTACTTGTAACAAACAACATAA
The DNA here is from genome assembly GCF_000147395.1 of Oryza glaberrima. Classification (NCBI taxonomy): domain Eukaryota; kingdom Viridiplantae; phylum Streptophyta; class Magnoliopsida; order Poales; family Poaceae; genus Oryza; species Oryza glaberrima. The sequence continues at coordinate 4,515,084 of NC_068328.1, forward strand.
CAGGAAAGCATAGCAGGAATCAACACACTTGTTTTTTAATGTGTATGGTCATTAATAAAAAAAATAAACATTTAGATAAAAGGAGGATGATATCATTAGGTGCTGCACCTTGATTAAGGATTACTTTCACAATTAATCTAACCAGTCCAAAGTTATACTGTGACCTAACAAATGTCTCAGGATCACTAAATTGAATAAATAAGGCAACGGAACTCAGATGATGCCATTGCCACTGCAATCAAATCTGCATATAACTAGCTCAACGATGACAACAAAAAGTTATGGTTCACCCACACTGTCACATTAATGAAAATTTCTCCTGGAACTGAATACTGAAGAGTGGAGCACAGAGCACAAAAATCCTAGAATCCATGCCAAAAATACTGAAATGGTCACAAAGTATAGGAACTGATATAATTAACATAAATATGTGGAAGATCTCACATCATCAAAGGGGTTACTAAAGGAGTAGAATTGTAATACATGCATATGAATAGTAACATCCAGCTGTCCTAGACAGTCTACATACAAGACTATACCTATACTAATTGGGCACTCTGAGGGGACTCCCACGTTAACCAGATAGAGCTGGCCATTGGTTAGTTGGATTGAATTATCACAACCATAGATTGTATTAAAAGTTCGAGTTAAAAATATGCTATTGAAAATATTATAGATTCTTTAGTTTTTACTACAATGGAATCTTTAGTTTTAGATATCCTAAGGTTTTTCCTAAATTCGATAACAAAAAATGAAGCTGTATCAACCTTGGACTCTCATTTTACTAATCTAATGATTTAATTCCTAAATTCGAGATCAATAATTAGTTGGGACCCATTCTAAGCAAACTGTTGTGCAGAGTTCACTGGATTCCCAATTTTGCAATATATTTGCTCATAGGACTCCGATCGGTCTCGGGTTAGCTACTTGATTCTGAACTTATGCGGAGACAGACAAGTACGGAAGGGCAGCAAGAATCAGATTTCCTTCAGATTAACTAATCAGATAAGGTGCTGAATAGTAGTGTATCATTAACGCAGTTATTTCTTTTTTTGAGAAAATGCAGCAACTTCATCCATTCAGTGTGTGATACAACTACTACAACTCTAGTTCTTGCTAAATTCTTTGTATGTTGCATTTCCACCTCCATTACCGTACTTCGTGTAAAAGGTTTTTCTCAGACCAAATCGCCGGCTGCAACAATTCATTCGAAGTAGCGTAGAATATAGATAACAAGAAGCAGCTCTGGAAGGCATGATTTTTGGCGGGTGTCCCATACCAACGGAATTCGCGGCTAAACAGACACAGTAAAACGAATTGCAGTTTAACATAAACATGGATGCGCAAGGCGAACTTACCGGCGGACCTTGTTCCCCTGGCCAACCTGGTACATCCCCCAGGCGAAGGCGCCGAAGGTAGTGAGGAAGATGGCGATGGCGCTGGGCCCCTTGGTGGGGATCCGGCGCGCGTAGCGCACGGGCGCGAAGCCGCCCGGCGGCGGCCCGTCCTGCAGCACCGGCATGTGCTTGACGCTCGCCATCCCGGGCTTGTGCCGCACCCACGCCTCCGTCATCTTCGCCCCCGATTCGGAAACCCCACCGCCGGCGACGAGGTCGACTACCTCCCGCAGATCTGGAGCCTCCGGCGAGAGATCGAGCGGTTGGAGATCGCAGTTGCCGCTAGGGTTAGTGGACGGGACAAGGCGAGACGACGATGCGAAAGAAATGGGGGCCAAGTTTTTGGGGAATCTCCTCGACACCAGCGAGAAGAGTGGGCTTGCCATTTCGTTCCTCTCCAAGGTGCTTTTCGTAAAAGTGAATACGGGCCGGGCCCACTTCACATACCGGGCCGTAAGGCCTGCGCGTTAATGGGCTTACATACTAGTGGGCTTCCTTTTTGATACATACCGGCCCAACTGTGGCATCCGAGTCTGCTACTAGTAAAATTTTGTGTGGTCTCGAACACATCAAGTTCACGACAGCATTGCGTTGCGCATCGCAAAAAAATCTGATCTCACCGTCGCGTTGGGACGTTGCTTGCTTGCGCATGACTCGATCGCTTCCACGTCGCAGCTCTGAGGTCACAAGTTTTCGTTGGCTAACCGATTGGCCTGGCCAGGGCAGGCCACATCTCGACAGCCTCGGTCGACCAGGACGCCGCGGTTGTACATGATTTTCGCCAAGATACCGGACGCGGACAGGAGAAGCGACGCCATTTGGCTAAGGAGTGGCTAATAAGCAGTTAGGTTGTCACCGGTCACGCGACTCCTCCGCGATGCGCCTCGGTTAACCGCGACTCCGCGACGCGGGCGCGGCCTGTCGGTGTGCGCGAGTTTGCCTACGGATTTACACGCAATCTCTCCCCGATCCGTTGCCGCGCGTGTGCACCGGCACCGCGGCCGCTTTGGTTTGTGTTTCAGTGTACCTGCAATGGAAGGCAACATGAGAATCGGAGAGGAATCGATTCAGATGGGAAGGAATGGATGCTTCTGCTGCTCCTAGATCTGCGCAGATATTGGGCAGGAGGCATCTGCGTCCAAGAGAGAGACGCCGACAGCATGTGCCACGGGCCAGTAGCGACATGGCTTGTTGATTCCGGTCTTGTGCCATGGCAAACCTACCGAGGAGTACCGTGCTAGGCCATCGATTAGATACTTGCACTCTTACTGGCCCTTGGGTGGTTAGGAAAAGAGAAGGGAAAGCCGAGACTCATGCTCAAGCATTGGAGCAAGGGATCAGATGCAAGAAACATAAACACTGTGTTGTCCTGATTTCTTAAGACAAGAGGCAGCTGGGATCTTCTGGCTTCGATCTCAAGCCAGTAATAGTTCAGTGTTAGAATTATCTTTCCTGGTTCACTGGGGTGGCCGGTGGCATCGTAAGAGATAGGTTGTCGGAGTCCATCATCTCCTGCCGGCCACCGACACAGAAACTATCCAAAGTCACGGTTAAGCTGCTGCTGAAATTTATCTCTGCTCGTCAATTTTCGGAGTGTTTTTTTGACCTTTCTTTTCGTCCGCCTTTGGTCAAGGGAGGCAAAGTTAATTCAGAAACTTCTTGCGTAGTATGCTTCTCCCAGGTAGTCAGATTCAAATTCGCAGAAAGACAGCACCAAATTAATTATTTCTGCGTCTTCAGACAGAAGTATAGTCTAATGACGTTTTCAACTTTGCATTTTACATCTTCCTTCCAAACCGATCAACAAACTCTCCATTCCTATCTCCTGTAAACTGCATTTTATTCCGATGTACAGGCGAACAAATTAACTTTGCAGACCAAATATTCGTGCAACTTGCAACCAGGATAAAAGCAGCGGCCGTTACAGACTTACAGGTTCTTGTTCCTGCCACCAGAATTTTCACAGAACAAAGGCATCTTTCTCACGCCACAGCAACGGGCGCCGCGCACGTAGATGTCAAGCCAAGATCCGAGTTAGTCAAGAAATAAATATATAATAAATCTCATCTACGTAAAGTCACCATTAAAGAAAAACTTTCAGCTCCAGGACAATGTATGCACCATCACATGGACATGTGATAGAACAGTGAATCTTCCAAGAGACGAGTATTCTTTTTCAGGTTGCAACAAAGCAGCGATCCCATTTGGACACACCAATGGGCAGGGAATCTGTGAGTGGAGCAACACAGGTTTTGTCTCCTTTCAGAAGAAGAAGAACAATCGCCAATCGATCGCTAATTCGCTAGTGGGAGGCTGTGGCGAGCATGGTTTGCGCACCTGCAGCCGCATGCTGCGGAATCAAGCTGAAAAAGAATTAAGGACAGAATTAAAAGTCGGCAACATCATGGAACAGTGAAAGCAGGTTCGGCCATCCTATCCCTCATCTGCAGCCTGTACCACACACACAACTTGCATCAGAATCTTTTACGTTATCTGTCCAGTGCAACTCTCATATCGATCGATCATAGCAGTTGATTGATGCAATGACGGCAACCTAATATCTATCTGCATTGATTACATCTCGTATATACATATGGCATGACGTTTTCCGAATTCCGCTGCAGCTGGTTCTGTGGTTTGCATAATTGCATCACACCTTGTTCTTGTTCAGGCAGAAACCGCAAAAACATCTTGTTGCATTGCACGCAGCTGTTTCTGAATTTCTGACTATGGCAATGGTATGGCCAAGAAATGGAGCTGATCGGGCTGTTCCAGAAGCTAAGATAGCACATGCAACTTGATTACTTGCAGAGAAGAAATTTTCAGTTCGCCGCGTGCTCGAGCCGACGCGAGAATGGAAAATTCCTTTTTCTTTTGTGGTTGCGATCCTCTTCTTGATTCTGACAGGAAGATGAGGTTCGCAGTGAGGCATGTCATGTCTCCCGGAAACCAAATTCAGGATTAAATTCTCTTTCAGAGAGACAAGCCTTTCCTACTCTGATCCGCTAGCTAGTCTTTCTCAGCTCGCCCCAAGGATATCTATATCCGACCTAACAATAGAGTACAATATCCAATCCTGTGTTCATCACTTCATCCAAAAACTTTGTTGCCTAATCACTGTACTTGCCTTCTTTAAACAGTACATGCTACTATGATATCCAGATTCAGCTAACTTAGCTCATAGAATATGTCCAATGTTGAAATTTGTTCGTTTCAACATCTACCAAGAGAGCGATTAATTAGATGAACAGAACAGTAGGTGAGTTATGAGTAGCCAACAACAAGTTAAATTTAGCTGAACTGAAAAGAATGGGAAGAAAGCATCAATGATTGCCTGGAACGTATCCGTCAAGCAGAGAACAGTGCAGATCAATCCCTCCCGGTATTGAATACCGCAGACCTATGATACGGTATCCAACCAATACAAATTAAAAACACACTCATGATTTCTCATTAATCAACCAATCGATGAACTTAGGAATAAGTTTTGTTTTTTTTAATAATTGAGGGCCTTATCCGGAGGAGAGAAACAGATAAGCCTCCCTGTCTCGCTAATCACGCAGCCGTGGCGATCGGATCCGATCCACTCGCGGGAAACCCACTTGCAGCAGCTCGGTGGCATGGTTGGTCACGGGGTGGCCTCAGCGAGACTGTCAGGTGGGCCCGGCGCATCCTCCCGTTAGCTGGGGATGGCGGTGACACGTCCGGACGACGGGGACGACACGTGGAGGGTGTGGATCGATTGATAGTTTGCGGAAAGTGTGGACTTGTACGCACGAACCCATGTGGCGACCCTACCCGACTTTGCCGGTTTTGATATCCACAAAATTATCCGCAGACCGAAACTAGCGACGACTGATCAACGGCTCCTACTCCTTTTTGCAGTTTTGCCCGCGGGAAGATTGTGTATTAGACTTAGATGCCTGTCCCTTGGTGATTACAGAAGGTTTACTTTCTGTTTTGTTTTGAAAGGTACTCCCTGCGTTCCAGAGAAACGAAGCTGGACATAGAGTATGTACAGATTCATTATATTAGGATGTGTTACGTCGTGATACGAGGTTAGGTTTTTTTTGAGACGGAGAGAGTATACAAGGTCTACTCGTGTGACATTTGTGTTGTTGTGTGTTCGAGGATGGCTGAAACGATGAGAGTTTTGACCCTCGGAATGCATGAGAGATATTTGAATAAACACATTTCTAATCTACCATAGTGCCATATAAAGAACTTTTCCTCACAACAACTACGAGCCAATTCATTTATTTTTTTTCTATTTACTAACTTGAAAAAATAACTCATTGCTAACTTTTGAATATTTAAACATACTATATTGATCACTGTATCAGTTAATTACTTCTTATGTCTAAAATAACTTTTAATCATAGGAGCACTAAATTAAAATGAAACAAAAAGAAAAAAAAAAGTACATCTTATTAATGGAGATGTAGTACTGGTGAATGGTTGGATATGTAAGAGATATGGAAGAATAAAATTTGTCAATTTATGGACTGAGATAGACTAAGAGAAATCTTTTATGAAACAGAAAGGTCTGGCAAGACCTTCCCCTTTTCTCATATTAAAAAAGCATGTTAACTTATTTATGAACAATGGCATATGATAGAAATGAAGTTAGATAAAAGGAATGCTCATTCTGTCCCAGAAAAAACCAACATCGTATCAAGATATGACATAGTGTAGTACAACGAATTTGGACATATTCTTTTTTTATGGAGGAAGTATAACTTTGGCTTTAATTGTAGTACGATCATTTAATTAACAGCCCAAGTCGTAAAAAATAATGAACCAACAAATAAACAACCGGGAAGCCACCTACGGTCACGCCGGTTTACACGTGGGGCGGCCAAAGAGAGTAAAAAGAGACTGACTCCTACCCGCCAAATACAAACTTCTGGGAGGCCCTTTGTCCTAAACCGACAAAGACCAAAGCGGACACGGAAAAAAAAATTCCATAAAAAAAAAAACCGCGCGGAAAACCCCCACCCCACCGCGCACCGCCAGGGCGAGAGAAAACGTCGCCGCCGCCGAGCCGCGGAAGCCCGCGGCGCTGCCCCCCAACACCTCAAAACCTCCCACACAAGCCTCCTCCCCTCCCCCATTAACCTCTCCTCCCGTCCTCTCCCACCTCCATCTCGCGATCCCTAGCTCGCTCGCTCGCTCGCTCTCTCGCTGGGTGCTGATCCAAAGCCTTCGATCCCCTCGACTCAGGCTCTAGCTTAGCCATGGATGAAGAGGCGCGCGCCGCCGGATGCTCCCCAGCGCCGCCCCGCGCGCCGGCTGCTTCCTGTGGCGCTGCCGCCGAGCTCTGCCTCTGCTCCCCTACAGGTGTGGGTAAGGGGCATTCATGCTTGCTTAATCTCCTTCGGTTTTGGTTCTCGATTTGATTTGGTGTTGGTTTGGTTTGGTGTTGGTTTGGATGCAGAGGGTATCGAGCAGGTGCCTGGATGTCCGTGTTTTGAGGACGCCGGCGCTGTCGTGGTGAGTGGAGAGGCGCCGGAAGGACCGGGGGTTTTGTGCTCTGAGGATGGCGCTGAGCTCAAATTGGCTGAGCAGGGTGCCCTGGATGTGAGATTAGGTTCTCCGGCAGTCGGAATCCATGAGCAGCAGCTGTTGCATCGTGGTACTTCAGGTTCCGATGAAGCTGGTGCAATCAATGAGATTTCACCAGTTGAGGTGTCGCCGTCAGAGGCTAGTTCAAATTTGGATACTGCTGGGGCTATTGGTGGCTCCCCTCTCATGTTGGAGTCCCTGCCAGAGACCAGTGATACCCGAGGATGTGAACAAGAGGTTATGCCCGGTGTTGTTGTAGGGTCATCTAATAGGGATGCAGGTTCTGAGGTCGGTCTCGAGTCGGAGCGTGGCTCGGACGGTCGAAATGGCCTTGGTGAAGGGGAATTGGTGTCGAGCGTTGATGGAGGCGGCGCCGAGAAGAGCTCAAAGGTGACTGGCGTCTTGTCTGAAGAAGGTGTGGACGGGATGGAAACAGCCCTGGAGCCATGTGTGGCGTCTGATGGCTCCATCACGCAGGTTGAGGAAGGTGTGGACAGGATGGAGACGAGTTTGGATGACTCTGAGGCTTCAGACGGCTCAACCACGCAGGATTTTGATACTGACGTGGAGACTGAGTCGAGCGGTTCAAGTATAGAAGAACAAGACACGGGATACGGAGTGCACATCCCACACACGGTATTTCTTTTTCTGCAAACTCATGACCTAGATAGTTGTGAACGTGGCTATGCTTAATATCAGTAAGTTGATGCTGTATGTTTGTAACTCAGGTTTGCAGTTTATATGAATCAGTTTAGTTTTAATACAAAGATACAGCGTCTGAAAATTAGATACCTCATCCTAGTGAGTCATTTTTTCTTGCAATTATATGCTTTTATTGAGTGCTCTACATTTATTTTCACACTTCATATCAGTATTCAGTACCTTGTTAGTTATTTGGTTATCCTTTCATGATACGGTCATATATCACTTTTTCTGAAAGGTGTGTTTGTTCAACTAACTCAAGAGACTCAGATTTTGTGTGATATCAATGCACAATTTGGAAGTGACCCTGTTCATAGAAATTTATAGGCCGCAGGCTGCAGTAACTTTCGGGGAGCTTTTGCTGTCATATGAATAAGAATATACCATGGTAATGTTATTTTCTTCTGCTCAGATGTTTGTTCTTCCCCTTTGTAGGAACAAGCGATCTGTGAAGTGGCCAGGGGAAACAAGAGTTCAGAGGTGAAGAGCTCTGACAGGTACTACTTAGCTCTATTGCTTTTAGCATTTTAGAGTTTAAGGTTTTGACTCAGCTTGATCCTTTTGAATGAATATAAAGTTATTGAACTGAAGCCTCTGGTGTAATTTGTTTGCTTTTAAAGTTGGATGTTCCACATGGTTTTATCATTTTCCTTTTGAACCTGCAGAGATTCAAAGAGATCGCATATTCATTTTTTATGCTTAATTCTTATGTAGGATGTCTTCAGTAACCCTACCAACACTTATATTGGCTTCAGGTGCAGCAATGCTACCTCATCCTTCAAAGGTATTATGGTTTTTCTCTGACCCTTGTCTGTAAAATATATTTACTATGTCCTTCAAATAAAAAATGCACTTCAGAATGATGGTACCACTATCTTGATTTTTCACTTGAATGGGTTTGTGTATTTTTTGTATAGAGATGAAATAAGCTTTACTTTCATGCTGATAAAAGTTCATTCCACTCCACGCTATTTCCAAATATTTTACAAGAATAATAAACATTATTATCTCGCTTCTGGTTTATTTCTTGCTCCTTTCCCAGTCTATATGTGATCTATAGTTTTCATATTCCTTAAACCTTAGAAGTAAAGATAGAAACATCAACATAAGCTTTTGAAGCAAACACACAATTATAGCGTTCTATCTGCTTGTCCGAAACCCCTTTACGTGAAAGTACAAAGGTATAGCCTCTATCCAAACAAGTGTTGAAACTAATATAATTCATCAACATTTAGCCCAAGTATCCCATGTATTTTGATCGGTTGAATTCTTTGTGCAACTTTTTGATATCTGGTTTTATACCTGAAGTAACCGTCCACGTGTATTTGATTTGTTGAATATGTTAAGTTGTATTACCATCGAGATAACCTCGCATTTTTCTTCAGTCATTTTGACAATGTTATCTGCATAATATTCCAGGTGCTGACAGGTGGTGAAGATGCTTATTTTATAGCTTGTGACGGTTGGTTTGGTGTAGCAGATGGAGTAGGTCAATGGTCATTTGAAGGTAAACCAATTCTTCTTTCTCAACTACTATTTGTTGTGTAACCTCGTCGTTGCAGATGTGTTGAACTCCTGAGTTTTTTTGGTGACCAATACTAATGGCATAATTAATCTCCATGGGATGCAGAATATTTGTACACCAAATTAACTTAGAAATTGGGAAATTTTGTGATTAGGTTCATAGTGGCATAACTATAAAGGACGTGCCTATTTTCGATTACTACTGTAAGGCTCCAAAATTCATAAACAAGTTATAAGAATTCCAGGTAAAGTGGGAAGCGAGATCACATTTAATAGAGACTGACAGTGACTATCAACCTAAAAAATGATGGCTGCATTCCTTTTGTTTTTTTTTTTCTTTTCTGATGTTTAAGGCAAAGACAAATGATAAATAGAACTACTATAGTTTTCAATATCGCACTCTACATCATTTTTATTCATCATTTTATTATGGTATTTGCTTTGTTGTGATTTTTAAATTGTCACTCTATCTGTTGCTAGCTCAATTGAGTGTAAATGAACAACATCTTAACATGTAAAACCAAACAAAATTGTGGAATAATAGGTAATACACATGGAAATAGGACTAAATCATGTTGCTAAAAATATGCCATAGTCCAGTTATTAGTCCCAAATGTCATAAAACTTACCCTCGAGCAGAAAGGGGAATAGGAAAATTATGTAGGGGAGACTGAGAAACTATGGAATCTAAGTAAATGAGGCACTGAACTGAATTTCAGGGGGGCACAAGGCACTGCTAAAGAATCATTGTGTACAGCAAAATATTATTTGCTGCTCTAGTACAGCTCGTATATCACATAGTATATAGGGCGCTCCAGTCTGTAAGCCAGTTTGTTAGTATGTACTATTGGAGGATTTGAAGAGAATTATGGATAATATTTCTATCTTCACCTAATTTCACATTAAGTGTGGATTCCATTTCTCACCATTCTTGCTATCCTTTGGAATATGGCCACTTACATTTGTTGATTTGACTTCCGTCCTCAGGAATCAATGCAGGGCTGTATGCCAGAGAATTAATGGATGGTTGTAAGAAAGCTGTTATGGAGAGTCAAGGAGCTCCAGAGATGAGAACTGAGGAAGTTCTTGCTAAGGCTGCAGATGAAGCACGATCCCCTGGTTCTTCCACTGTTTTGGTTGCTCACTTTGATGGTCAAGTATGTTCGTAGATGTCTTGGATGCCCATTTCTCTTTTCTTTCACTGTTGGCGAATGGTGATTAATTGTGAACTCATTGGTTTCACAGGTACTACATGCATGTAATATAGGTGATTCTGGATTCTTGGTGATAAGAAACGGAGAAATATATAAAAAATCAAAGCCAATGACTTACGGCTTCAATTTTCCCTTGCAAATTGAGAAGGGGGATGATCCTTTCAAACTTGTACAGGTGCCACAGCACTTACCCTGTCATCCTTGCCCTGCTATCATTGGTTCCTCGTATAAAGTTCATATGAACTTAAAACTTATTTTGTCCCTCTTTGCTGGCAGAAATACACAATTGATCTACAAGAAGGAGATGCCATTGTGACAGCAACAGATGGCCTTTTTGACAATGTCTATGAGGAAGAAATAGCAGCTGTCATCTCCAAATCATTGGAAGCCGGCCTCAAGCCTTCGGTTAGATCCTAACACTTTTCTTCTGAAAATACTAGAGAAGACTCACCCATCTCATATAGAACTGTCCGTGAAGTGTCCTTACATGATCATTTTGCATAAAATCACAGGAGATTGCGGAGTTCCTGGTTGCTAGGGCGAAGGAAGTGGGCAGATCGGCAACCTGTAGAAGCCCCTTCTCTGACGCGGCTCTTGCAGTTGGGTATCTGGGTTACTCTGGGGGCAAGCTGGATGATGTAACAGTTGTTGTATCCGTTGTTCGGAAATCTGAAGTTTAAACTATAAGCCTCTTTTTGGCTTAAGTGAATGCAGCTCCTAGATTTTGCCAGAGCTGCGTTTGCTGGCGAATGTCCATGAGCATTCCATGCGAGGTACCCCCAACCTCACGTGTACATATGATAAGCTGTATGTTCCTCGTGGCCATGATCGCAGCTACTAAGTAAGTTGCGATTGCGCTTCTCTGTCTCGAGTGAAGCAGCTGTGTTTGTGTGACTACGGGCTAGTTTTGTTTGGTTTCATACAGGGTGTTGGGAGGGAGATGACACTGGCTTGGGTAAGGTCCATATAAATCTTGGCCTCCGAAATAAAGCAAACTGACACACCCAAACTATGGATGGGCTCAATCAATTTGAGAGAACAAAAGGAGGTGGGCCCAAACTAGTGCTTTAGGGCTTAGGCCAGCATCACTAGTTCACTAAAACAACAACAATTACTAGTTTACTTTGATCGTTCTAGGCCTTATCGATCTTACGCATCACGTCGTAAAACTGAGAATGCAACTAAAAAAGATTGATGATCTGTGAGAACCTTTGTCATGAACGTAAAAAATGCTGGTTTAAGTGTGTAGTAATATGGAGGGAAAAACTCTCACAAGATACATCTCGGTACATATGCAAACACACAAGTCAATAACAACTGCAACGACACGCTCGTTGGATGGACCCGTGCAGGCCAAAGCCTAACTAGGCACGGTGCGCGAGCAGAGTAGCGGCGGCGATTACAGCGGCAGAGAACAAGGCCGCCTTTGTCTCCTTGGGCCGGACAGCAGCCGACGGCGATGGGGCCGGAGCTCTTACGGTGGCGGCGGCGGAGTCGCTTCCTGTCCCAGCAGGCGATGCCGAAGGCGACGACCCCCCGAAGAACGGAGCCCCGGAGAATGGAGCGGGAGCTGGAATTAATGGAATGGAAGGACGCCAAGTTAACTGATCCATTTTGTCGGTGTTTGACTGTTTTCAGAAGGTATTTCTTTCTTTTTGAATTGAAAAGGCTATAGGTACAAAGCTTTACAAACTGTGAGTTAATTGAGATTTTCTGTAATTATTTTACAGTTAAATCAAATGGTTAAAAGCTTTGTTTGTAAATATTTTTTAAGCATGTGTAATATTTCCTTTTTTTGAAAGAGTTATTTAAAAGCATATTTTGTAATGTTACTTTTCAGAATAATTATACTCTGTAAAAACGATTATTTATAACATGCAGAAGCAATTTATCGCTCTACCTTTTTTTTCCCAACACATCAAAACCCATGCCAATTTTATTCAAAAATCTAAATCCTCTTGAACACGCGTTATGCATTTGCAGGTTAGGCAGGTACGTGCAGTGCGCGTGTGTAACGATGTGTGTGCATGTACTCCCTCCATTTCGAAATGTTTGACGTCGTTGACTTTTTAGCATATGTTTGACCGTTCGTCTTATTCAAAAAATTTAAGTAATTATTAATTCTTTTCTTATCATTTGATTCATTGTTAAATATATTTTTATGTAGGTATATAATTTTACATATTTCACAAAAGTTTTTGAATAAGACGAATGGTCAAACATGTGCTAAAAAGTCAACTGTGTCAAATATTTTGAAACGGAGGGAGTATCTTTTATGTAATCAGGAAAAAAAAAATAATGACTTTGTAATTGAGCAATCAATAACTTACCAGGAGCACCACCAGTCACGCCCGGAATAGAAACTGCAAGAGCGCACGAACGACATCATCAGATAAACAAACAAGAAGAAACGGAGACTCAGTTTTCTTTTCTTTTTTTTTTCCCCCCGAAGATAAGAAGAAGATCAAATTGTGAGCAGAAATTAATTTACTCACGGTGGCACTTGCTGAACGGCGGCGTCTTGACCTTGCACGCGGCGGGCAGCTGGAGCGCCTTGGTCATGTTGAGCGTGACGCCGAAGTTCTGGCTGCCCTGGAACGCCTGGCAAAGGCAGGCCACCTCCTTCTTCACCACGCCCTTGAGCCCCGAGCAGCACGGCGCGTCGGGCTTCGCCACCGTGCTCCCCTCCTGCACGTAGCTCAGGCAACCCGCCAGGCTCAGCAGCGCGTCCGTGCAGTCCGCCGCCGGCGCCGGCACCCCGGCACCGCCGCCGCCGGTCGTCGCCGCGCCGTCTAGTACGGCGACCATCGAGAGAAGCAGCAGCTGCAGCAGCAGCGACGAGTACGACCACGCCGCCATGGCCGTGCTCCTAGTCCTCCCAGCTCCTGCCATTCTTTGCTGCAGCCGATAGCGATGACGATCTAGTGCTAATTGGGGTTGGAATGGAAGGGTTTATGTGCTGATGGACTGCTACTCTGCTAGTGGGAGTTTGGTTGGCGTTTACACTGCGGCGACCTCACTGACAAAGTCACGCACACCCTAGCGAAGTCTAAGAAAATGGCGCCTTGCCACGGTGCGTAGCTAGTGGAGGATCGCACGCGCGCGGGCGCGCGCGGGGCATGGCAAATTGGCAATGTATTGATTGGAAAATCTTTGGCAGATGGATGCATGCATTGGGGATGAGCCGGGGACGGCGAGCGTATAAACTACAGCGAAGTGGCGGGCGTGCGTGCGGTGGCAGCGGCGGTGCGCCTGGAATGATGAGGCCGCGGCGCTAGCTTTGTGGAATGTGGATGTGGGTTGATTTTAGCCCATCTTTTCAAAAAGCTTTCGATTGGGATCGGTCACTGATTGACTGACCTTCTCCTCTCTTTCACATTGTTTTTTTTCTCCTGCAGCCCTGAAACCCAGTTGGATGGTTCCTCTGTTTTTGTTCCCTGCAGCACAAAACTCTTTTTTTATTTTTCTGCAGAACAAAACGGGCATGGTTAATTGTGCAGGTAGTTATAGAAAAACTAAATATACTCACAGCATGACACGTAGCGTTAGCAAGAATTTAATAAAACAAAATAAGAATTTAATAAAACAAAATTTAATACGTATAGATTTTTCCTTATATTAACTGGCAATTGGATGGTTCCTCTCTTTCTATTTTTCTGCAAACGGGCAGTGTTAGTTCTATAGCTACATTAAACAAGTATATGCTCGTCTAATCCATCGTGACAGGGCTGACGTTTGGTGACACATCGTGTGGTCTTTTGGAAAGCTTTTTTTTTTTTTTGCATGAGAGAAAAAAAAAAAGCCGTGCACGCACGATGGCACGAGAAGTGGAATCCAAAGACCTTTTCAAGCCATGCCCGGGACCCAAATGCGGTGCACGCCAAACGCGGCTGGAGTGGAGTGGTTGCTTACGCTGCCTCGTCGAATCGCTTACATCACATTCAGATTCAGACATTCACCAACAGATCACGCCGTAAGCGTTGCGAGATGCACTTCTATATTGATGCTGAAAATACTATACATGAGAAACAAATGCGCCCGTGAAACGCCTTTGTTCTCCCTATTTAGAGAGAGAGAGAGAGCAAAGGGCAGTCATACATGTACACTAGAGATATACTCTACAATAAAGCTTGCGAAAGTGCATGTAACCTAATGGTTGCAGTGACCTGAGTAATATTTTATGGTCCTGAGTCTATATTTCTATAAAAGCGAATTTCAGATTGGGTTGCTTGAGGGCTTGGTTGGATACTATTCTCTAAAAAGAAACTCTAAAGTAGTCCTGCTATTTGGCGCTGAAACAGGCGATGAAGATCCCCGTGCTGACGAGTTTATTATAGAACGGAGGGAGTAGTCGTGATATATGGCGCTGAAACAGGCGATCGAGATCCCAGTGGGGACGGCGGTGTGGCCGGCGCAGGAGTTGGCGATAATGGGAGCGCTGGAGCTGCACAACATTAACCAGCCAGATTCTCTCTGAGGGCCACTTTCTTTTCAGCAAGGCAATGCGCGTCAACTGCAGTAGTACCAGGTTCCGGAGGCTGCGCGTTGTACGTCGGAGCACGGAGCTGCACAAGCACAACGACAGGCAAAACCGGAACTAACACCAGATTTTTCACCACGCCGAGAAAAGAAAAGAAATGCAAAATGGGAAACCTACGCAGGCCGACTTGGGCCACCGCGAGACACGACGGCCCAAACCGCCCAAAACGGTCGCAACTCGCAAGACCATCCGTCTAATAAACCGATCGGACGCCCGTGTAAACGTACTACTCCGCACGTCACGTCTCGTACCGTGGCGAAAGCTGAAGGGAAGGGAAACCCCAGAGGCAACCGGGCGCAGGAGGCAGCGGCATCGGCGACGGCGCGGGCGGATCCGACGGGGAGGAAACGGCTACAGCGCGCGGAGCACACCGAGATGCTACACCATACTCCGCTCCGCACGTCACGGGATTATCTGCACGAACGTCAGAGGGGAAAACACAGATGTCAAGGCGCGCGCTACACGTTACGCACGAACTCGCGGAACTCATGTGATTCGCCTTGCTGTCTGTCTGTTTGGAAAATTCTAATTTTGTTAGAGCATCTTCAACATACTAGTTAAAATAGACTCTCTAAATACCTATATAGCCAGTTAACCAATTAATTTGGTCAGTCAAACTCATTGTTAACTCTAACAACCTCTCCATCTAAACTCTCTATTCCGAACCTATGACATTAGGACCCATATATCAGTCTCTATTATCCCTCCTTCCTCTTTCTTCCCCTCTTCCTCTAGATTTTCTCCCCCTCCTCTTCCTCAACACTGGCGAATGGAAACGACGACGGCTACCTCAGTGGATGGGGATGGTGGCGGCGGCGAATGGCAAGGCGGCAACGACAAGACGGCGGAGGCCGCGTGAATCCACGTCACGCCGGTGGGGACAGAGGCAACAGAGGTCGGTCGCCGCTGGATCCAGACGACGGCAACGGCAACCTCGGGGACGACTGGCGACGGTGCAGACGACGGCGACAGCGGCTAGCGACCTCGACAACGATGGTGACGCTCCGGCGTGAGTTCAAGATGCTCGCCGTCGTGCTCTCCGTCGCCGGCTCCCCAACAACCCCGCCACGGCCCCTTCCTTGCCGCCGACGGCGGCCTAGCGCCCGCGCCGAGGAGCTCCGCCGTACCATCCTGGTGCACGGAAGCCGATGCTTGCGGCGGTGGCGAGGTCTTGGCTGCCTGCGCCATCCGAGCCAAAGGAGAGGGGGGGAGGAATCTGTGTGGGACCCACGGTTGGCCAGAAATCATCCGAGCCAAAGGAGAGGGGGGGGAGGAATCTGTGTGGGACCCACGGTTGGCCAATGATTTCTGGCTGATCAAATTTGACTAGTGGATGGGAGGTTTTGGCCAGTTGAAGAGGCTATTGGAGCACGTTTTTGGGCTAGAATGGCTAAAATTTGGCTTGTAGAGTGAGATGGAGAGACTGTTGGAGATGCTCTTATGAGGAGGATATAGGAGTATACTCATATAGGCGTATGATAGAAAATCTAGTTTGATGCGGTAAGGGCATCACCTATAAATTTCGCCATCTGCCCGCGGTTTTCAGTTTTGATCACACCATCCTCTACTCCTCTTCGTTGCATAATAGTTGGCTAATAACGCGAACAACGAAGCATATAGTGCAGTTCTGCATAAACCATCTTGTTTACAAAATCACAAGAAGATGCTATGCCTAGTTTCCTGCATTGTTTGCCTCGCGGATTAGCAGTTTAGCACACAACAGAGAAGGGGGAATTGGTTATGTTACAAGGCGAGAAAATAATAAAACGCTCAGCACAAAGTCAGCGATGAACTGAAATCTCCGATACTAATAAGTTATAAATAGAGGGGAACTAGCTAACATTCTCCATAACATCATCCAGTACCATAGTAAGGCTGCTGCTAGTTGCATAGCCCGATAAGAGTCTCACACAAAGCACAGAAGGCTAAGAATGGGAAAGACCGAAAAATCACAAGAGAAGCTAAAACAATTCTTAGAGCTAGCTAATCACGTCTTTCTTGCTCCATCCCATTCGCCTCTTTGCCACATGCCACGGCTGCTCGGCCTCGGCAGCCTCCCTCACTTGTACTCCAGGATCATGTTGTTCTCGGGGGCCAGCCCAACGCAGGCCCTCATGATGTTCTCAAGCATTGCCCTCTGCTTTGCCAGGGCGTTCACCACTGGTGTGCCAGGAGGAACCTGTTCCAGGAGACGAATTTTTCGTGACATAAGTAAATCAGTTGGTATATCATGAAAGAACATAACGGTTAATAGGCAGTACAGATGAATGTATGCACTCACAAGGGGTGCCTTGGTGAGGTAGCTCAGGATGGTAGCCACTGGATGGAAGGAATGGAACTTCTCCTGCACAGGATAACAAGTGAAACAACAACATAGTCAATTTTGCTGGCAAAAAGGGTGGCAATTGCAGAGCAGCAGAGAGTCAATTGATCTCAGTCCATCAGAACTCTTACCTCCCCCTCGGCTTTCAGCTGAATCCTGGTGCTGAGCTCGGCAAGGAGCACCAGATCAAGAATGATCGGCGCGGCAAGGAGTGAGTCCTCACAGGTGTTGTGCAGAACGATGGTGCTCTTACCCCCCATGAAGATCTCTGAGGTGTACTCGTCCATTGCCCTCTTGCTGTCTCCAACATACGGCACATACTGCAGAAGAATACATGGACAAGTTTTAATCCAAAACTAAGTTTTTATTTTTTAATGGCATACTGCTGCAGAAGAATCCATGGACAAATTGCAAACCTTGATCACAACAACATGATCAGGATGCTCGCCAGGCTCATAGAGGATGGCATTGCTTGAGACCATGTCATCGACCACATTGCTCTTGGAGATCTCCTTGGATCGGAATGTTTGAGGTGCGGAAAGGTTCATGCCATCATTATTCCCCAAGTGGTTGTAGCTGACAATTGAGGTGGGCTACGAAAACAAAAGCCAAAGTTCTTATCAGGTTATATATATAAAAAAAAGTTTCCGGAAGAATATCGACGTTTCAATGCGAAAAGCTAGCCAAAGGATTTGATATATGGTTGGTACCTTTATTCCAGCACCAACTAGGAAATCAACCAAGACAGACTTCATCTTTGTCTGTCCACTCTTGAAATCATCACCACCAATCAGGCAGTTGTTCTTAATAGCAAGATCGATCAGCCCTGTACACAGTAAACAAATAAGCCATGAACCTGAGAAAATAAACCGCATACTACTCTACACAGAAAATTACATACCAGGCACAAAGGTGTTCTGAGGACTCCCGTTAATGAACGGTATACCCTCCATGACGCAGGCAATGGCATACAGTGTCGATGGTGATATCTCCGCCTCGTTCTTGTCCACAGACGCCAGGAGGTTCTCCATTGTGTCATTGAGCCCAACACAGACATTGCTGTACCTTTCAGTGTTTGCAGTCCACAACACCACCACCTTGTCCACTTTGCTCTTTTCCTTGAACTCCCTATTTAAGTAATAAAAAAAATATCATGTCTAATGTTTACAGCATTCATAGTCACAAGTTTGTCATGTTGTTCCAACCATCTTAAT
The DNA here is from genome assembly GCF_000147395.1 of Oryza glaberrima. NCBI lineage: Eukaryota > Viridiplantae > Streptophyta > Magnoliopsida > Poales > Poaceae > Oryza > Oryza glaberrima. The sequence continues at coordinate 4,533,563 of NC_068328.1, forward strand.
GCAGACTGGAACTAATCTTACGAAACAAGTTCACTTCAGTAGTATAACTCTTCGGGGAGCCCTTTTGATATATGAAAGTGCCAATATATATTTAGTGATTTGACATGTGAATACTATTTTCTGTTATAAGCTGGTGCCTGAAGGTATTCCGTTATTTCTGCCCCTAGTGTTCATGCCTCGTAGACATAACTAATTCAGAATACTATTCCTTTTTGTTATGAAGTAAAATGGGCTCAATTCCATGCATGCCAGTATACCTGATGTCCTTGATGATCTGCTCCATCTGCTCCTTCTTGGTGCCCTTGATGACATTGTTCGCGCGGGATCCCTGGTTGGCGGCGATGAAGTCGGGGTCATAGATGCCGGGGAGAGGCACCATGGACTCCATGTAAGGTCTGAGCTGCTTCTGCAGATCAATGTCAAGTACCTTTGCCCTGGTCATAGCATCAGCCAGGTTCATGTTGCTAATGTCCCAGCCCCCGAACACAAGGTCATCAGGGTTCACCTGAATTTTTTTCATAACCATCAGAAAACGGAAAAACAGGTTCTGCAAATCTGAAAACTATTTGTGGATGTATTCAACAGATCAATCATTGTCCAAAGATGCTGGAACCTTGTGGTTGTACCACAACATTTTGACTTGCATCATCACAACATGACAAAGGTGACACACGATGGTCACCTTTTGACACCCTTTTATGACAGGACTTATCTTTTGATACCCTTCTGTGACAGGACTTATCTTTTTCTTTTTTAGGACATGACCACAAGTCAAAGTTTCTTCTTTTCATTTAGAACCTTCGCCTTTAAAACAGGCCAAGGCCATGTTATGATTGTACTAGCACTACTACTATCACATTAGCAGTGTATTACTACTACCATCTTTTCCGTGGTTAGCATGTCAAAGAAAACAGGACAGATTACCATGGGCAGGAGGCTCTTGAAGGGCGCGTAGATCTCCTCCCCGTTGTAGCTCCCGACCCTGATGGTGGACGCCTGGGTGAGTGAGCCATAGTAGTTGGCTTGCTGCACCTTGTCCTTGGTCGCCCATGAGATTCCCCTGATTAAACTCACACCATCATCAGTTAAATTCAGAAAAGAAAAAACAGATGAAGCTAGCTTAGGCAGAAAAGTAGAGCGTGAGTGATCACTTACTCCCTGTTGGCGATGACCCCAGCCGTCAGCGTTGAGCCGTTGTTGCCGCCCCACCCCACGAGCATCACCCTGCACCCACAGCCATAAAACTGGGTCAAGAAACATGATCGACAAGTGTGCTGGCACGTAGCCAACATGGACAGAAAAAAAAACAAAACAAATGGGGTGAACTAATAAAAGAAGCTAATAAACAGTCATAAATTTGGGAGTTCTTGCCAGTGGTATATATGGTACTAGGTAGGTCCCCCTGCTCGATCTTGCAGATGCAAAATTTTAATGGAAACCTCACATGCAGTGCAGGTGCAGCCATGGGATAAAGCCATAATAATAAAAACTAGCGGATATAAAAAAAAACTCAGAAGAAATGTCGTTTTGAGCAGACGGGATCGAATCCCAGAGACAGGCAAATTTCCACGGTGGCCGAGCAGCAAGGCAACCAAAGGCGCCGCAGACTCGCAGTCCCCCTCTTTGGCCTTTTGCCATCCCACATCTCGCTGGATCGGGCGCTAGCTATAGCTAGGAAAAACACGGAGACCAAACGGGAGACGAAAACGAAAACGAGAACAGGACGGACGCCGGATCGAAAGCGATCGGTGGACAGATCGATCGATCGGCGAGGGTAATGGGTGCGTACCCGAGCTTGGGGACGGTGGTGGTGGTCCGGAAGTTGTAGCGGACGGACTTGGGGCGGACGACCCAGCGGGAGGCGCCGTCGTGGCTCTCGTGCACCAGCTCCGTCGTGTCGTACCGGTAGTCCGACTCGATCTCCGCCGCGCCGTACCGCACGTGCGGGCTCTCCACGCGGAAGCTCTCGATGAACATCTCGCCCCGCTCCGCGGAAGCTAGCGGCGGCGGCGGGTTTGTGGCTAGACTTATGCGGGCGAAGCGAGCGAGAAGGAGAAGCTAGGTAGGCTGTGGAATCGGAGGCTGGTGGAGCGTGGGGGATTTATAGCGGGTTTCGGCGGCCACGTGGCCGGGCTGCTCGGGCCCACCGAGCAGGAGGGTGGTCCCCACCTTGGGTCGGATTGGGAGACGACTCCGGCCGCCGGTGGGAGCGCAATGGGGGAGTCAAGCGGCGAGGCGAGGAGTATCATCTATCTATCCACCGGTGAGAGCTGAGAAGGTTCGTGCGTTGTGCGTGGGGGGAATCGGTAAAATCAGTTTTTCTCAGGGAGAAAATCTCAAGTTGAAGGTAGTAGGTAGAACCGTAGGAGTACGTGGGCAGGCATACAGTTCTGTGTTTGCAAGTTCGTCCTCTCCGGATGGGTTTTCTACAAACTGCGGTTCCGTTTTCTGAGTGATTATTATGTTTTGTCTCTGCTTTCTTTTCTAGGGCTATTTGCATTTGATCGCTGGAAACTACTATAGTAAAAGATCAGTTACAAAATTAGAAAAGCTTGTTTGATACCAGTACTGATATGTCCCGTGCGTCGCAATGTTATTGACCTATTGTTTGGCCTAAACAGCCAAAGAATAAGTCAAAATTTGAATTTTTAAATTTGATTTTGAAATGCTTTTAACGTAATTTTTGTTAATGTTGGCTTTTAAGTCGTTACGAATAGATCTACAAAAGTTTTACTTACAAATTAATTTTAATTTTCTAATAAGCCAAATAAGCTATTTTGGCCAAATGGGCAACCAATGGGAGCTTAAACGGGAGAGGTTTGGAGTTCAAATTTTCCACTGAAATTCAGCAAACCTAAGGGTGAAAGAGAGTCTGATGATAAATCACTGCTGATAAAAATACAAACAGGGTGATCATGTTTCCATCACCACGAAAAATTGTAGAGGGATTACTATATAAATAATTAATGGTTTTTTTAATACATATAGGAGCAACAACTAATTAAATAGATAAATATGAATGTTTTTTCCGATAATGGTAACGGAAATAACTATGATTCTTTTAATATGTAATAGCGATAGCTAGACAAATAAATATGTATATTTTGGATAATGGTAAAGGAAATTGAAATGATAAATGGATTACGATATATAAGTAAGAGATTAATTCCTAGTCTAGCCTTCTATTCTATTTTGGAAGAGACCTCTAGGCCTTGTTTAGTTGGAGAATAATTTTGGGTTTGGTTGTCACATCGGATATACGGGTACACATTTGAAGTATTAACCACAATCTAATAACAAAACAAATTACAGATTCCGCCAGGAAATTGTGATACGAATTTATTAAACCTAATTAATCCGTCATTAGTAAATGTTTACTGTAGCACCACATTGTCAAATCATGACGCAATTATACTTAAAAGATTTATCTCGCAATTTACACGCAATTCATGTAATTGTTTTTTTCCCTATATTTAATGTTCCATGCATGTGTCCAAACATTCGATGTAATAACATACAAATTTTTGTTTTGGAAACTAAACAGAACCTAACTCTCTAAGTGAAGGACATTATTATATACAAATAAATATAAATCGGTTGTACCGTTTTTGCATTAGAGGCATTATTGGTTACTATGTGTTCTGGATGAAGGGTGAATTCTTGGATTAGTTATTTACCTAGGGAACAATTATGTTCTACAACAAAATAGGGCCTTGTTTAAAGGAGCATAAGATTATAAGAATCTGTTGTTGGTAGATAGTTTTTCAGAATACGGTTTCAGCTTCTAGCTTTTAATTTATTTTTTTTATTCTACGATTACTGGTACTTAGAATCTATGTGATAATCTAAACCCTTTGGGGAGTCAAAAAATAAGTGAGAAGCAACAGCTGCTATAAACTCCCCCAAACGGACCAACGGGCCTATCTAGGAGTTTATAGTGACTACTGCTTTTAGAAATCTTTAGCTTCTTTAAACGGTTTGGATTTTAAGAACGTATAATCTATCTAGCGAGGCCTCTCGCGATAGTCTTAACGCGCGACCCAACCGTGTGAACAGTGGAGTGGAGAAGCCAGTACACATGCATGCCTTTTTTCATTACACATGCATGTTTTTTCCCTTTCTTATAAATTTTTCTCTCAAATTACTTATCCAATCTATAATCCGATTACACCATTGTGTTCGTTACAATTAAATATTCACAACAAGATCTTACACGATTATATTACGATGAAAAAATATTTATATTTGTAATTTACTTTTATTACATATGAACGTTACTTTTATAATATATATATAAGTTACTTTTAGATTTGACTAAATTACTTCTTAGACATATAAAAGTAAATTCAATATAGTCTAAAAGTAATTTACATATATTATAAAAGTAACTTAAAACAAAACGGAAGTAACTTTGTCAAGACATTAGAAGTAAATTCGTTGTAGGGATAACAATATGAATTTATCTAGAAATAAAATTTAATCAGCACGGATCAACACATGTAAGTTTAACAATTTTGAAAAGTAACTTCAATGTTAATTGGTAGTAACTTTTGCATTGTTCAAAAGTAACTCTCTATAAATCTATTTAATCATCGATTGTTTTTTCCTTTCTTTTTAGCTGTGTAGTCACGTCCAATGAAAAAGGCATTCACTAAAGTTACTTTCTTTTTGTTATAAGTTATTTCTATAATATATGTAAATTACTTTTAGGCTTTATTGAATTTACTTTCATATGTCTAAAAAGTAATTTAGTGAAATCTAAAAGTAATTTAGATATATTATAAAAGTAATTTATAATTTTTCATCAAAATATAATCATGTGGGATCTTGTTATAAATATTTAATTATTACGAACACAACGGTGTAATCGGATCGTAGATCGGATGAGTAGTTTAAGAGAAAATTGTATTTAAAGTATAGGTGGATAGTGTCTCATATATGGAGTGGTAGCTAGTTTGTAACCAGCTACCACTAGCTATGTAGTCACGTCCTTTTAAGAATTAGTGGCTATAGATGAGAATATCTAGAAAATGAATTAGAGGTCAAAGGTCTAAATTTCAGCTTTAACAAAAGGGCATGTACCCCAGTGGTTACAGTGACATAAGTAATACCCTAAGGTTGAATCTAGAGGCCGGGTAATATAACCTTCTCTAAAAATAATAATAAAAAAATCAGCTTTATTTTTTTCAGTCTCACCAGTTGCCTACTCGATCAGGAGGTGTTTATCATAATCTTAAGCATCCTCAAACAAAATCAATTAAGGTGTTAGTAGGAAAATTATTTAACTCTAAATTATCCTCGTTTCTAGCAAATGGCTCAAGCAATTATGAAAAGTTAAACACCATACAAGTGATGTTATATATTACTACTATATCAATGTAAGGTTAAATTTAATCTGTGCATGAAGAGAGAAGAAAACTAACAAAGCAAATTACGAAAAGTACGATCACATTTGCATTATATTTGTTATTTATTTTCATGTGTGTATTGAATTTAACCTTGCATTGATATAGTAGTAATTAACCATATATGATCACGCATAAAATGAGTGCATATATTCTAGTAGCTTACTCGGGTACGTATTCCTGTTCTCCAATCGTACCTATTTTCTGGTATTTGAAAATTTGCTTTTCGTCCAACGAAAAGGCTGATCGTTTATGCTCGCAGCTGCAGCCCGCAAGCTGCACAAACGATCAAAGCCGAAGTATAGGACTAAACTTCGCTAATTTTCACTCTACGGTGACTCGAACGAAGTACATCGCGGTACTTTCTTCACACCGTGTAGACGATGAAGTACACTAGTACGTGCTGATGTAGTACACAGTACTACTCCTACATGGGAAAGGCAACGTCGACGTGCCATGTATCAAGGAACGTACTCCCTCCCCCTTGGTTAAAAAAAAAAAAAAAAACAAACCCTAGATTTCCATATCCAACATTTGAGTGCCTATTTTATATGCAATTTTTTTATAATTAGTATTTTCATTGTTGTTAGATGATAAAACATGATTAATACTTTATGCGTGACCTATCTTTTTAATTTTTTTCATAATTTTTTTAAATAAGACGAACGGTCAAACGTTGGACACGGAAAAATAGGGTTTGTCTTTTTTTTTTTTTTTTGAACGGAGGGAGTATAGGGTATACTGCTCTTCCATATACGTCCCCCCAAGAAAAACATCTTCCACATTAATTAATTTCTCGAAAGCAAAAAAAACACACAGAAATCTGAGGGGGCAAACCGCAAAACAGCCACCCGTCGTGGGCTGTGCGGCCGAGAATCGCCAAGTGGCGCTTTTGGCTGCGTGGAGGCCCGCTGGCGCCGTCACGTGGACCGCGCCGGGGCCCACCGCGTCTCGACCGTGGCGGAACCTCCTGGAGGGAACCGAAGCGGCTCACGTCTCGTCTACTCTACTCCCCCGCTCCCTGGACGCGGTCCACGCACCGCTGCGGGGGTGGGGTGCCGCGCAGCTGCGAGCCACAAAACCCACAGGATGACACAAGCGGTGGCTGGCCCATAGGCAACGCGCACCATGTGGTGGCGGGCAGTGGCTCTGTCACCGGGTTGCGTGATCCCGAGGGGAGCCGCGTGGCGGGGGACGTTGGCCCACGTGGGAAGGGGTTTGTCCTTGCATGTAGCGAAATGGAGTAGCCGTGTCCTTGCTTGTAAAATGGACCTGTCCTTGCATGTAATAGCCCTTGTCCTTGCATGTAAAAGCTTTTTTGGTTAGTACTGCTACACGGGACGCTCGCCACGTTCCTGTACGTGTTGCGTTCGGCCGTTCAGGCGTGTACTGTAGTATATCGCCGCATGATCTCCAACGCCAGAGAAGGTCCAGAAAAATTGAGTGAAACAGCTACTTGACGCTGTGAATTAGAGGCAGGAAAAATGTTCTTACGAATTTACGTACGTGAAGTACGTAAATTTGAAAGGAAAATGCAGTGTTCAGCATAAATATGGGGATCAGTTTTTTTAAGGTAATTTGTAACCATACCATTATAATTTTTCAAAGTTTGAGATATGCCATCGGTATCTAAATGATATATAAGACCCACATGAGTCAATGATATGTGGATCAGAATGGCATATATCAAATTTTGTAAAATTATAACGGTATGATTACAATTTTAAAATGGCGGTTGTTTCTTTGGAGACTAGGAGAGGGAATTTTTTTTCCTTTTTCCCTTTTGATATAAATGGCCAATCATTCGCCAAGGCAAGCCAATCAAGTCAAAAGAACGGAGAACTCGAGAAGAGGCACTATTCGGTTCTCTGTGGCAGCTGCTACAGTGCAAACCCAACGCTGCTGTAAAATATGGGCGACGTCGACCTGAAAGATTCTTGCACATTCATATGCGCGATCGCGACGATTCCCGATCGCACATTCGCACTCCCTTTCTGGTGTCTCCAGTAAATCTCAACCGCTAGCTAAGCCGCTGGTTGCAAGCTCGGCCCTATTTGATTTTATGGGTTAATTATTAGCCTCCACCTTTTAACTCTTAATTAGTCCTTGAGAATTTAAATAGGTGGGCTAATTTGAGGCTAAAGTGAATTAGCCCTCCTTAAAACATTAGCCCCTCCAAGAAATGCTAATGGGACTAATTTTATGTGGGGAGTATCAAAAAGCAGCTCTCTCTCATCTCTTTCTACTCTCTCTTCACCTTTTAACCTTGAATTAGCCCATAGATTTAAACATACTATCCTAAACTAATGTTTAGCTTATCAATTTATAACTAAACATTAGCTCTTAGAATTAATACTGGGCTAATCTTTCAAACAAACAGAGCCGTCAGTCGTCACTGTGCTAATGGAGTAACCCACCCCTAGCCCTAGCAAGCGTCCTGCTTTCGAATTCACGTGTTAATTGATTTTGCGACGTCACGGTCAGGCCGTCAGGGTAGAGAGGTCGGTGGTTGGTGGATGCCTGTGAGTGACGAAAAGTTCCTTTGCATCCAAGCTATGATTGCCGCGCGCGCGGGCACGTTCTGGCGAGTTCTTTTTGGATGTAGCTAGTTTGTTCGGTGAATTCTGGTTTTACTACCATTGGCCACCTAAGGTGTGTTTAGTTCACGCTAAAATTAAAAATTTAGTTAAAATTGGAATGATGTGACGGGAAAGTTAAAAGTTTATGTGTGTAGGAAAGTTTTGATGTGATGAAAAAGTTGAAAATTTAAAAATAAAGTTTGGAACTAAACATTCTTTAATTACATAAGTAGAATGGAATGCCGCACCACATTCTTTAATTGCTATCGTGCTAAACATTTCATTCCGAGTTTTACGATAGGCCATTATTTAATTCTACGTTCTAATATGCTTGTCAGGTTGATATACAACTTTTAGTTTTGGTCTGAGATAATTTCTTTTCCATTTCCCCATTCCTTTTGCAGCCGTTCCTTGATCAGTAAATATACCTATTCTGCTCATTTTGCCCTTGCTGGAGTTGAGCTCACGTATCTTCACGTCCCGGCTCAGCGGATTGCCTCCTGGTCCAACACCTGCTCCATCCGCCGCTCCTACTTCTGGGCCCATGCTTCTGGCCTGACCCATCGTGCAAAGTGCGAACGGGCTATCTCAGGCTTGCCGATATACAGCATCAATTCAGCCCAACCATAACACAACTCCCGGACTGCAAAATTTGATGGGCCATACTACCACTACTTCCAATTACAAATGTAGGCCCATTCGCAGATTCGCTATTGATGCAGATCGATCACATTACGGGCACTAGAGAGATCCAGTTTTGTTATCCGAATTTCGTATCTTGAGCTTTGATTCCGGAAGATAACAACAAAATCTTCTAGATTCACACGGCGATTAGCGAAGAGATTGGGCCTTCTAGCTTTGACATCGCAACGTATGGCTACGAGTCGACCCAAAAAAATCTTCCATCATTTATTTTCTTAGAGGAAAAGGCCAAACAAAATAAAAAGGAAAAAAAATCTCCAAGCATTAATGACGCTTTAAATTACTACCCCTTCCGTGCCTATCCATCCAAAATTTCCCGTTTCGTTTAAACTTCGTTGCGAGCTCGAGCCCGAACCCGAGCTCACCGCACCCGTCGCACCGCACCGCACCGAACCGCACGCGGCAGGAGGAGACCACCGTCCTTTCCTCTCCGCCTCGGCCTCGCTCCCTCCGGCCCCGACCGACGGCGACCCCCGCGACCGCCGCTTCCTCCCCGCCCCCGCCGCCGATCTCCGCTCCGGCTGCTCCAGGCGGCGACCTTCTCCCCCTCGCGCCACTGGGGGGATCCACCCCGGAGTACTGAGCATCTGTTCCAGGTAATCCCTAACCCCCACTGGCGGCGGGTTTCAGCGATCGAATCATCAGTATGACCGCGAGATTCCGCGTAGTTCCTGCATGTTTCGGAGTATCGGAGTAGGTGTTGGATTTGGTTCCCTGCGCGCTGATGTGCTAATGCTGTAGCCTCCGCTTGTTTCCATCTACAGGGAAGGGGAGCGGCGGCGGCGGTTTTGGTTTGGCGTTGGTGAGTTGATTTTGATGGTACAATGAGCAGGCCAAACACACGAAATAAGAGCAAGAGGCCGCGGGCTGATGACTGCGAGAGCCCGTCTGCTGTTTTCAAGTATGTCTGCATTGCCTTGTTGCCTTGGCCAAAGCTGTGGAGATTTGATATGCTAGTGTTGAGGTGCCGCTGCCTTTGTTTGCTGATGATTTTTTTTTTTTTGAAAAAAAATTGGTGTCTGCTATGCAGGAAGATACATTCCACTGGAGCAATCACAAAAGGCGATATTAAACAACTTTATATGGTGTGGAAACCTGTTTGTCATGGTTGCCATGGGAACTCCAAGGACTCACCCAATTGTTTCTGCGGGTTGATCCCTGCTGCTAATGGGGTGAGGAAATCTGGCCTGTGGCAGAGAACAAACGAGATCATTCGCGCCCTTGGTCCTAACCCGTCGACGGATCTTCGTGACTCCACTGAGACGCCTGCTGGATTGACTAACCTGGGAGCTACCTGTTATGCAAACAGCATACTGCAGTGCCTTTACATGAACACCTCCTTCCGCTTGGGCATTTTCTCTCTAGAGCCCGACATCTTGAAGATGCACCCTGTGCTGGATCAGCTTGCTCGGTTATTCGCTCAGCTACACTCCAGCAAAATGGCTTTCATTGATTCGGCGCCTTTTATAAAAACCTTGGAATTAGATAATGGTGTCCAGCAGGACAGCCATGAATTCCTCACATTATTTTTGTCTTTGCTCGAGGGTTCACTAAGTCATTCCAAGGTTCCAGGGGCTAGAACCATTGTGCAGCATTTGTTCCGTGGAAGTGTGTCCCATGTTACTCGGTAGGGTAAATGCTATATGCTTCTCATGCGATCTTTGAGTCTTATTCCTAGAATGGTCTTATGTTAGGCTTTGGAAAGGAAAGGGAAATAAGCTTTCTAGTTTGTAGAAGTTCCTTTTTTTCCAAGGTTATTATGCTTGTTGGTTTGTACTATCATCTTTTCAAACATATCTTTTTTTTTGTTAGTGTTTTTTGTTGTGTAGAAGTTCTAAAAAATTCTTAGCTGCATGAATCTAGTTATGCCAGATAGTTATATTGTTTTACTACTTAAAAACATGTGTGCAGTGTATTGATTGATAAGACTGATGTTGTGTTCTTATATTGATTGAAAAGATCAAGTAGATTTGTGCTTTCCGGTAGCAAGATCTTTGCTTCCCATGCACTTATTATGTTCACATTCACATAGCCTGCAGATGTTAAAGGGAATGATATACTTAGTTCATAGTACATTTAATTTTGCGTAGAGCTGAAGTTTATTCATCCTATGCTTTAGGTGCTCATCATGTGGAAGGGATTCCGAAGCATCTTCAAAGATGGAAGACTTTTACGAACTGGAGCTTAACATTAAAGGTTTAAATAATCTAGAACAAAGTTTGGATGACTATTTGAGTACTGAGGCACTGGATGGAGAGAACCAGTACTTCTGTGAGTCATGTCAGAAAAGGGTAGATGCCACTCGTTGCATAAAACTTCGCTCACTTCCTCCTGTTGTTAATTTTCAGCTGAAACGCTATGTATTCCTCCCAAAGGTGTAGCTTGCTTTATATTCCTTCTGTTTGTTTGTTCGTTTGATTGTGTATTTGAGCAAGAAATTTGTCTAACTCGTTTCGTCCACAGACAACAACAAAGAAAAAGATTTCTTCGGCATTCAGTTTCCCAGGACAGCTAGATATGGGGAAGCGGTTATCCAATCCTTCATCTAGTTATACGTATGGCCTGTCTGCTATTTTGATCCACAAGGGTAGTGCTGCCAATAGTGGGCACTATGTAGCACATGTAAAGGACGAAAGCTATGGTCAATGGTGGGAGTTTGATGATGAGCATGTATCCAAGCTTGGTCTTCATCCCTTTGGTGAAAAACCAGGCAAATCATCCAATAAAACTGATCAGAAACCCCAGGGTAGTTCTACAGCAGATTCTGTTACGAATGATGACAACAATAGCTGTCATGAGGCTGCATTCACTTCTACTATGGAAGAGATGTTTTCTTCTACAGATGCTTATATGCTGATGTACAAACGCATTGCTAAGGATGAGAATGGTATCGAAAGCAATAATATAAGCAGTAATAATTCACTTCCACACCATTTTGTGGATGAAATTGATGAACGTAATACATCATATGTAAAGGAATGTGAAGAATACGAAAGCAAGAAAGACGTCCATTTGGCATATATAACAGAGAGGCGCCAAGAAGTAAAATCTGTTCTGACAGAAGCGCCTGCAACTCCAGAGGAGGATTCTTATTTTTGGATTTCAACAGATTGGCTTCGCCAATGGGCGGACAACGTTAATCCTCCCTCGTAAGTTTACTTGAGAGCATGTTTGCTTTATTTTATGTAGTCCTTTACAGTGAATTT